>NW_006300373.1:2848211-2851686 GCF_000327345.1 Myotis davidii
AGAGAAAAGTCTATAATAAAAAGGTCAACATCCCCTATTTTTCTGTACAGTGTCGACAGTCTGTAATGCCTTTTTAGCATGAATGACAACGGATGCTGTCTTTCTTTTCTTTTTCTTTCTTCCTTTTTTTTTTTAAGGGAATATCTTATTTTGTATTCAAACTTCGCAATGGTGAGTTCAGGCCTGCCAGCTCCATCTGAATAAGCTATTCTCACTTTATCAGGGTTTGCTGAACTGACTTTGATTGCATTGTTGCAAAATAGCAGTAATTTTTCCATTAACCCATACAAACCCTGGGCGCGCAGGAGAACAAAGAAATATCAGAGGGATGAAAGCCGCGGGAGCCGGGAGGGGAGCCAGGAGCCGCCTGGATGGCCCCGGAGGCCACGGTGCCCACCAGCTTCTGGGGCTGGGGGCTGGGGGAGTTCCCCGTGAAGGCCACAGGCAGCTCCCTTCCGGGTCCCTGGGGGTTTGGGTCTCCGTGGGCACCTTCGCTCCTGCCTGCCAAATGCTATTGTTTCCTCTGCATTAGCAAGGCCTGGGAGGCAGGGGCAGGGGGTCCCCCCTGCAGAGGGGCCTGGCTTGTGGTGGCATCTTTCCCTCGCTGGCCGGTGACCTTAGGCTCCATCTGGAACTCAGCCCAGGGGCACGCGAGGCCCTCCAGAACCCAGGATTCTCTGACCACAGAGGGACCTTTCTTTTCCCCGAGGAAAAGCCAGCTCCTTTGGCAACTGGGATCGCAGAAAGAACCCCAAGCCCTCCTACCTGAAGAGTGGCACCCCCACAGGGCGTTCTGAGGTGGCAGGCTCCGCGGGCGGGTTTCTGGTCCCCAGGTAGCTGTGTGAGGGACGCTATTGTTTTACGCGACTGCAGCTGCCTTTGCCCGTGGATGCAGTGATGGGAGGCAGCTGAGGGCAGGCGGGCCTCCCGCCCCGCTCCCTCCGTCGGCTGGAGGTCGGTTCGGAAGCATCAGACACAGCTGCGGAGCCACGTTCCTGCCAGGAAACCCTGAAGTCGGGATATAGGCGGCTGTTCAGTGCCTCAAACCTGAAGCGTGAGTTTGTTTTTTAAAAAAAATGTTTTTTATTCATCTCAGAGAGGAAGGGAGAGGGAGACAGAGAGAAACATCAACGATGAGAGAGAATCATGGACCGGCTGCCTCCTGCACGCCCCCTACAGGGGATCGAGCCCGCAACCCGGGCACGTGCCCTGACCAGGGAATCGAACCCTGACCTCCTGGTTCATAGGTCGATGCTCAACCAGACTGCGTTTTCGTTTTTGTCTTGAACTTGAAATGTCAAGACGATACGCTGGTCGTTAGCGTGTGAGCCTCGGCGGCAGGCCTGGGCAGAGAGCTGAGGTCTCCCAGGCTCTGATCTGCGGGCTCCCACGGCGGTGGCTCCCCCAGAACCCGGCCTCAGCTTTGTTTAGGATCGGCCCTATATGTTAATTATCTCCCTTACCTCCAGCACGGCGCTGTCAAACCCGACACCCGTCTTTAGGAAATAAAAGCGCACACTGCGTGCCCCGCTGTCCCCTGCTCCCACCGTACCCCGCCCCTGACACCGCCTGAGCTGTCAGATGAGAGGCGGCGTCACCGGAATCAAGGTGGGCAGATGTGTGATAATGAGACAGAAGCCGGCAGATGCTAATGCAGCCCACCAGCTCGGCTGCCGGAGACGATCCAGGTAGCAGCTGCCGACTGTCAGGACGCCCAATGCCACCTCCTCCTGATTCTTATTTAAGAGCCGCTGCGCCCGCCGCTGCCGCCTGTCAGTGAACCCTCCCTCCCAGGAGCGCCCACCCCTGGGTGATCAGTCACATCTCGACATAACTAGACGTCAAAAGAAGTTTCCGTCGCAGGACGGACTCGGAGGCGGTGGGCGCCAGCCTCCGGCCTCCCAGGTGGCTTCTTAATGATCCGCCTGGCAACGCGGGCGCCTTTTCCCTGCGTTTTGTTTTCTTATTAAAACGCTGGCGAGGTCTGCGTCCATATCCATGTCAGCCGCCGCCGAGCGTCGAGACAATAGGATCCCAAGCGCGATTTCATGTTACGTGGGGAGCCCGGGCCCACGCCGGCCAGAACGCGGAGGGCCGGACTGAGCAAACAGGCGTCCCCTCATAACAGCCCCCGTCAGCATCCTTCCTGGAAGCAGGGTCCTGTGGGGATTTCTCATCGCCCCAGTTGGGACATTGGAGGTGGGGGGGTGGGTTGGGGCCACATGAGGGTGTCACCATGGGCCGATCCTGGCCGGGGATTGTGGGAAGGGAGTTGAGGCTACTCGATTGGGCTGATGGGAAAGTGATGCCCACCTGGGTGAGGCAGGAAACAGAAATAACCTGAGAGCTGGCCTCTCGCACTCCAGGGAACCCTGAGAACAGGAGCATGGACTAAACCAGGTCCTTATCGGCCTGTGTGAGCCCTGGGCCCCTGGGCCAGTGTGCGTGGCGATGGGCTGGCGGGGCCTGGAGTGGGGGGCAGTCAGGAGGTACATGTGGCCCACGCCGTCAGGTCTGCCCGGAGCCCGCCAGCGCTAGCTCTTCCTTGGGAGGCAGGCATTTCTCGGAGCATTTAGCTGGGTCGGGTCAGTTTGTTCTCTAAATATTTTCATCTCCTCCTGCCACTGTTTACATTTCCATTGGGAAAATAAATACGGCATGTCACTTCTGCCTGCCGCATTTTCTTAGAGATTTTAATCCTGATTCCTCATGAAAGGTTTGTGTGCGCGCGCGCACACACACACACACACACACACACACACACGCATGCACGCACCCCCTCCAACCCTAGTGTGAAGGCACCCCAGTTCACAAAACGCTCTTCTTTCTTCTCTTCCGAGAGGGAGAGGATGTGCCCGGGAAACCTAATGCCGTGTTGACATAATGAAGCGTTCGGAGGAATCGCATGTCCTCAATCAGAGGGCCAGCCGGGCTCATCCGGAATGTTCTAAGCCACCACTACCCCCTCCCTCATCTCTCCGAACCCCCTCCCCACACCACTGCCTCCCCCTCGCTGTCTGGTTCCTGCTGGCACCGGGCACAGGCTGGGTCTGCCCGACTGAGCCCTCACACACACAGGGCTTCACCCCTCCCGTCGGAACCTTGGTGGTGTGAAGCTCATTAGGACGTCCGGGCTTTCCCCTGGAGTTTTAAATTTTTAAACAGCTAGGATTGGTGTGCGAGGTCTTAGCCTTAGACTTTGTCATCACTTAGCGATCACGTAGCCAACGCGCGAGTTGTTACTATTTCTTAAAGGCTCCTTTTCCTTCGCCAGCCATGGATGGGCCGCACCCCTGGCAGCCCGAGGGCGTGCGGGTACGTAGGTGACGGGAAACGCTCGTTTATGTCTCAGCGGTGAAACGCAAGCGGTGAGGAGGCATTTCTGAACTTGGGTTCATCTTGCCTTAAACAGGAGCCAGGGGGGTCGGAAGCGACTGTAGGGGGCAGCAGAGATGAACGGGGGGGGGGGACTGGG
>NW_006300373.1:2851767-2852187 GCF_000327345.1 Myotis davidii
CTCCTGCACACCCGACACCGGGGATCGAGCCCGCAACCCGGGCCTGTGCCCCGACCGGGACTCAAAGGGTGACCTCCTGCTCATAGGTCATCGCTCAACCACGGAGCCACGCCGGCCCGGCGTGCAGTTGCCGGTTTCTGACTGCACCAGGCACCACCCTCAACCAGGTGACGGATGTGGTGGGAAGCACTTAGGGCGCAGGCGCGCTGTCATTCTGGCCTCATGGCCTCAATCTCTGGGCTTCAGGCCCTTTCCTCGGGTGAACAGCACGAGAACCGGCCTCTCACGTCGTGAAAGGCAGGGCTGCCAGTGAGGGATCTGACCTGGCGCTGAGGACAGGGTGGCGAACATGGAAACACCACCCTCCGGGCACAGGGCGTGGCGACGACCCAGCAGCGGCCCCGAGAACTTTCCCGTCTG
>NW_006300373.1:2852556-2855859 GCF_000327345.1 Myotis davidii
AGGAGTGAGAGAGGCCCAGCCAGGGAGCATACAGTCGGAGGCGAGAAACGGTGGCGTCGGGGTTTACGCACATACTCGGGGCTGCCAAGCCTCAGGAACTGTGGCTCACGGGGGAGTCATTTCCATGAGAACCGAAACAGCGTATGAAATTGGAGGCAACCTGCGTAAGTTTGAAATTTCTGGGAGGCAGTTTCTGTTACCCGGCGTATTTTGGCTTCTTGGATCAAAAGGAATATATTTTTACACAAAATCTAATATATATATATATGGAGAGAGAGAGAGAGAGAGAGAGCGAGAGAGAGAGAGAGAGAGAGAGCGAGAGAGAGAGAGAGAGAGAGAGCGAGAGAGAGAGAGAGAGAGAGAGCGAGAGAGAGAGAGAGAGAGAGAGCGAGAGAGAGAGAGAGAGAGAGAGTGGCTGCATTGTCCTATGTATGCAAACAATGGGCCAAGTGGCAGGAATTTTCCTATTTCAATACAATGGAAAGACCAGGTCTGGAAGGTTAGCACGAGGCGTGAGGATGTCCTACGCCCCATTTCATCACTCCCCAGCTGTGAACCTCTTGCAATCGGCTTCACCACTCCGTGCCTCAGTTTCCTCATCTGCAAAATGGGGTTAATGGCCTCTACCTTGCAGCGTGGCCAGGCCAGGTAAGTGAGGTACGGCAGGTCCACGACTTAGCAGAGTGTCTGTCACAGTCAGTCGCTCATGTTACAGCACCCCGTCCCCGCCCCCGACCTCCCCAGCCTCCCACCCCCACCCCCATCTCAGCAAGGGGGCAGGTGAAGGCCGTGAAGGTGTGGGGTTAACCAGGGCCTCTGGAACCCCTCCCCAGATCTTTCGGAGCCCCAGATGCTGACACACCTAGGGGAGCGCAGGAGACGACTGGGAGCCTTGCTGCTCCTCTCTGCAGGCCCTGGTCACCTGCACCACCAGGTCGGGTCTCCCTGACCCCTGCCTCACTCTGGCAATTTCATTAAAAAATAAAAAAATCCTATCCAGACTTCCGCCTGCAGCACAAGCAGGAAGCTGCCCACGGTCCTCAGCCAGCCCCCTCCCCACCCCCCACCCCACCTCCAGCCCCCAAAGTCCCCGAGTGTGTGTGTAGGTGCTAGCCCATTACATGCACAAACTCCATCAGAAAGCGTTTGTCTACACCCTCTTTATTCACTTTCAAAGGGTTAAACAGCCTATTTACTGGGCTGTCCACACCCGGAGGCCCAGCCCGGGAAGAAAGCCCGCGCAGTTGTGTGCGGCTCCGGGCCTTGTCTGTGCCGGCCTGTTCTTGTTACTGTCGTGTAATATCCATGACAATCGTGTTGGGCTTCTCCGGAGGGGCGCGGTCGGAGGGGCCACTTTAAGCCGGGCACAGCCTTTATTGATGTCGATTTGAAAGAGCCCTGAGAAGGCCCTTCCCCTCCGCACCCTCTCGGGCAGGTCACCGCCGTCTCAAAGGGGTTGAAAGGCGGGGTCTGCGATCAGTACTTCGCTCACGTTCTAATAGACTGACATGAGCATTTGTGCCTGAGAGACAGGGGGAGAAAGTGAGGCAGCTTTCCCCTAAATTGGACTGACGCACAAAAGCACGGCCAGCAATTGAGTGACGAGGTAACCCCGCGCACCCCCTTTTTACGCTGCTAACCCAGGCAGCACAAAGGCAGCCGTGGGAAGCTGCCCGGGCAGCCGGCCGGGCGGTTTCCAGGGGCCATATGGAAATTCTGTTTTTTTGTGTACAGAGAAACTGTTTGATAACAGTGACCTTAACTGCCATATGTGGGCAGTGAATAGGCCAGAGGGAACCATCCCGCAATCTGACCCTCAACATATGGACCCGCCGCCCAAGGAAGCTGTCAGTGCCGGCGCGGGCGGCCCCGGGGGATTTCATTAGATTTGTTAATGAATTGTTCTATTGACTTCTATCTGCGCTCGCCTCATTAGAGGAGAAGAACGCGCTTTTTATCTGTGTTTTCGTGGAGGGGACCGGAGCGTCGCCCTCCTTTGTGGGGCGCCGGGTAATCTGTGGGGCTGTCATCGGCTTTGAACTAATTTATTGTGTCAGGGCAAGGAGGCCGGCCCGCGCTGCTTGAGGCTCGAGCCCCACTCCAAGCTGCTGCGAATCGATGTTTTCCTTGTGAGCAGGATGTGTCCTCGGCTCCTGCTTGGTTTACAAATAGCCCAACATCATGGGGTGCTGGTTCCCGTGCGTCGTCGGGGCGCCGAGGATGAGGGTCCTGGGGCATCACCTGTAGGGAAGGGGCCTTGAACTTGGTGTTGGCGTTGGCCGTGCGCCTTCCCTACCCACCACCAGGGGCGTGAGCAGCGCCACGCGCCTCTGTACCTTGTCAAGGGAGCCCCGTGTTGGAGCATCGCTGTGTAAAGAACACCCCCCTTCTGCCCCGCCAACTTTATTTATTTTATTTTTTTTAATCCTCACCTGAGGATATTTTTCCATGGATTTTTTTTTTAGAGAGAGTGGGAGGGAGAAAGACAGAGAGAGAAACATCGATGTGAGAGAGAGACACATCGATTGGTTGCCTCCTGCACGCGCCCTCACTGGGGCCAGGGAGGAGCCTGCAACCGCGACATGTGCCCTTGACAGGAATCGAACCCGGGATCCTTCAGTCCGCAGGCCGATGCTCTACCCACTGAGCCAAAGCAGCTAGGGCTGCCCTGTCAATTTTAGAATCATACAGGTCTCCCGCATCCGAGCCTCGTTTGTAAGGGCTCCATCGTTTGGCCTTCTTGAGGTGGGACTGCCTGCATTTTAAAGCAGTTAAGAGCTACCCATTAACACATTACTGGGGTAAACCAATAAAGAGGCCATTACAGCTAATCGAGAGTGTGGAATCAACGAGAAATTAGCAAAATGAGATTCGATGAAATGGAAACCATAAAGATAAGCTTCTGAAGATTGGATCTGGCTTTTTTGAGCTTACGTCTCAAATACACAAATGAGTGACGCCCACCGGAGCCACCGGTTGGACCCTCCTCTGTGAGATTGCCCGGGACAGAACTTTCTGAGTTGGGCGTGGAAGAAAGTTAGTCTGTTGTAACCTAGAGGTGATTTATCCCATGGAGGGTGGGGGAGCGGGGGCAGGAAGGGAGGAAAAAGCAGGTCACCCTTAGAATATTCGCCAGCTGAGCTCGGTAGTTCCAGCATGAGTCCCCTAGAGTAGGATGTGGCCCCGGACCCCTGACCCTGCGAGGCGGGGCCTGTAGCGCCCTATGCTGCCCAGGGGATCCGGGCCCTGGACTCCTGACCCGGCGAGGCGGGGCCTGTAGCGCCCTATGCTGCCCAGGGGCTC
>NW_006300373.1:2859399-2868719 GCF_000327345.1 Myotis davidii
TTTATCCCATGGAGGCAGGGGGAGCGCGGGCAGGAAGGGAGGAAAAAGCAGGTCACCCTTAGAATATTCGCCAGCTGAGCTCGGTAGTTCCAGCACGAGTCCCCTAGAGTAGGATGTGGCCCCGGACCCCTGACCCTGCGAGGCGGGGCCTGTAGCGCCCTATGCTGCCCAGGGGATCCGGGCCCCGGACCCCTGACCCTGCGAGGCGGGGCCTGTAGCGCCCTATGCTGCCCAGGGGATCCGGGCCCTGGACCCCTGACCCTGCGAGGCGGGGCCTGTAGCGCCCTATGCTGCCCAGGGGATCCGGGCCCTGGACCCCTGACCCTGCGAGGCGGGGCCTGTAGCGCCCTATGCTGCCCAGGGGATCCGGGCCCTGGACCCCTGACCCTGCGAGGCGGGGCCTGTAGCGCCCTATGCTGCCCAGGGGATCCGGGCCCTGGACCCCTGACCCTGCGAGGCGGGGCCTGTAGCGCCCTATGCTGCCCAGGGGATCCGGGCCCTGGACCCCTGACCCTGCGAGGCGGGGCCTGTAGCGCCCTATGCTGCCCAGGGGATCCGGGCCCTGGACCCCTGACCCTGCGAGGCGGGGCCTGTAGCGCCCTATGCTGCCCAGGGGATCCGGGCCCTGGACCCCTGACCCTGCGAGGCGGGGCCTGTAGCGCCCTATGCTGCCCAGGGGATCCGGGCCCTGGACCCCTGACCCTGCGAGGCGGGGCCTGTAGCGCCCTATGCTGCCCAGGGGATCCGGGCCCTGGACCCCTGACCCTGCGAGGCGGGGCCTGTAGCGCCCTATGCTGCCCAGGGGATCCGGGCCCTGGACCCCTGACCCTGCGAGGCGGGGCCTGTAGCGCCCTATGCTGCCCAGGGGATCCGGGCCCTGGACCCCTGACCCTGCGAGGCGGGGCCTGTAGCGCCCTATGCTGCCCAGGGGATCCGGGCCCTGGACCCCTGACCCTGCGAGGCGGGGCCTGTAGCGCCCTATGCTGCCCAGGGGATCCGGGCCCTGGACCCCTGACCCTGCGAGGCGGGGCCTGTAGCGCCCTATGCTGCCCAGGGGATCCGGGCCCTGGACCCCTGACCCTGCGAGGCGGGGCCTGTAGCGCCCTATGCTGCCCAGGGGATCCGGGCCCTGGACCCCTGACCCTGCGAGGCGGGGCCTGTAGCGCCCTATGCTGCCCAGGGGATCCGGGCCCTGGACCCCTGACCCTGCGAGGCGGGGCCTGTAGCGCCCTATGCTGCCCAGGGGATCCGGGCCCTGGACCCCTGACCCTGCGAGGCGGGGCCTGTAGCGCCCTATGCTGCCCAGGGGATCCGGGCCCTGGACCCCTGACCCTGCGAGGCGGGGCCTGTAGCGCCCTATGCTGCCCAGGGGATCCGGGCCCTGGACCCCTGACCCTGCGAGGCGGGGCCTGTAGCGCCCTATGCTGCCCAGGGGATCCGGGCCCTGGACCCCTGACCCGGCGAGGCGGGGCCTGTAGCGCCCTATGCTGCCCAGGGGATCCGGGCCTTGGATCCCTGACCTGGCGAGGGAGCAAAGCGGTGGAGAAGGGAGAGAGCCCAGCTGGCAGAGAAGGGAGGGGGCCGAGGGCTAAGCGGTGAAGGGAGGAAACGAGGCAGCGGAGAAGGGAGCGAAGTTTGCCTCAGGGGCTTCGCTCCATTCTCTGCTTCGCTGCGGTCTCAGGAAGCCCTATTCTTGCAGGAATCTTCCTGCAACGGGCCTCTAGTCCTATATAATAAAAGCCTAATATGCAAATTGACCGAATGGTTGAAAGACCAGTAGAACGACTGGGTGCTATGACGCACACTGACCACCAGGGGGAAGACGCTCAATACAGGAGCTGCCCCCAGCCCGCAGGCCCCAGGCTGGCCAAGCAGGGGTTGGGGGGGCAATCACCCCACAGATCAGCCCTCAGTCTCCTTCTATCTAATGGCTCCCCTTCCCTTCTCCACTAGATTTTCTTCATGTATCCAGCACGGGGGCAACCAAAAGTAAGCAGAGCTGATGCACCTAGGAGGCTTTGATGAGCCAGGCCTGAGAATGGGGTGAATCATCCCCTCCCCCTGCCCCCCATCACCTTCCTTGGGCCAGCATTCAGTGTGTGGCTGTCCCTAACACAAAGGAGCCTGGGAAATGCAGTCTCACTCTGTGCCCAGGAGGGGGGAAAAAAAGGATTTGGTGGACACAAAGCAACCTCTGCTACAGGAGAGAGTGGAGGGAGTGTTCTAGAACTGAGTTATACAGCCAGGCTTTCGTTTTCTGTGTTATTAATAAAAAAAAAAAATGGCAGAGGTATGAGTCAGACAGAGGGGCTGATAACTGGACAAGTTACACAGTAGAATCTCACCTGACCTGGCTTTTCCGTGAATGTCTACTTGGGTTGACACGGTTATTTTGGTTTAATGAAGGCTAGCCAAGATGTCTTTGGGTTTCAAATCTTATTGCTAAAAATCTTTCCAAGAGGTGGTGCATCCCGTCCCTGCCTTGGGAAGTTCGGGGTGGTAAATCCAGCAAACCCTGTCTCAGGGACTGGGGAGCTCACTGGCATCCGCACTGTCATTCTGAATAAACGCCAGTGTTCAAGATAGGGGCTGGGCGTGTGCAAGGGAGAGAGAGCCGACTGGAGTCAGCAGTGACTGAAAAAAAGTCTTCTTTGAGTTTTTGTTCCTAACATTTATTGTTTTTATTTCATTTTTTTTTCTGATTATAAAAGCCACTCATGCTGGAAAATAAAGAAATGTAAAAATCCTATATAATAAAAGCCTAATATGCAAATTGTCCCCTCTATTGGTAGTTTGACCAGGGGGCAGGACCAGCATGCCAACCGACTGGCCCGGTGGCAGGCGGCTGGGGGAAGGGAGACCCCAGCTGGCAGCCGGCAGCTGCTAGGGACCCTACCCATGCACGATTTTTGTGCACTGGGCCTCAAGTTACAAAATAAAAAAACCCTTCTAATTTGACAACCTAGAAACAACCACTGTTAACATTTTTTGTTATATTTCCTTCTTTTTTTCTTCCCTTTCTTTTTCTTTCTGACCCTCTGACATATTTATATTATTGAAAATATTGCAATAGTATAAATATAGTTTTATGTCTTGAAATGTTGCCTTATTAACTATGAGAATTTTCTTTTGTCATTAACAGTGCTTTGAAGTTATCATTTTATAATCATCATAATGTTCCACTATGAATACGGTGATATTCCCAGGTCTTTTATCTGCAATTAGGCTAATCTTTTTTTTTTTCATTCAATATTACAAATAGCACTGTAATAAATATATCTTTATAAAAATCTATATTTGCTTCTCTGATTTTTTTAAAAGATAAATTCCTAGAAGTAGCACTACCAGGTCAATGGGCAGAAATATTTTTATGTCTGGTTTCCTGACAAGCTTATAGGATATTTTAATCTTTATCCATTTGCCAAGTAAAATATTTGGCTGTATAATTTTAATTTACATTTTTTATACCAGAATGACCTTTTATGTTTATTAGCCAATTTGCATTCTTTATACCTAATTTATTTTTATTCTTTGCCTATAGTTTCTATTAACTTGATACTTTTTATTGATTTTTATGGCTTATTTGTTCATTAAAGATAATATCTTTGCCATTCTTATGGAAACTATTTTCCCATTTGTTTTTAAATTACTATTATTAGCTTATTAACTTGTCATTTATCTTTTCTTTCCTCTCCAATGAATAGTGAAGGGACAAGTTTCTGGTTAATTGAGAATTCTAATTAGTTGACTTCCAGTTGATTAAACAATCAAGATTTGGGGGTGGTGGTGGTGGTTAACTTGAAGATCTGTTGCAAGGCTGTATTGCATTTCCAAATGGAATAATGAAGCTAAGGCAGGACCTGAACTGGTTTCCTTCCCCGATTCTGTTCAACAACCACTGGCAACTCCCTTCGTATTGAGGGCAAAACTGTTTCTTGGGGCTGAATTATTGAAGAACAGCATAAACATTAACCCTTTCGATGAAAAAAAATCATTTAAAAATCACCAGGAATTTCTGGGGAAGGCAGTAGAGCTTAAATACAACCCCCCTCCCAATCCTTGATAAGTAGAAACAGACAAATTTATAAATCATGTCTCTTGATTCAAATTCCCAAGATCCCTCCTCAGATAGGTTTTGCAAGCATAGTGCTCAGACACACACTTTTCAACTGGGAACTCCTGAGGACGATATAACAGTGTGCATTGTGTAATAAAGTATATTAAGTGGAATGTTAGCTTTTTAGAGTATTAATAATTCCTACATTAATCAGGGGATCCAAAATCAAATACACTGGAGAATTGCAGGTTTAAACAAAGTTAGACAGGTCCCTTCACTGCAGGACTTATCAGTGCCTTTTTGGCCTATGAATCTCCAAGACAGGGCATTCAACATCACCACATTTATTTGACCACAGGGCCCCTTTTTAAGGTGTATCCTTTGTTCAAAGACTTAGGCAGAACAGTCTTTGAAAAATGCTACCTTAACCCAGAACAATGATTTTAACGGTATATAGCTAGGGCATTATAACCAGCGGACGGAGGAGATATTTGGTGGCACAAATAAATAATTAGGTAAATAAATTAAGTGTTCACTAGTTGTTAAAATCTTTATCTACTTACCATCTCATTTAATCTTCACCACAGCTCTGTGAAGTCGCATTAGTGAGACTGCGTGGCCAGTGACTAAGAACTCTACGATTGAATCCTGACTCCCCTACATGCTGGGCGTCCATAGGCAACTTCCTGAACCTCTCTGTGCCTCAGCTTTCCCACTTGCCCAGCGCAGACAACACTAGCACCTACCTCGTGGAGTTGCAATAGGTGTTACAGGAAATAACATTTATATAAATTTATCTTGCACTTGCAATGGTATATAGCATATCTTAGGGATTCAATCCATACTAGCTATTTTTATATTCCCATATTACAGCAGAGTAAGCTGCGGCTCAGAGCGGTTAAATAATCTGATTGATATTGTAATGACTGTACAGGGAAAAGGTTGGCTTTGAACACAAATAGACTGACTTTAGAATTTTGTTCTTAAATATTTTACTCATTATTCTCTGTTTCTGTGACGGGCGTGACATCCCCCACACACCTCCCCATACGGTCTGGATAAATACAGACCATGTCTTGTCCAGTGGGGGAGGGAGGGGCCAGCTGCCCAACAACATTCTTGCTCCCTCTTCTACAGAGTAGAGATCTCAAAGTGGGGCAGCTGCCACACCCTGGACTACATTTCCCAGGATCCCTTGCAACTACTTGTGGTCATGTGATTAGTTCTCATCAACCCAGTGTGCATCACTCTGGGGTGGGGTTTTGAATGAATAGGTGCCCTTTTCCTTTTCTCTTTCTGCATCTGACAAAGGGACGCAGGTTGCTCAGAGGCCCCAGGAGGTGGTGGCCTTATCAACTGGATGGAACCTGGTTCTCTCCATCCCACTGGGGGGACAGGTTCTCTCTGACCAGGTTCACCGGCGCTTGACTAATAGGTAAGCAGAAAACTTACATCTGCCCGGCTAGCGTGGCTCAGTGGTTGAGCGGTTGAGCGTTGACCTATGAACCAGGAGGTCACAGTTTGATTCCTGGGCAGGGCACGTGCCCGGGGTTGTGGGCTCGATCCCCAGTGGGGGGGCATACAGGAGGCAGCGGATCCATGATTCTCTCTCATCATTGATGTTTCTGTCTCTCTCTCCCTCTCCCTTCCTCTCTGAAATCAATAAAAATATATTTAAAAAGAAAAAAAGCCCTAGCCGGAGACACCCACTGCACAGACGTCTCCGGTATCTATGATTCCTAATCCACTCTGGGGTGGGCTACCAGCTCCATTCAATATCTGGCTGCGGCAGTGGTTCTCAGCCTTCTGGCCCTTTAAATACAGTTCCTCATGGTGTGACCCAACCATAACATTATTTTCGTGGCTACTTCATCACTGTCATGTTGCTACTGTGATGAATCATCATGTAATTATCTGATATGCAGGATGGTCCTAGATGACCCCTGTGAAAGGGTCGTTCAACCGCCAAAGGGGTCGCGACCCACAGGTTGAGAACCTCTGCCTTAGGGGAGGCTCTGGGCAGAGGAGAGAGAGCAGGGGAGGGGAGGGGAGGACATGGGACTGGCAGGCCTCTGGGATGCTTCTGCTGCCTTCTGATCCCCACAACGCCCCCTCCTCCCCGGGACATTCTGAGTTTGTCATCACATGTTTACGGCCAAAGTAATGACGAGCGTTAATAAGGAAAGACACACCCGACGGGCGGCATAAAAGCCAACAGCGGCCATAAAGCCGCATCTGCCGTTTCCAGTGTTTCCATCGTTGGAAGAAGCACTTTCCCTGGACAAAAGATAGACCTATATATCTTCGGACTTTATGGGCTGCAGATTACTCTAATTATCATAAAAAAATTACTGCCGCTAATAAAATTTCTATTATAAGTTACTTACAGCAATCTCCGGGGGACTCCACTTAGCCAAGACAAGTGTGATCACAGCGCACCGCGTTTGTTTCCCAAAACTCCCGCCCTACCAGCGTGTCTCTTAGCGCCTCGACGGGCTGCCAACCCCCTCGCCTCTCCTGCCACCTCCTCCCCTGGCGTTCGGTCAAAGGTCTCCTGCTTGTTTTCATCTTGCAGGATGTGGTCGGAGTCTGGAATAATGAGCCATCTTGGACGCAAATGACGCACATGAGCTGTTAGAGTCACACATGTCTGGGTGGATTCGCCCTCCCCGGGGGCCCCCGGTATGTCAATGGGAGGATGTCATAGAAGGGAAGACCCGCCAATCCCGCCCAAAGGGAAACGCGCCTCCACAAAATTGGTGGAAGCTACTGGGTGTTCAGGCGAAACACAATGCTGACTTTTCTGTTTGACAAGACAACAATTGGTATTTTCCCTTTTTGTAACGACTATTTTTGTTGGCCTTGTCATCTGTGAGGGTGGATGACTCCTCCGTGACCTTTAAAAACTCCTGCCAACGATACCAGTGCTAACCGGTAATTTCATGGCTATCCCTCCCGCCCCTCCTCCGCCTTTGAATTAAATATCAAAACAAGACGCGCTCGCCCATCTCGGATGACGACGTGACCGCGCACTCAGCAACCTCAAGGTCCGGGGACCTGGGCTGAAGCTGGCCCAGTGGTCGCTCTCCTGAAGGGGGGTGTCATTTGCTCCAGGGAAGGGTGACTCAGCACCTTAATGAATGGGCCTAGAAAATGAAATAGCCCGGTTGGGTTGCTTTGAAGTAAGCGACGTCGTTTGGCAATGACTTCCGGCGCATTACCCGCCGTCTGTAAGGGGGAAAGTACATCTCAGAGCTCCCCTGGCTCCTTTCAAGTCGACCCTTTGGGTCTGGCTGCTGAGGGAGGTTCTGAGTGAGGATGCCTGAGGTCAGCCAGGGTGTGGGGCTGAGCACAGAGGGCTTCTTAGTCAGGGGGCTCCAAATAGCCTGGAACCACAGCTCGAGCCCCTGGTGGGGAGGCAATGGGTAAAAGTCATTACACATTGAGGTTTCAGCTCAGAAGGATCTGTTTTGATTTAATAAATGGAGGAAGGAGGCCGATTGGGGAGGTTGCTACCTCCCTGCTCTCCAGGCGATCTTGGGATTGTCTCCACCTTGAGAAAAAGATACATTTGGAAGAAAGCTACGGACGGTGTGTCTCCTTGACTAGAACATAGGGCTCATGAGGGCGGGGATTTTGTATTGTTCCTTAACGCATCTTGAATAACTGGATTAGCCCTGAGATGAGGTCCGTGGCTGGCAAATACTGTCAAAGCAAGGACTAGATGAAGGAATTGTCAGGAAAGATGGAAACTAGAAAGAGACAAGATGCCTGGGTGTAGGACCTGGCGCCCTCTCCAGATTATAGGATTCCACGTTCATTTCTTAGAGCTCATTTCCATACCAATCTCATCCACCGATTCAAGAGTCTGGTGGGATAGACACAGTTGATTAGAGCATTGAGGACCAAGCCTTTGAGAAATGGGAAATGATCTTTGCCCATGAGTCTGGAGACTCAACGCAAGCCAGTCGTGGAAATGGTGTTCGATGGAAAAGAAATGCATTTGGGCACTGGAAACACCTCGATTTGAACTTCTCAGCCATTCATTGAGTGGCTATTCATTGGGTGGGTTACTTTGGCTTCTTTGAGCTTCAAATTCCTCATCTGTAAAACAGGACAGACGTACCTACCTCCTAGTACCATGTTCAATAAAATGAAGTCCCTAATAAATCTTGCCCTTCCTTCTCTACTTAAAAATGTTCCATGCCAAAACCAGTTTGGCCCAGTGGATAGAGCGTCAGCCTGCGGACTGAAAGGTCCCAGGTTTGATTCCGGTCAAGGGCATGTACCTGGGTTGCGGGCACATCCCCAGTGGGAGGTGTGCAGGAGGCGGCTGATTGATGTTTCTCTCTCATTGATGTTTCTAACTCTCTATCCCTCTCCCTTCCTCTCAGGAAAAAAATCAATAAAATATATTTTAAAGAAAATGTTCTTCTTACGTCCTGCTGGCATGCTGCCTTCACTGGACCTCACTCTAATCCAGGTTTATGACCATCCCAAGCCATACCTTGCTGTTCATTGAACTTTTAGGTATGCAAATCATAATCGTTCTGTTTACAGAGCATCGTGTGGCCAGGACAAGGTCAGCATACACATCCGACACCACACGGAGGTTAACCGTGTGCCTTTGAAGCCAGAAACACCGGGTTCTTGATCCAGGCCCCCCGCCTCCTTGTGGAGTGACTTCCGTTAAGTCACATAATGTCCAGAAGTCTCAGTTTTATCCTCTGCAAAAATGGGAATTTCCAGAGACCCTCCCTTGAAAGATAGACATATCACCTGCCCGACACATAGTTGGCCAGTAGTGGCAGCTAAGAAGAAAAATTAGCACAATAAAAAGAAATTCCCCTTGGAATTCAGAAATGGGAGGGCCCCGGTGCTATTTTCCCCCTCTCGTGTCCTCCGCTCCTCATTTTTCCTTGGAAGTTAAAGAAGTAAGATATCAACTTGGCAAAGAGAGCGCTGTCGGCAGCAGCATCTGGCTCCCTGGTGAGCTTTCTTGGCACACGTGTTGGTGCTGTCCCAAGGCCTGCTGGGAAGCAGGGGCTACTGATGAGGTGTGGGGCTCCGAGATGTCACTTCTGAAAGCTCAGCTTTAATTCGGAGTGAATTGGAAGCAATTCCATCAGCTTCAGCGGAGCAGGCACCGAGCACACTCGCTGTTTCAGTTATCTGTTGCTGTGTAACAAATGACCCCGAACGTAGTGGTCTAAAGCAGCTTCTCTTGCTCAGGATTCTGTGGGTTGGCAGCTTGGGAAGGTCT
>NW_006300373.1:2868794-2874349 GCF_000327345.1 Myotis davidii
GAGTTGGCTGGGGGTGGCTGGATGGGGGCTGGAGGATCCAAGGTGGCCTCCTTCATGGGACCTTGGTGCCAGCTATCACAGAGGACATCTTGGCTCTCCTCCATATGATGACTCGTCACATTCAAGAATCTAGACGGAGACTCCTCGCGTAATGGCAAGAGTGTTCTGGAGGGAGGAGCCGGAGATGCCAGGGCTCTGCAGGTCTGACCTCAGAAAAGTTGGACAACATGTTGGGTGCCACATTCTAATGGTCTAAGGAAGTCATAAGGTCATCCAGATTCAAGAGGAGGAGAAATGGGCTCTATGTCTCAGTGGGAGACGTGGCTCATTAAGAGGCCTTCTGGATGAGAGCCACCTTCAGAACCGCCTACCACAACCCTCCTTATAGCCACACACTCCCATCTCCCCCACATGGAAAATGCAATCCCTCCACCTGTACAAATGGCAGACCATGACACCATCACTTAGAGTTCCAAGATATAGTCCTTTAAATCAGGCCCAGATGCAGATGAAACTCCCCAGGACAAGTCCCCTGGAGAGCTGTAAACCAAGAGGACAAGTTACCTGTCTTCCTGTACCCCTGCATAATGGTTAGACATGGAAAGGATACCTGCACTAGATACTTCCTTTCCAAGAGAAGAAAATGGGAAGCCCATTGCACTCACTGGTCCATAGCAATTCCTAAATCCGACCGGGCACATGGAATATTAATTGATCATGACCAAGTTCTTCTCCCTAGAAGAGGGTCCCTAGTTCCATTTTCTTCTCAGTTTTCACTTCAGCTTTCTGGGCTTGTCATTCTGTCCTCTATGAGGTCCTTCTTTTTCACAAGAATGAACTCATATTTGTAGCTGAGTATGTCTTTCAGCATGTTTATTGCTTCTAGAAAGTGGGAGGGGGGATTCCCAAAAGCCTCTTCATTTTGAAGGGTTCAGTTCCCAATGCAAGCCAGTAGTGCTGTCACCGATACAATTCTTTTAAATAATTTGTGTGTTATCTATGAATCTTGATGGCATTTATTATATGCCCCCAAAGCCATATCCATAATTCTATCTGAGACGTACTTTAGGACAATGTTCTTACACTTCTTAGTTTTGCCTAGCTAAGAGAGTTTGCTCAGTTCAAATAGCTTTAAATCTTTCTGTGGCCTTAACATGGGGCTTAGGGCTATGTCTTGATCTGATTTGTACCCTGAAGTCATTCCTTAGTTTGAGAATTTTTATTTTTATTTTTTGCCAGCTGAAGAAACTCTTCTAGGCATGCTATACTTTCTTCTAAATTCTGCTTGAAAACGGACTACCTTCTTCTTTAGCCTCCCACCCCCTCACCCCCCACCATACTGCATCATAAACAGCCATAAGAAAGCAGTGGGTACTTTCCACATCCTTCCTTAATCAGATTCACACAGCCTCAGCTGTCTTTTCCTATGTAACCTACATTCCAAAGCAGAATCACTCACAGCAGCAGCAGCCACCACTCATCTCGCCACTTTCAGCTGGATAGCTTACCCCTGCTCCACTCAGGGTCACCTGGGGCAGTTCAGGGGGAGCAGGAGGATCCGGCCTGGAGTCAGTCATGGTGGAGGCTGTCTTTTGCATGGACAGGTGTTTAGCAGCATCCCTGACACCCACTCCCACGATGCCAGCAGCACCCGCCCCCCAGTTGTGACAATAAAACAATAACTCCAAACACCCCCAGATGTCCCCTGAGGGGCAGGGGGCAGGCAGACCTCAGTGTTGAGTTCCATTCCCTGTATAGACCTGGTGCCTGGGAGGCCCTGAGTAAGCATCTCGAAATGAATAAATGAAGGAGTGATCAAGTCGGCAGGTTAACGTGTGAATGAATGAGTAGATGTGTGATACATGGAAGAATGCGTTCGGGATCCCAATCCCCTGTGCCCATGGAGGGTCCGGCCATCAGCTGTGCGATCCCACAACAGCGTGCTTCACAGGTCTGTGGTCTCACCCACCAGGTGCAGGATGAGCTGCAGTCTTTCCCCCGTGAATAAGATTTCCGCGAGGACAGGACAGGACAAGACTGGACCAGAGAGCCTGCGCATGGTCCTATCAGGGCTGAGAGGCCTGTGTGTTCTGACCTAGTCCAGGGAAGTGGCCCTGAGCCTTTCCTTCCCATAGGAACCATCCGGGTCTCTGTCAGCGATCCATGGCCACTGGTAACAGCTACCATCATTGTTATTACCAGGGCTGACCATTGCGAGCTTACGACACTCCCAACAACACACTACAATTCATAGTCACGACCTTGGAGAGAGCTCACAACAGCCCCCAAGCACAAGGATTCTTGTTTTCTGGTGATACTAGGGAGTGCAGGGAGGTGGGGCGACCTGCCCATGCGGGGAAGTGGTAGAAAGAATTGTGTACATCACCCCTCGCAGATGGCATCTAAGAGCGTCAGAGGCCCAGAGCTGCCTTGTCAGGTGGGACGAGGACGAGGAGGGGTGTGCTGAGAGTTTGGGGACACCAGCTCGGCCCTGGCCACGCAGCCAGCTGCTCGGTGGCCTGGGCACACATCATAATTATCACTACAGCCAGGACCACTTCCGTTGGCTGAGCACTCAGTAGGCGAAGGCCCTGCAGGAGTGATCCCATGCCCTCCTCCCAGCCCGTCCACGAGGTCGGTGCCGCTAGGGTCCCATTTTACAGATGAGAACCCAGAGGCCCAGAGAGGGAGACGGCTGGCCCATCGTCACACAATGAGGGAGTGGAACAGGCCAGGGTCCCAGCCAGGATCTCTGACTCTCAGGTCTAGTCCTTGCGTTCACGCCTGACAATGACTCTGTGCCACCCTTTCCCAGAAGTCAGGGTTCCGGGGACCGTGTGTGTGTTCAGTGTCCATGCTGCCCTTCTTCCCGGCACCCAGGTGAGGTGAGTTCCCGAGTGACAACCTTGGGCCTGCTCGGGACCAGCTGCGGTCTCAGCGGGCATCCCCCCAAACCCTCCTGTCCCAGCAGACAGCTCTCTGGACCCTCCCAAGCTTTATTGCTTGTTCTGCGAGCTCCGAGCTCCATCCCGGCCCAGGAGGTGGCTGTCGGGCCCACAGCCTAGGTGTTGGGTAGAATGACGGTGCTCATTCACGAAGCATTAATGGCAGCCTGCGGTCACCCCGCCCGGCTGGCCCCGTTTCCTGGGCAGGCGACGCCCGGCCCAGCCCACGCCCCACCTACCACCCAGTGAGGACTCCAAGTGCCACCGAGAAAATAAAAAATAACCGTGTGACGCCCATTAGGAAGGAAGGAACCGCATGACTGAACGGCCGGCTCAGACGATGAATAGGTTTTCTCAGCGCAGATAAACAGTTTATAGTTCTGAATCCTGTGTGGGATTCTCACGTCTGCTCGCTCTCTGGAGATTGGCGCTGAGGGCAGCCAACCCTGCCCTTCAGAGTGGCAGTTGGAACCTGAAATCGCGCCCCTCATCCCCCCGCCCCCGCTACCCCCCACCCTAGGGATGGGCTGTGCTTTCGTGCTGCCTCTATTGGAATATGTTTTAACTCAGAGAATGAGGTTGTTCAAAGAGGGAGATTTCTATTTCTTTCTTTCTTTCTTTTTAAATCCTCACCCGAGGATATTTTCCCATTGATTTTTGAAGAGAGAGGAAGAGAGAGGGAAAGACAGACAGACACAATGATGTGAGAGAAACACATCAATTGGGGGTCTCTTGCGCACGCCCCGACCAGGGTCCCTGCCGGGGAAGAGCCTGCAACTGAGGTACGTGCTCTTGACTGGAATTGAACCCGGGACCCTTCGGTCCCCAGGCCAACGCTCTATCCGCTGAGCTAAACTGGCTCAGGTGAGATTTCTATTTCTTGATTCAACAAATTCTTATTGTGCCGCGCGACTCCCCACGGGGCTCCCACGGTCACAGCAGTCTGGCGTGCGGGAAGTCTGGTCGGGCACCCACTCAGGCGACAGTACAAGGGGCGGCTGGGGCAGGAGACAAGTCTGGGTGCAAGGAGCTCATCCAGGGAGCAGGTGCCCACGTGACACTATGCTGTGAGTGTGTGTGTGTGTGTGTGTGTGTGCGTGTGTAAGCCTCAGGCCTTTTGAAGGCTGTCAAAGGGAAAGTTTGCAGATGGCCAAACCCAGGCGGCACAGTGTGGGTTTCCATGAGGCTATTGTTTTTTTGTCAATTGATTTTTTTTTAAGTCTTAATTTTTTAAAAGCAGCTGGCTCACTGCAAAGCAACCTCAGCCCTGCACCCGGAACCAGCCAACAGTCTGCACGTCCACGTCATCCGGTGAGATCCGCGAGGCTGCCGTGGGCGCTTCAGAGAAGCTTCCTAAGCGAGTCCTCATTGCATGATGTTGTGGAAATGTTGTTCCAGGGACGCGGCCTCTTCCTGGGAGCGGACGGAGGCAGCACGTGGCGGCCTCCAGGTCCCACCGCACTCCCCGGGGGGGACTCTCAGGGGGGTGGGGGGTGGGGGGGAAGCGCGGCCTTGATGGTCAGATCCTCCGGACTTGATTCCTTCTTCCCTGCAGGGGACAGCATTGGGCAGAGAACTGGGGGATGCGGGATGCCCGTGATAAAAGAAGGGACATTTGCTTCCAATTATCCAAATTATTGTTTGCTAATTGAAGTACAAAAGGGGTCTTTTTCCCCCTCCTTCGGTTGGTACAGGCATCCCTCCCCTTAAATCTCTGTGATTGAGCAAAAATGCGTTTGGAGTGTTTACTTTAATCCATACGGCATCCTCCTAAGCCCCAGAGAGGAAAGCAGCTGCGAGCAGTTAGCAGCCACCCCTGCAGGGTGGGGTGGGGAGCGAGTGTCTCCATCCCAGAGGGGCACCTGGTGGCAGATCCTGGCATCCGTGACACCCACACCCGCAGCCACACGCAGAACACGAATGGCCGCGTGTCACGTTTGCCGACACGGATGGAAAGCCCGTGACACCTTGCCCCGTGCCAGCTGCCCGGGCACCCTGGTCCTCAGCTCCCTCTGGGACGGGGTCCGGCAGGGTCCCTGGTAGCTTTGTTTATTCCGCGCAGATGCAGAGCAGCGCCCTCTGAGCGTGCGCCAGCGATCAGAGCCAGTGATGTAGAACAGCTCCATGGGCCATCTCCTCCTCGCCCGTCATCTATCATCCCCAGCTTCCACCTCTTCCCCGAGCGATGATTACACCCTAAACACGGAAAATTAATCACCGCTCGGGGCCGGCCAGGTGTCTTGCCTCCGGAAATTATCTCGCTGCGGCAAAGGAACAGCTCGGATCTGATCATGTCTCATCATTTCATCGACAGAGCACCGCGGCGTCCTGTGAAAGCCACCGACCCACCAGCTTGCAAAGGGCTGAGCGGAGCAGCCCAGGGCCGGCCAGCCCTGCCTTCCTGCAAAGACCCGGGGCGGCGGGTGCAGGGAAGGGCCCGCATCGGGTAAGGAAGGCCACCTGGAAGCAGCGCTAATGGCATCCCAGCTTCCAGCCAAGGAGGCAGCTTGTAGGGCAGACGCGGGCGCCCCCACGACCCGTGAATTCTGTTCCTGGAGAAACGGGAGGACGGCTTTGCAGAAGCCGGAAGCCCTCCAACCCCGCACTTAG
>NW_006300373.1:2874467-2879654 GCF_000327345.1 Myotis davidii
CACCGGAGGCTGAGCGCCGCGGGCTCCTGGGCCCTGTATGTATATTTTATTTTAACTACGGGGCCCTCTGGCAACGGCCTGTACGTTCCCATCAATCAGAACCCCGTTTGCCAGCTCCGTGCGGAGGTCAGTGCTT
The DNA here is from genome assembly GCF_000327345.1 of Myotis davidii. NCBI lineage: Eukaryota > Metazoa > Chordata > Mammalia > Chiroptera > Vespertilionidae > Myotis > Myotis davidii. Next base: position 2,874,604 of record NW_006300373.1, read on the forward strand.
CTGAGGGTTTGGCAGGGAGAGAACCATCATGGGGACAGATGTGAAAACCATCGTCTTCTCTCATCGCGGCCATTTCCAGTGTCTACACCCGTGAAGGGAGCGTATTCCTGCAAAACATGGAACACATACAAGATCCACACACGCCAGGCGGGGCTTTTCGGATCCGTAGAACTTGGCGCTCATGAGAGCTTAGGGGCTGCTATTAAACCCCTTTCCAGAAACAATGCTGCCGGCGGGGTTCCCTTCCCTGAGCCGGTCTCCCTCCCTCTCAGGGAGCACCCACGCCGATGGGGTTCGGGCACACGCTGCATGAAATAACGCTCCCCCATGACCGGTTGACGCATTTGATGAAGAGGAGCCTGGGATAGAGTCTGTGGTCAAACAGAGCCATCCTAGGTGTCGTGGGCGCTGCTAGGTCTGCATCGCAGTCCCCCCCCTTCTCTTGGACCCCAAGACGTATGCCCTCAGGACACGGAAGAAAAGGAAACGGAATCTCAACGGAGTGACCCGGGCAGGTGCCCCTCCTGTCACTGCCATCGCGTCTGCGGAAAGCCCAGTGGCCCTGGGAGGGCGGGTTGGGCTGTGTGCCAGCCTCGGTCGTTCTGAAGCAGAGTTCCCCCTGGGAAAGGGGGCAGGGCTGTCCAGACACCCCACTTCCTGCTGCTTAGTGTGCTAACAGCAGACTGTACCCGGGATCAGTAGGGGCCTCTGACGATGCCAGTGGGGGCGGTGGGGTTTCCCAAACCAAGGCCAACGGGGGACAGAGAGCTGTGAGCACCATCAGGAGGGAAGGAAGTTCAGATCACACACAGACACTTGGAGTTGAAAGGGTCCGACAGTCGCCCCGCCACCCTGAGCTGTGCAGATGGCTCCTGGTGACAGCTGTGTGATCCGCGGTGCTTGGGGAGGTCACCACCTGAGTCATGTGACTGTACACAAACGTGTGACAGCAGCTCCCTGCTCCTGGCTGGCTCGAGGCAGGGACAACAATATATTGAAATGGGGGCGGGGGGAACTTAAACAAGTGAAATCAAATCAAATCCATCCTACATTCAGATTCAGCCTAAATTCACAAATCAACAGTCAGAGCGAGGAATCAATATGTGTGTCCTCAACGTGCCATGATAGTTTGTCACTGACTGTGATCTTGGGCTTCAGAGGAACCTGAAGTTGGACATTCACGTTTGTCCTCAGTTAGGATGAGTGTTAGCCCGCGGGGGAACCGAAGCTCACCACCGAAGACGGCCAACGCAGCCCCGTCCAAACTATTTCTCCATCCCGGTCGAATGTTCACGGGACTTTTCTTCCAGGCTTACATGAGGGGGCATGTGAGTGAACATGCAGGATGCTGTCTTCCAGAAGTTCACCCTGTCTTTATCACAGAACCCTACAGAGGCCCGGTGCACGACATTCATGCACTGCGGGGTGGGGGATCCCTCAGCCCAAGGGGTTCGTAGCGCTGCCGTGAGCCCGGCTTCTGGCTGAGCGGTACTCCCCCTGTGGGAGCGCAGTGACCACCAGGGGGCACCTCCTGCATTGAGCGTCTGCCCCCTGGTGGTCAGTGTGTGTCATAGCAACCAGTCGTTCTGCCGTTTGGTCAATTTGCATATTAGCCTTTTATTATATAGGCTACCCTGACGTGATTAAGCACAATGGGATGGTGAGCCTGCGCTTTTCAAACCTTAAACAGATCATAGGTGAGAATGTGTTCTCCCTTTTTATTTTTATTTTTTTAAAAATATATTTTATTGATTTTTTACAGAGAGGAAGGGAGAGGGATAGAGAGTTAGAAATATCAGTGAGAGAGAAACATCGATCAGCTGCCTCCTTCTGCTCCCCCTACTGGGGATGTGCCCACAACCCAGGTACATGCCCTTGACTGGAATCGAACCCAGGACCCTTCAGTCCTCAGGCCGATGCTCTATCCACTGAGCCAAACCGGTTAGGAGTCCCTTTTTATTTTTTATTATTATTTTTTCAATCCTCACCCGAGGATAGGTTTATTGATTTTAGAGACAGAGAGGAAAGGGGGGGGGAGAGAAAGAGAGAGAGAGAGAGAGAGAGAGAGAGAGAGAGAGACATTGATCAGATTGCTTCCCGTATGCACCCTACTGGAGATTAAACCCAAAACCTAGGTTAACTACCCTGACCTGGAATCGAACCCGCAACCTTTTGGGGTATAGTACGATACTCCAACCAACTGGGCCATCTGGCCTGGGCCTCGCTTTTACTTTTGCCACAAAAATATTGTTTCTCTGTCTGTCTGTTAAAATTTTCACATATGGGGCCCTAGCCGGTTGGGCTCAGTGGACAGAGCGTCGGCCTGCGGACCAAAGGGTCCCAGGTTTGATTCCAATCAAGGGCACATGCCCAGGTTATGGGCTCGATCCCCAGTAGAGGGCGTGCAGGAGGCAGCTGATCAATGATTCTCTACATTGACTCTAGAACTCAGATGTCTGTATGTAGCAGGCATCAGCACATACAAAAAATAAAAAAAATAAACCCGGGCAGATTGCCTTATCCTGCATGCTTCTGTTTATGGACAGTCTGTTCCCTTGTGCCCGTGCCGCCCGCCGAGGCCGCGCAAAGTCTGGAGTCGAGCCCTTGCTCAGCGAACCCCTATGCTGTTCTGATGTGTCCCCAAGCCTCTGCCACCTGACATGGAACGCACTGAAAAGAACAGGAAGACACCGCTAAGTCGGCATCATGAACGCTGCGGGCGCCGGGCTGATGAAATAAAGTTTGCCAAGCCAAGCCCCGCCGTCAGAAGTTCACTCTGCTCCGCCACGAAGCGGCAGGGAGATCCGTCGACGGGCGTGACAGCTGGCTTTCAGAATATTCATGGAGGAAGAAAAAAAAAACACACACACACAAAAAAACCGGCGGCAGCCTCCTCTCCTAGGTGTATTAAAGTATTACTTACCCCCTTTGGGAGAGCCGTGTCACCCATTCCAGCAGTGAATAGTGATGCATAAAATTGCAGGAGAAAATGTGCAGGGAAATAAGCATACATCAGAAGCAGGGTCAAGAACCTAATTTCACAGTGACACACGCGTAATTTGGCTTTGAAAATTTTTGTCAATTCGAAATTCATTTGAAGAGGCATCGCTCAGGAACGCCGGGGCCGGAGTCCTGAGAGAGGCCGGCGTCGGGGCCTGTGAGATGCCAATATTTATAGCTCAGTTTACAAATACATTACCCCTGTCACAGTGAAATAAGTCACACGCGTCCACGCCGCTCAGAGTCAGCCCAGAGGTGTAGGCATCAGGGAAAAAGATAAGGAGACGAGTAATTAGTACATTAATCTTTTTTATGCTATCATTTCTCAGACGTAGATGATCGTAATGTAAATTAGAAATAAAGGAGGGTTCAGGGAAAATAGAATTAATTTCCAGGAGGTCAACCGCTGTACAGTAACTGCCCCCGCCACGCGGTGTAATTTACGGCAACATTTGTCCGTTTTCCTGCGCGCGGCTGATTAGGGCCTGCCGCTCTTTGCTATCAGTTGAAAGTCAGCTTGTGCGATAGCGTCGGGCATCCTAATGAAATTCATTTGCAGAACAAAAATTTGAGCGACTTCAACAAGGGCTGTTACAGGCCCTAATGGCATTCTATGGATTATTGATTTTTGATTTAGTTTCTGCTCAAGAGGAGCCCATTTTCGCAGCACCATTACCTCCGTAACGATTAGAGACAAAAAGTTAATTATGTAATTATAAAGCCAATAACAGACTTGTCTGGTTTACTTTGCTTTCGTCCGTTTAAACATTATCTCTCGCGCGCACATCATAACAGGCGGGGTGTGAGGAGAGAGATTAACGCCACCGAAGCAGATGCGAAATGTAATTCTCCCGGCCGGCGCTGGCTGGGAAGCCATTAAGTAATCACCGCACTCTCCCGCTATTACCTCCACGGCTGCCACTTCACGCACGCAAGGTGGGAAGGGTGCCTCCCAGGCTCCCCGAAGCCGGGCTCACACCGACCCAGCCCCGGGCGCCCAGGGGGAAGACCCTGCTCAATGGGCCGCCTCTGTCTCTTTGAAAAAAAAAAAGCGCGGGGAGCCTGATGCGGAGGATATGGGTCCTCGGATAAACCCAGGGACCAGTTTCCCCTGGAGGAGGGACTGGCGCCGCTGGAGGCTGGCGGGGCTGGCAACGCGGGGTGGCAACCAGGAGCCGCTCTGGCTCTGACCGAGTCCCCGGCACCTCGTCTTTTGCTGGTTTGTGAGTTACGCTCTGGAATATGCACGTTTTCCTGGTCAGCATCCTTCCCAGGGCTTCCACGGGACAGCTTCCCATGGAACTCTGCTCCCCAGTTAGCCGTGGAAGGCTGCTGCGGGGAAGTGCATTTGCCTGTGTGTGTGCGTGTGTGTGCGTACGTGTGTGAGTGTGTGCTTGCGTGTGTGTTTGCATGTGTGTGCATGTGTGTGTGTAAATGTGGGCCTCCTCTTTTCTCTCCCCTCCTCCTAAGATCTTACCAGAATTGGGGTTAGAAGCGACCACCCCTAGCAGAGAGTTTATATCTTCATGACCTCATCTGGAGAATGCCTTTCTCCCGCCCCAAATTTCACCCTAAAAAAAAAAAGCCGGTGGCAGGAATGTTTTCGGCACAGGCCCATGTCCGGAGATGAATGAGGAGCCTCCAGGGAGGAGGGCGGGGGGTTATATCTGGGGACCTGAGAGCAGGGCTGTGTGGAGCGAAGCCAGCCTAACGCGGCTAAGGCTCTGGAGGTTAACGACTCAGGTCAGCACGCCAGCTCCCGGGCACTTTTCTCTAAGCGGGTGAGAACGCCAGGCGTGGGGAGGAGAGGAGAGGAGCCGAGGTACCGCTCATCTAGCCGAGAGCACCGTTTTCACGAAGGCTTAAAGCAGGGTGGGGAGCACCGGGCCCAAGGGCCACACGAGGCCCACGGAATCATTTGGGCTGGCGCTGCCAAGGCATTCGGGGTGAGTCAATTAAATGTTTGACCACATGCAGCAGGCCAATGTTTAAGTGATAACCTAGTGTGGCCCTCAAATGATGCTCTAAATATCCAAACGGCCCTTGGCAGA
>NW_006300373.1:2879710-2881130 GCF_000327345.1 Myotis davidii
AGGCATTAGAACTGCCCAGGGCCAGCTGAGGACGAAGGGTCTGTCATCACTCACCACCTCGGGCCGACCTCATGGCCAGCTTTGGCCACCAGCTCTGCCATCTCAAGGTGGGCTCCACTGACCATGGAGGATGGTCCAGGAGTTTGACAACAGAATGTCAATCAAAGGGCATTTGTAGGATGTCGCTCAACTTCCTGTCCAGCTACTTGCAAGGATTTGTTTTTTTAGTAGTAGAGTTGCTGGATTACAGCAAAGAGGTTGATCTGCTGACCATCTTATATCTGTGGAGGTGCCGTCTACAGCACCCCGAGTTTACAGCAGTTTATAACACCCCCCGTAATTAACACTCACATTCTGTGCCAGATACCTCTGGCTTTAGCATCAACCAGCTCTGCACACTCCCACACACATCCTCCCCATCCCCCACCCCTGAATTTTGCAAAAGAACCCCAGACAGATCAGAACACCAGGGAAAAAAAAAGTGCCCAGGTGTCCAGAGCCACAGTCCATTCAAATGCCTCTTGGACATGCTTGGTTTTCCTTTAGAACCTTTGCCAAGAAATCAAGCCTCATCAGACTCGAAGACTCAGCTCTTGGGAGCATCTCTCGTCTCACCCTCGTTGGGTGGGGCAAGCTCGCCCGCCTCTGGCATCAGAGGAGAAGGAAACACACACTCAAGCTCGTGGGAGGCTCCTTCCGCAGGGAGGCGTTTGCCCTTAACGCCGAGATGGGCTTCATACCCTGTCCTGTCATCCACCTAAAAATAAACCCCGGGGCCGGCGCGGCTCAGTGGTTGAGCATCGACCTATGACCCAGGAGGTCAGGGTTCGATTCCCGGTCAGGGCACATGCCCGGGTTGTGGGCTCGATCCCCAGTGGGGGGCGTGCAGGGGCAGCCGATCCATGATTCTCTCTCATCACTGATGTTTCTATCCCTCTCTCCCTCTCCCTTCCTCCCTGAAATCAATAAATATCTATATTTTAAAAAAGAAATAAATAGTTTGAAAAAGGAACAGGTTCTAGCACAAGGACTACAAGGCAGAATGTGCCCCCCCCCACCTCCCCGCAGGGTGGAGATTTTTTCTCTTAAACCTGACATCCTTTCGCATCAAAATCCCCTGCTTGTAAACTCCAGGCGAACGGCCCGGCAGCCCGCAGCTCTCCTGTCAGGAGGCGCCTGGCAGCACGTCGGCCCCGGCACATCCCACTCGCCCGGTGCGTCCCTGGGCTGCTGCTGCTTTTGCTTTTTGGAAAGTCCGCTCCTCCAAACAGTCCGCTCACTGTTCCCGACCCCCCTGCGTCCCCCACACCAGCCCCTCGTCTGCCTGCAGACACAGCCCTGCTCATCCGTCCTCCTCATCTCCCACTGACACTTGCTCCCGCCGCTCTTTGCCGCAAAAAAAAAAAAAAAAAAAAAAAAA
>NW_006300373.1:2881144-2908205 GCF_000327345.1 Myotis davidii
TCTGTGCTGTGAACACAGTTTGACATTTCCTGACATTTCATGAACTAATTACACTACAAATAATTAAGCATGTTCACATCTGTAACAAACGAAGGCAAAATGGTTGTCAGCGGGCGTGATTGATGACCTCCCCGAGAGTTGATCTGATGAGATTCTCCCCACCCTGGGCAGGCGCCCGATGCCACCGCGTAGGCAATCATGCCTTCAGCCCTTCCCATCAGATCCCGCCGCCGAGCGGCTCAGAGGAAAGGATGGGAAAATTAATGACTACAATGCGATATTTGCATTTTTTCTTCCCGGGCTGCAAAAAAACAATGAACAAGAGATGTGACAACCTCAATTATTTGGTGGCGCTAAGCGCTGGGCGACAGCTCCTGCTGCAGAGAGCTGCCGGGAAGCCCGGGGGTGTCAGGCCGGCTGGAAAAATGGCAGGTGACAAGGACAACAGTTTTTTTTTCTTCTTCATGCTACAGGGGCCCACAGAAGCTCCGCTCAAAAGACAAATTGCAGGAGCAATTTCTTATGGAGGGGGAAATTTGTCAGCATTTAAGCTCTCGCTCCTCTGCAAAGGGTGGCCCGGGCTCTGAGAATAAAGCCAGGCCGCAGACAAAGGAATGCGGCCTGAGATCTGCCAATCGATGCACCTGCCAGTGGCCGGGTCTGCTTTGTGCCGCGCCGTCTGAGGGCTCCCGGCCACGGCTGCACGCCGTACAGAACCGCACGCTCCCTGCCTGCTGGGATCTCGTTTGGAAGGGACCCCGGTCTGCTGGAGACCTCATTTGGCTTTTTCCAAAGCCAGCTCCAGCCAGTTTTCTGGGCACATTTCTCTCCGGAAGTCGCCCAAACAAATGGATTTATCAGCCAAGATGATGACAGCACAGAGGCTCCGGGAGCCAGGATGCACGCGTGAAATAAAATAAATGCCTTCGGAGAAAGGAGAGGGCGCCGCATCCCTCTCTATCCAGCTCCTTGCCAATGACACCCTGGCCACTTAAGAGGGCAGAACGGAGTTTTTGCAGCTTGATTTTTAAGTGCAGAACCAATTCCATTATGTGGAAGTCCTCCCATAATTTTAATTCTATAATGTAATCCGTCTGTTGTTTTTAAGTGGAATAAACAAGTCAATGTAAAATGTAATTCGCTATTTGAAGTTTGGTTGTTGCCAACCCACCAAATGACAATTGGCCGTGCAAGGGCATCTGGGATACACTAGCCACGTAGAACGGTGTGGAACTACAGCTGTGCTGACCACCTACTATGTGCAAGATACCGTGAGGTGGTTTGCATCGATATACTATCCGTTATTTTCACTGCAACCCTACTAGGTAGACACAGTTATCCCCATTATACAGATGAGGAAACTGAGGTTCAGAAAGGTTAGGTGACTTGCCCAACGTCACACAGCTAGTGCGTGGCAGAGACAAAATTCAAACCTAGAACTATTTGGCTCCAATGCTTGGGGAACGTCCTCTCCTCGTTCTTTGGGTCACCACCGTGTTATTTCTGGGGAGGTCAGTCAAGTTTATTCACTCCTCTCAGGGCGGGGCCCACGTCCAAAGGATGGATGATTCATCGTCCTCTGTCTCCCTCACCGCCCTCCTCTCAACCCCCAGCCACTCTCGGATTGAAACGCACATCGACTCCATTACTGGCCTCCCAACGCAGCGCATGTCCTGCCCCCAATCCATTAGCGCGATGGGACTTTCTCTCTGTACAAGGAAGAAATCAGCCTGAAGCTTTGGGGCCAGGGGGGCTCTGACTTCTCACTTCAAACACACCCCCAGCCCCGGGGCCTCCAGGCAACACGCAGTTGCGTCCCTTTATATCTTAAAGGAATTTGAGCTTCAACTTTTCCGTTTTCTGCTTGAATTCTACAGGGAAGGTGAGTCAATGACCGGCATTCTCTCCTCCTGCAAGTAGGCGCTGAACGCAGGCTTCCCCGCTTCTAGCTCAGGGCACAGATGCAGGCGAGGGGAGCAATTCTTGGGCGAAGGATGCGGGGTTTCTAAGCTGGACTGCCCTGTTTTTAAATTGCCAGATCACAGTGTCGATTTCCAGCCTGAGCCTTAACCTTCCTCCTCCTCTCCTATCAAAACTCAAGTGCTGATCCACCATTCGCCCGGGGTCGGGCTTTTCAGAATGCACTGTTGTCGGTGGTCCGGCCGACAGTAAGTCGGGGCGTTTTTGACCTTCATTCCACAACTTGACTTCAATATCCGCTAATTCCCTTTGATAAAACAAATTGCATCCATCCCGCTCGCGTGTGACCAGCGGCCGCTTTCATTGTTTTTGTGCTCTTTTGTAAGTTCCTCCTCCAGATTAAATGCCGCTGCGCCCAACGAACTGCTCTGGGCTGCGGTGGGGAGGAGCGATTCAATTAGTATGGATTCTGGAATCGGCTGAGTACTGCCTGCGTGTCCTCTCTAGAAAAGAGGCGATGTGTCGGGGGATATTAAGAATGGCCATTTAATGTAAAAACTCCGATAATACATGAGTTCAAGGGAGAAAATGAGGGGAAGCTTTTAAGCATCCTCCCCAGACGGATCGCAGAATAGGAAGGGGGGCTGGGCGGCCCCATCAGGAGGCCATTACAGAAGAGGGGGGTTACAATCCTCGCGGCGGAGAGCATTCCGGGGCCGCAGTGAGCGTGCGGCGACAGGTAATGAATTATCAATAGAGAGCGGGTGATTCGGTTACAGGACAGTATGAGCAGAAAACTTCCTGTGACACCGTTTTAATCCGCCCCCCCTGATGAATGGCTTGAGGAGGGAGCCCCATTTCTGCTATGAGCAACGGGAATGGGGGAGGGGGGCACACACGAGGGTCCCCAGAGAACATTTTAAATGCTCCTATGATCCAAGGATTCCACACACACCCCTTACTCCATGATTCCCCTGAAAGACACCTGCGTGTCGGCGTCACACACTGAGCTAGCGGCGCTACATGAATGACCACTAAGTCCAATAGAACCGGATGGACAAAAACAGCGGCCGCTGTCCCCCCGACCCCTTCCCCCAGCCACTGATTGCTAATTTGATTTTTTGAAAGACTGTATGAAAATATTTATTTCAAGCCTGACCGGTATGGCTCAGGGGTTGAGCATCTGCCTATGAACCAGGAGGTCACGGTTCAATTCCAGGTCAGGGCATATGCCCAGGTCAAGGGCTCGATCGCCAGTAGGGGGCGTGCAGGAGGCAGGCGATCAATGATTCTCTCTCATCATGGATGTTTCTCTCTCCCTCGACCTTCCTCTCTGAAGTCAATAAAAATACTTATTTCAATTACTGAGGTTTTCGGGGCCTCCTTAAACTTTGCTCCTGAGATGGTGTGTGTCTCAGTCACCTCAGCCCAGGTCCCGTCCCGTCGCCGTAAGTCTGCAACAAAACAGGCAACATTGTCCCAGTTCACAGCCTGGGAAGCTGGGGTTCAGCGACCTCATAACTGGGGCTCACGGTTTGTAAACAGAGGAGTTGAGATGCAACTTCGGCTCGTCGGCTCCAAACTCCCAGCGACCTTCTACTTTACCATGTTCTCTCTCTCTCTCTCTCTCTCTCTAAATCTTTCCTACCCAGTATTGCCACCCCAATAACAGAGCTCTTTATAGAGTTTCAAAATGCCCTTTGCCTCACTGACCAATCCTGGGTCAAGGGAGCTCTGTGGCTATTTCACGTGGAAAAGCCATTTGGCATTTACCAAGAGGAAATGTCCTGCCTGGGCACTGAGGTGCCCATCTGCCCGGGCACTGAGAAAGCCCACCTTCAGGGGCGCCCTCCCACACTTCAAATACTGTTTTCGCGAAGGTTTGTGAAGGGACCCAATCCTGGCAGCGATGGTTGCTCCCGGGGATCAGAACTGGTTGACCAGGGACCAAAAATGTGTGCTTTTCACTGTAGACCCTGGTGTGCTTTTTTTTTTTTTTTTAAAGAAGTATAATTGACAATTTTGAGGTATAAGAGTCAATCCTAAGGAAAACAAATCACAACTCTGCTGTCCACAAGTTTCGTGGTCCTCTCTGATTCAGCTGTCTGGTTTGTAAAATGGGGATAAAAATAGTGCTTCCCTCCTGGGGTCGTTGCTAGGATTAAATGAGATACTGAAAGTAGAGCGTGCGGCCGTGTCTGGTACCAATAATGGCTCCACACTCTTAGCCACATACACAGTCTGGAGACGCAGGCGGGCCGAGAAGCCAGCGTCTTCAGGGTAATTCCCTCCGCCGTTAGGCCGTCTGGCCGCGAAATAAGTTCCATGTGTCTTCACCGGGAGCTCCCGGCCCAGAGAATTAAGATCTCAGCCTTGGGGAGCGGGTAGGGACACACCCTTTAAGCCTTCCTCTTTTGATGGAAGTAAAATTGCAAAATGAATGGTCATCACAATAGCAGATCATCATCCATCGTAGCCACGTTGGGCCCTCAGAAAGGGTATTGATACAGCCACAGGAATGAGCCCAGGGCCAGAGGCCATGCTCCCGGGAGCCAGGCTGGGGGAGAGCGGGAGTTGCCATCGTGACTGAAAACATCGCTGCTGGGCCTTGGGATCCCGGGCGTTCTGATGGGTCGCCACCATCACTGCCCCAGAGAGAAGGAGAGGCTGGTCCGTGAGCCCCCACGGATGAAAAAAAAGGGGGGGGGGCGCCGGTTGGTTTTCTTTTGACACTTCTCATCTCTGGGGTTTAACCACTGACTTAATTTGGGGCAGATCTGTACAGGAACAGTGATCATTGGGCCCTGTAAAAGCGATCAATCAATATTTGTTTATTTAATTCCCACAGCTCGGTGCTAGGCCCTCGGGAAACACTCTGTTGATAAGCCAAAGACTCTGGAACATTGAAGGAGCCATTCATTCGTTTGAAGTTGGACAGGGCAATTTGAGAGGGTATGGACTGGCTGATCACAAATGGGCAAGAATTGGTTAGCAAATACCAGCCACGACGCTGGGGCTTAGTTGAGAGAAGACGCCACACTCAGTCCTGGCTGATGACCCCATCTTCTTCTGTGACGGACCCGAATGTCCCGTCCACGAGCATCGCTGAGACAAGAACCTCCTCACCACCAGGGCCCGGGGCTTCCTCTCCAGGTTCCGATCTTCTCAGGGAAGGTTCTTGATTAGCTTGCCGGTTCCAATCCAGGTTCCGATCTTCTCAGGGAGGGTTTCTGATTAGCACATCCTTCTGGGAGCCCACTCGGCACTGAAAGTTCTCAATATGTGTATACTCTTTCCATCTTCTTTCAAAACGGAATTCAGTTTTGTCTCTTACTGCCCGAATTACCATGTGCCCAGATTCACTTTGTGGGTTATCACACATTAAAAACCAAAGCCACGTTCCTGCTGCTTAAAAAAAAAAAAGACCAAGAGAAGAAACTTAATGGCAAGATCATTCCAACTGCTGTATTTATTCATTTGCCAGAAGATAATCAGGCCATCACTTTCACAGCGTAGTGAAGGCATGTGTCTAAAGACGAGGGAAGGAGGAGATCTGAATCATACATACCCCATCGGTCTCCTTAGGCAGCCTATAGAGAGAGACAGCAATGCTCTCTCAGTCAGGATCTGCTAGGCTATGCTGCAGTAACAACCACAACATCTCTGCAGGGGATTTCACACGAATGCTGCACATCTCACTCGTGCCAGCAGGGGGCTCTGCTCATTGCCTTCACTCAGAGACCCAACTTCTCTGATGACCACAGTAGTGGGATGGGAACATGGGAAGCAAGAAGCATACCGACTCTAAAATTTTTTGGCCTTACATCACCACTTCTGCTCGCATTTTATTGGCCAAGGCATGTCACATGGCCAGGCTCACTTCAAAGGAGGCAAGGAAATGTAGTCCTTGCTCGTGTCAGGAAAAAGGACGCTGGAAGTATTTGCTGAAAGGCAGAAACGACGACCACAGACCTCACGTCTACAGGGCACAACGTGAAGAGTCTGATTCCTCCAGGCCCAGCGAAACTGCATCCAGGAGAAGGGTCACTGGGGCTGGGACTCCACCCTCTGAGCCTAACGCCAGGCAGCTTCTTCCCTGTGCCAACTCCCAAGCCCTCGCCTTCTCTTCCTCCCAGCCCTATATCCTCTCACCCCATCTGTTCCAGCGTGTGCACAGCACCTGACGGCTTGGTGACGCACCCCGCTACGGGGTTCGGTGGGAAGGGAGCGGGGCATGGAGAGGGGGCTCTGGCTCAGGCCAACCTGAAGCGTCTCCTACTTTAGAATGAACAGTCTGAACACCCCAAGGATCTTCATTTCCTCTCGCCTCCTGATGGTTAAAACCTCAGACTCCAAAAATATACACCCGTTAAAAGCCTGGTATGGTGACTGTATAAAGAACTCCTCTGACTCAAAATTAAATAGACAAGCAACTCAATATTTTTTTTTTAAGGGGGAAAGATTTGAACAGATATTTTACAAAGGAAACAGGAACTGATGAATGCCCATAAACACATGAGAAAGTGTTCAATGTTGTTAGCCATCAGGAAGATGCCAATGAAAACCACATTGAGCTACCACTACACACCCACCCGATGGGCTAAAACTGAAAAGCCTGACCACACAAAGTGTTGGCAAGGATGTGGAACAAACAAACCTCTCAAAAGTCATTGGTGGGGATGTAATATAGTATGATCACTTTGGGGACAGTGAAGTGTTTTTTTTGTTGTTGTTGTTGTTTTTACAAAACTGAACATTCAGCAATTCTGTGGCCTAGCATTTCAGTGCTAGGTATTTACCCAAAAGACATACAAGCATCTGTCCATGAAAAGACTTGTGCAAAAAAGACATGAAGTCATTTGATTATTAGAAGCCATCATGGCTTCGGTGTTCAGAAATAGGGGAATGGAAGAACAAACTGAGGTACAGTCATATAACAGAATTCCTCAACAAACGACTGATACATGTAATGACATGGGTGCATCTAAAAAGCATTATGCTGAGCGAAGGCCTTGCACTAGAGCCGTGCACTCACGTATGAGTCCATTTTCGGGGAGCGGTTCTAGAACAGGCTACACGAATTCATGGTGGGAAAAATGGGAGGAGATGCTGGTTCTGTGAAGTTAGAGGCCAGAATTGGCTGGAGGAGGCAGGAGGGAGCTTTAATGGGAGATGGTATTGTGCTCTATCTTAATAGGAGGGTGCATTACAAAGGTAACGCATTTGTCAAAACTCATGTACTGGCATGCTTAAGATTTATGCATGCCATGAATAGAATTTTTTCTTTAAAAAAGCGATAAACAAGTATTAAACTCGAGTGGATGGCATGCAGGCTGATATATGTAGGGATGAAGTGTACTGAAGCCTGCAACTTACTTTGAAATGCACACACATAAATATAAAACGGATTGATGGGTGGATAAAGGATGGGTATGTGATAATGCAAGTATAGCAAAATATCAATTATTAGAGACCTGATGCATGAAATCTGTGCAAAAGTAGGCCTTCCTTTCCCCGGCTGCCGGCACCAGCTTCCCTCCGGCACCCGGGACCCAGGCCTCCCTCGCAGCCCTGACTTCGTCTGGAAGGTCGTCTGGAAGGGCAACTGGAAGGATGTCTGGTCTAATTAGCATATTATGCTTTTAGTATTATAGATAGAACCTAGGTGATGGGTAAATTGCAAATTATTCCTTCTGGCCTTTTGTACAGATGGAAGAAACACATCCCCACGGGTTCTGGAGCCCAGTCCTGCTGGGTCCAAGGCAAGCTCCTTCCCTTACTGCCCTGGCAAATTCCTTAACACGCCACCTGGTCCTGGGTTTTCTGGGTGGCACCCACTTCTTGGGGGTGGTGGTGAGCCTTAAAGGAAATCAAGCTTATATAGGCCCTTATCTCCTAACAAATGCCCAGGTCATCTCAGATACTGTTATTTTCATTATTATTCATTTGTCTGTTCTTCGTCAGATTTTCTGAGAATGAATTACTTAAGAACAGCTCTGCCCTTGTCATTCCAAAGTCCTCACACCCATAAGAGGAACTGGAGCCTCTGTTCGCCTACCCTGCTGCTCAGCACACAGTAGGTGCTCAGGAAGGGTGGGCAGAACAGAATCTGTGGGGTTGCCCAGTCATAACCTCATGACAAACACCCTCCGAATCCCTCTCGCCACCCACCAGAGAGGGACTCACGGGACAATCCAGGCGTCACTGAAGCCAGAATCAGCTCTTACAAGAGGGATTTCCCAGGAGGGAAGACATGGATCGTTCTGGAAAAGGGATACCCAAGACCACCTTCTTTTCCTCTTGGGCACCCCATTCTCCAGATTGCTGATGAGAGCAGGGGTTGTCACCAGAGCCATTTGCTGCTCCCCACCTCCTGCCCCCGGGAGCACTTGGCAATGCCTGAAGACACGCTGGATTGTCATGACTGAGGGGGAGGGGTGGTTTGCTGCTGGCACCGAGTGGGTAGAGAGAGGCCAGGGATGCTGCTAAACATGCTACAAGGCTCAGGACGGCCCCTCCCCAGCAACAGAACTGATCCTGCCCCAGATGTCCTCGGTGCCGAGGCTGACAAGCCTGGATGGAGCAGAACGGGGCACCGTGGCCTGGTCAGCGCTGCTCATTGGGCAGCTCTCCCCTGAGTCTCACATGGCGTACAGGCCCTGGGCTCACGGGGAGGCAAGCACAGGCTCTGGGCTCGGGGGAGGGAAGCACAGGAGTCCTGCCCAGCTGCCCAGGACACTGCCTCCCTCTCTCCACCTCCCCCTTCTTTGCATCCTCAACGCACAATGGTCCTTTAGATGTTCAAGACCCCGGGCCGCTCCCACCTTTTTTCAAAGCTCAAGTGAGGATGCCCGAGCGTCTCCTTGATTTGCTGCCGATGCCCATTTCCTGAGGCCGGGGGAGCCCGGGCCAGGGGCCGCGAGGAAGCAGCTATAAAAACGGCAGCTACAGTAAACGCAATCTCATGGCTGCCATCGGTCCCAGGCCCGCATGAGAGGAAACGTGTCCTAACCCTTCGGTCACGACATCCACGCGAAAGCGGCCTCCAGGGATGGAGAGGGTGCCCACGCCAGCCTGCCACACCCCCGCTTCCCGGGAAGGCCTCTCTGGCCCATCTCTGCCCCCAGCCCAAGCCACAGAGCCCGCGATGCCACCGTTAGATGCATTCTTTTGGGCTATGCATTTCCCTCTGGACTCAGTCCTTTTATAAAGTATGAACGTCCTCGGAAAAACTCATTCATCAAGACGTTCCTGGGAACGTGCTGAGTAGCGGTGGCGTGCCATGGCTTTAAGGCCAGACAGACCCTGCGTTTGAGCCTGAGATCCATCCTCCAGCAGCTGTGTGGCCCTGAGTGAGTGACTGACCCTCTCTGGGCCTCAATGTCCTCATCTGTAAAATGGGGACGGAAACAGCCCCTGCCCTTAGGGTTGGTGTGGGGGTTATATACACGTGAATAAAGCGAATACAGCACTAAGCACAGGGCCAGCTCTCACGTAGAATCATTAGCACGCTGATCACACTGGTGGTCACAGTAACCTATGATGGTGTACGTGGCCTAGGAAGGAGGCGGGGACTCGCCTGTCAATGACTCTCATGCAAAGTAGGAAGTTAACATGCCTCGTTCCCCGCCTCTCCCCACTTCCCAACACACATCACAAGTCCACACACAGTCTCAAAACCACACTCTCACTCACAGATATGCTCAATTTCCTCCCCTACATACGCACAGATACACACGTTCACAGACAGAAACATGTTCACAGATATACATACATTCTCCCATGTTCATACACAAAACATACACATCCACAGAAGTACACACATGTCCCTCACATTGACACACACACATATTCACACGCATGTGCACATTGCACACAGACACACACATGCACAGACATGCACACATTCCTCATTCCTCCACATCCACACAATCACACATGTTTGTGGTTACACATACATGTGCATGCACAGACATGCACACATTCCTCCACATCCACACAATCACACACGTTTGTGGTTACACATACATGTACACACACACACACACACACACACACACACCCTGCTATGTCCGGAGCTATTGAACACATAGGAATCCCCTGGTACCTCGTAGCCTTGTTGGGGCACCTCGGAGCTTTCTTCAGGTTCATCCATGGCCGACAGGCCAGCTCCGGGCAATGCTGCCCCCCCCCGGGGGGGGGGCATGGGAGCAGCCGGGACGTCCTGGGTGTGGAGCGGCCCTGTGGCTCCAGGAAGCCTCTTTCGAGGGCATGAGAGACAGTGATCATCGTTGGGGAGGACAGAGGGACTTAAAAGCTCCCTTTTGTGTGTTAAGAGCCGGCTTGGGAAGTGCGGATACAGAGCTTTATATACACGCAACCCATAGAGCAGGGGGTCCCACCTGGCAGGAAGCATGCATGTCCCTTCAGCTTCCTGGGGATGACCCCCTCCCCCCCCATGGCCATGTCCAAGGACATGACCCTCCAAGGACATTGCCAACATGGAGAGGCGCGAGGCAGACCTCCTGCTTGCCCGTGAGGAGCACAGGGTGTGTTGGGGACCCCACCATTCCCACACGCCATAGTGAAGGGGCAGCAGGAAGAAACAGCGAATGTTAACATGCGGCAGCCACAGAGAGTGGACTTCACCACCAGAGGCCACGGCCAAAGTCCCCCGTGTAGACTCAAACCTGCCATCCCCCAGACGAGAAGGCATGAGTCCTACAACCAGATGCCGACACAAGTTCCTAATCACCATCCGATGAGCTGTGAGTGAGGCCCCGGAGAATGGCCCCTTCTCATGGCGGCCACTAGGCTATAAGCTTCCCCTATAACCCAGGAGCCGTCATGGAAATGACACGCGGGAAGAGAGATGATTGTGGGGGAACAGCCCCGTTAGGAAGTTTGAATAGATTTCATATTTACCCCAAAGAGATATCTTAAACCAGGAGATACTGAAATGGGCGAGAAGGGCAGCTACAGGGAACGATGAGGTCAGTTCGAGAAAATGTCACAGGAGACATTTTTTAATCGCTCCGAGTTTTAGGGTTCAGACCTGAAGGACACTGCTCGAGGTCACAGAAAGGCCTCGCACACTTGCAGCTTATTGATCTTACACAAAGTTCAAGGTGCCCATCTCCCGGCTTCCCCTTGACCTGGAGCAATAATGGTGATTCGGCAGAGATCACAACCTTCGGGGCAGGGAAGCTAGACGGTTGCTGTTGCCACTCTTTTGTGGGTGGAAGAACCCAATGAGAGGAGGGTCACTGTGCTCAAAACATCAGAATTAAAGTCCAAGGGTGCCGGGAGCAGGTCCATCCTTGCTGTTTCAAGGGACCTGGCATATATGGCATACTGTTCTTAATATGTTTGCTCACCTTCTTGGCACTATGTGTTTTAACCAAGGTCACCTTCTGAGAAAGGTTGTTTCCCCAGGTAGAGATTTTCCCCTGAAGTTAGGGAGGGAATAAAACCTCTTAACTAAGTGCCAGGCCGGTAATTAATCACTTTAACTATGAACAATCATGCGCAAGCTACATAATCTTTACTCCCTGGAATGGAGATAAGAAACGCCCTACCCTTTGGAATAGAGATTGATAGGATTGGAATCAACTGGTATAAATACAGATGTAACAAGACAATAGGAGTCAGAACTTAGATGAAGATCCTAGAGACAACCCGGCTACAGAACCTGGCGACCGAACCTAGCTGGAGAACTTAGACCGAACCTGGCTGGAGAACCTAGCAAGAGAACATGGACACAGAACTTGGCTGGAGATTGTGACTAGAGATCCTGGCAAGGCTGCTGATCAACTGAACACTGTCTCCGTGTCATTCCTTCTTCGCCGACTCCGTCCACACCTTTGGGAACCCCTGGACCTGCTGGGGTTGGACCCCGGCACAAGGGGCTTTCTCCCTCTGCCGGGGGAGGGGGATGGGGGGGGCCTAGAACCCCTGGGAAGGGTTATTGGTGGGTTTCCTGCTTGCTCCTCCCCTCTCTGCCTTGCATTGGGAATGTCAAGGGGAAGAAAAAGAGCATCTGGGTGCCAACCAAGAGCCATCTCTCAAAATGAGCAAGAAAGGTGTTGGGGGACGGGCTCTGCCCAGCCAGCGTTGCTCAGTGGTTGAGCGTCGACCTATGAACCAGGAGGTCAGGGTTGATTCCCTGTCAGGGCACATGCCCGGGTTGTGCGCTCGATCCCCAGTGTGGGGCGTGCAGGAGGCAGCTGATTCATGATTCTTTCTGATCATGGATGTTTCTCTCTCTCTCTCTTCTTCTGAATGTAAGTAGATTCGAATCAGAGGCAGAAAAGACACACCTTTTAAAGGGGAAGGACGTAATACCTGACGTCTCTCTCCTTCACATGCCAACCAGCTCATCACCACTCAGAGGTCAGCAACCGCCTATGCCAGGCCGGCCACCCGAGGTGCCAGGCAGGACAGCCTCCGGGAGCTGTAACACCCAGCGAGGTGAGGGTCGTCTCGGGAGAGCAGCCGCGCTAATTAACCGGAGCCGCCTTGCGGAGGTGCCAGGGCCGACGGGCCACTCAGCCCAGGAGACCGAGTGGCAGGAGGGTTACTGAGATTCCTGCAAAGGCCCCCGCAAGCAGGCTTTCAAGATAATTAGGAAGCAGGCTTTCAAGATAATGGCCCGAGTGGAGGCAGCCCCAGCCCGGCCTGTGTGACAGGGCCGTGTCCTGCCCTCCTTGTGTCTGTCCTGTCATTCCTGGACAAAAAGGGAAGTTATGCTTTCCAAACGTGCGGACTGCGGCACACACAGTGTAGCCTGGCGCACACATGTGCACACACACACACGCATGCACACACACAACGGAGACCAAAGTTACACAGTCACACCGCCCCTCCCATGTGCAATGCACTCTGGACTTTCTGTTCTCTTCTATTCCGTATTTTTTAAAGCCGGTCATGGCCCGTTAAAGCGCATTAGCCACCCACCGACGGGCTGCAACTGGAAAAACACTGGCCGGCCGGCCGCACCTGGCTGTCGGTATTGCATTTCTGCCCAGAGGTTCCACGACAGGCGATTGGTCTGGGATGTTACACTTCGGTTGTGTTGAGCGTCTTCCTCATGAGAACCCAGACACGGAGCTCTTCTGCAGGACGGTCGGCCTGAGCGTTTGCTCCGATGACAGGGGGTGGCGTTGCAGTTATAAGGAAGCCCGTGAATGCTGGAGACAGAGGCTGCAGGGAGACACGGACAGTGTCTGGTCGGCTACACGGACGTGTGGGAGGTCTACAGAGCAAGTTCTCCTTCCGGGTCCATCCTCTGTCTTTCTGGAGACACAGTTCTTACAAAAAGCCCAAAAGAACTGAGGCCAGGTCAACCAGAGCTGGACAGCAGAGCACCCGAGGCCTAGACTGGCTGGCTGGCTGCATGACCTTGACTGAGTCCTTGACCCACAGTGGTGCATGCCATTCGTTACCTATTTCAGTGCTCATTTCCTGCACCTTCTTTCTTGACACCTCCCATGATGCAGCTGGGAAGTTGAATGTCCCCTCCCCCAGCATCCTTGCAGCCAGGGACGTGTCAGCAGAAGGCTGATGAGAAGAGGGTGGTCTGAGAGAGTTTCATTATTTTTGTTTTTAATATATTTTTATTGGTTTCAGAAAGAGGAAGGGAGAGGGCGAGAGAGAGAAAAACATCAACGATGAGAGAATCATGGATCGGCTGCCTCCTGCACACCCTCTATTGAGGATCAAGCCCACAATCTGGGCATGTGCCCTTGACTGGGAATCGAACCGTGACCTCCTGGTTCATGGGTCGATGCTCAACCACTGAGCCACGCCGGCCAGGCTGAGGGAGCTTTTGCGTGTCTGATAAAAGACCCAGGAGATGGCTGCTGCCACGCTTTCTCTCCATGCTGCCTGCTGAGAGCGGGCATGACTGGGGAGGGGGCCCCCTGAGTGCCCCGGGGTGACAAGCATGAAGACGAAAGCCAGCCGAGTGGGGATGACAGAGAACAGAAACGGGGCCGAGGTTTCTGGTGGCACCCCTGGGCACAGACACATCGGCCAGCACCAGCGCCTGGACTTCTGGCTATTCGGGAAAAAGAAATGTCTGTTTATTTTTTTTTTAAATAAAAACTGTTGGATTTTCTGTGTCTTGGAGCCAAATTCCTTCCCAGTGCGCACAGCCTCTCTGGGCAATGTCAAGTGAGGACACTGTCCCCAGTCCCACCCTCTCCCCAGAGATGTCACGGGGTCAAAACCAGGGTGTCTGCGCCTCAGCATACTGACACGTGAGGGCAGATGGGCCGTCCCAGGGGCTGCAGCATGTTCAGCAGCATCGCCGGCCTCTGCCCCCTCGCTGCCAGGAGCAACCCTTCCAAACATGTCTTCACTTATTGGTTTATTGATTGATTTTTAATAATTCTTTATTGTTGAAAGTATTCAGCACATGCCCCCTTTCTCCCCCCCGCTTTGACCTATTGGCTGTGTCCATGGGTTAGATATTGCCCAATGTCCCCTGGGGGACAAAACTGTCCCTGGGTGAGACCGACTGCTCAGAAACAGGAATGACGGATGTGACTGCACGTGAAAGGTTAAAATTTCCACGAGAGGGAAAAACGGAATTGCCAATGCATGGCATTTCCTTTAGTTGTTAAAACAAAAGTCTTTTAAGGATATTTTTACACTCGGATTAACATTGTTGGTCTTTTAGTTTGTTTTGGGTTTTTTTCTCCATAAATTAAAAGCAACAGTTTCCAAAAAAAAACAAGAGACAGAATCCAGCCAAATGTCCAACTCGATTCATTCCTCAGAGGAGCTAGAGCAGGGGTGGGCAAACTTTTTGACTCGAGGGCCACAATGGGTTCTTAAACTGGACCAGAGGGCCGGAACAAAAGCATGGATGGAGTGTTTGTGTGAACTAATATAAATTCAAAGTAAACATCATTACATAAAAGGGCACGATCTTTTTTTTCAATAGTTTTATTCATTTCAAATGGGCCGGATCGGCGCGCAGCCAATAGTATGCCTACGGTTGCACTATCCCCTTCCTCCTCCGCTGTTCCATCAGCCTCTGTGCGCTCCTACCTATGTCCCATCATCCTCTGTCCCATCTGCCTCTGTACCCTCCCTTTCTCTGTCCCATTATCCAGTGTCCACTCCCTCCTCTGTCCCATCAGCCTTTGTCCCCTCCCTCCTCTGTCCCATCATCATCTCTCTCCTACCTCCTCTGTCCCATCAGACTCTGTCCCCTCCCTCTTCTCTCCCATCAGCTTCTGTCTCCTCCTTCCACTTTCTGATCAGCCTCTGAGTGATGGAGCTGGGTGTCCGGGAGGACATTCTGGGTAGTGATGGAGTTGTGTGTCCGGGAGGACATTCTGGGTAGTGATGGAGCTGGGTGTCCGGGAGGACATTCCGGGGGGTGATGGAGCAGGACATGGACGTAGCCCACCCTTGCTGGCTCCAGCACGTCTCAGCGAAAGCTCTGCTGTTAGACCCCCTTCCTCAACACCGAGGGAGGACGGAGGAGGGGGAAGCAGGAGGAAGCTCCAATCATAAAAACAAGCAGAAAGACACTCAGCCGCCTCTGTGCCTGTGTAACCCCCCTCCCTTGGAATATATCAGAGAGATATGGGAAACATGACCCTGAGGAGCCCCTCCTGGAGTCGGACATGAATAAAGATGTCTTGGGGGACCTGGGACCCCATAAACCAGGCCCTGGCTGCGTCCTGAGGTGTGGGTGGCAGCTTGCCCGGGCTCTGTCAGGAGCCACTAAAGCTTCGGAAACTCCAGAAATACGGGCCCTGTCTCGTCCTCTCTCTCTCTCTCTCTCTCTCTCGGAGAGGAGCACGGGCCCACATAAATACTGCTAATGACATGTGCTGAGCTGGCTGGCAGCCGTTCCAGGCACCCCACCTGCCATATTTTGCTGCCAGGACAGACAGGGGAAACCACACTGAGCGCCAGGCCAAGCCGAGGGCGGCACCTTCTCCAGACACAGCAGCTCCCTCCTCCCTGAACCCCGCCCGCAGGGTGCACAGGCCTCCACGTGCACGACTGGACTGGGGGTAGGGGGGGAGCGCTCCGGAGACCACCGTCCTGGCCCTTCTCAGCCCGCCCCCCGCTGTCTCCTGCGGCTGCCCACTGGGGCCTCCAGGACCCCATGACCCCACGCTGCCCTGTGGCTCCCGGCAGGGGGTGCGGTGCGTTCCTCTTCAGTTGCCCTCAGCCTTTCGATTCGCGTCCAAGTCATTAAAAATTGTATCACACGGACTGTGAGGTCTCAGGGAAGTTGGGCTGAGAAATCGCCTCTCTGTCCAAAGGAAACTCGTTGGGGAGGGAAAAAACACACAACCACCTCTGTCAAGGCAATTAAGCTGCAGAGCGGCCTTCTTCCTCGCAGACGCGGTTTGCAACCTTGACCCTGAGGCCCTGTGCAAGCGCCCTGGCCTCGGGGAGCCTCTGTTTCCTTTCCTTTTTTTTCTTTCATTTTTTTATTCATCCTCACCGGAGAATACTTTCCCATTGATTTTTAGAGAGAGTGGAAGAGAGAGGGAAAGACAGAAACATCGATGTGAGAGAAACACATTGATTGGTTGCCTCCTATACACCGGGACTGGGGAGGAGCCTGCAACCAAGGTACGTGCCCTTGACCGGAATGGAGCCCGGGACCCTGAGGTCCACAGGCCGACGCTCTATCCACTGAGCCACACCAGCCAGGGCCAGCCCCTGTGTACTTTACCAGAGGAAAGAGGCTAATAGCCCTTCTCAGCCAATCAGGTGTAAGCACGGCGTGCCTGCCTGGCGTGACAGGGACGTGCAGGAGCTGCCGTCATTGCCACCCTCGCCATTGCTAGGGTCGCAGCCCGGAACAACGTTCTGGCTTTGCCGACTCCTGTGCAGAGCAGAGCTCAGGAGGCAGGCCGAGTGCCTTCTCCCGGCTTCCATTTCCAGAAGGTCGTCAGAATGGAAGCGAATGGGGGTGAGCCCTGGTTTGAAACATGCGAGATTTTCCAGCAAACAGTCACTCGAGATGACCGGGGACCACACTGTTTTGGGGATCGCCCATCATACGGTGCCCAGGGCAGATGCCCGCCTGGACGTAGCGATCAAACTCTGTGGATGGGTTAGAAATCACCTGTGTGAACCCAGGGTCGCCTTGGCGGGGAGGGGGCGGCGATGGCATGAGCGGAGGTCTTGGGGTTCCCCGTGGAACCTAATGCCAGGCCACAGATGTGGCAAGAGCCCCATTCCGAACTCTGCTTCATAAAGAATTTGCCAGACGCAAGTCTGGCCTCATCAAGAAAGGCTACGGAAGCAGATTAATGACATTTTGATGAACTTTTCAACTCAATTTGAAAAGCCATGCTACGTTAACCACCGTTTCCGATGGCCCGCCGGGAACGACGCGGGGAAAGCCGCGCTCCCTCGGAAGCAGGGACTGTCCTCGTCGGGAGAGGGCCATCGAAACCACGTCTTCTCCGAAGGCCCTCTACGTCGACGGTCAAGGACAAAAACAACAGAGTC
Source organism: Myotis davidii (assembly GCF_000327345.1). Classification (NCBI taxonomy): domain Eukaryota; kingdom Metazoa; phylum Chordata; class Mammalia; order Chiroptera; family Vespertilionidae; genus Myotis; species Myotis davidii. The sequence continues at coordinate 2,898,560 of NW_006300373.1, forward strand.
AACCACACCAAGTGAGTTATCGTTCTTCTGCAGAACATTCCAGTGCGTCCAAACAGAAGACATATTTAGTGCCACCTGATTCTTCACTTAAAAGCTAGGTAGCCCTGGCCCGTGTGTCTCAGTTGGTTGAGTGATGCCCAGTCCACACAGAGGTCCCCAGTTCCACTCCCAGTCAGGGCACATGCCCGGATTGTGGGCTCGGTCCCCAGTAAGGGAGGTGCAGTAGCCAGCCCATCAACTTTCTCTCTCTCCCCCTCTCCCTTCCTCTCTCTCTAAATTCAATAAAAACATATTTTAAAACTAATGAGTGGCCACATCAGGATAAAGGGTCTAGGCAAACCCTTCCCTTAGGCCTGCCTCAGTTTCCCCTCTTTAAAGGGATCTCATGTGGACCTGTTCCTTTGAAGGTCTCCTGCCTGAGGGAACAGGCACTGGGGGCCCCGTTGCCTGACCAGCCGCTGCCATGAACATATAACGCAGTGATGGCGAACCTATGCCCGGATTGCAGGCTCGGTCCCCAGTAAGGGAGGTGCAGTAGGCAGCCCATCAACGTTTCTCTCTCTCCCCCTCTCCCTTCCTCTCTCTCTAAATTCAATAAAAACATATTTTAAAATTAATGAGTGACCACATCAGGATAAAGGGTCAAGGCAAACTCTTCCCCTAGGCCTGCCTCAGTTTCCCCCCTTTAAAGGGCTCTCATGTGGACCTGTTCCTTTGAAGGTCTCCCGCCTGATGAGGGAACAGGCACTGGGGGCCCCGTTGCCTGACCAGCCCCTGCCATGAACATATAACGCAGCGATGGCGAACCTTTTGAGCTCGGCGTGTCAGCATTTTGAAAAACCCTAACTGAACTCTGGTGCCGTGTCACATATAGACATTTTTTGTTCTTTGCAACCATACTAAAACAAAGACTTAAATTTCTGATATTTATTTTATATATTTAAATGCCATTTAACAAAGAAAAATCAACCAAAAAAATGAGTTCACGTGTCACCTCTGACACGCGTGTCATAGGTTCGCCATCGCTGCTCTAAAGCTCCCTTAGGGCGGGCGCCTTCCTCGATTTGGCCCGTGTCTGTGAAGCCATCAAGCTCGCTCTCTGCCTGTGCTCAGAGGAAAGGTCCCGTGAAGGACAGAGCGAGAAGGTGCCTGTCTGCAGGCCAGGAGACGAGGCTCTCCCAGAAACCAGCCTGGCCGCACGCTGACCTTGAACTTCCAGCCTCCGGAGCTGTGAGGAAATAAAACCGTTGTGTAAGCCCCCCGTTGGGGTGTTGTGTTAATGCAGTTGGAGCCGGCGGACGCACCATTCACTTTCCCAGCAACAGCTTACTCTGCCCCACATTGGTGACATTTTCTCCTTTGCAGTGTCCTCTCTGTGGCTCGTGGGTCATCCAGAGAAAGCCCTTAGCACGGTGCCTGGGGCCAGGCGGACCGTCTGTAATTGTTATCATTTATTGTTATTGCTGGGCTTCTTGTCGTTATGTTATCCCGGAGCGCACAGATGTGCCTTCCCATCCTGTTATCTGACTCGTTTTGGCAACAAACCTTGAAGGTCCTAAGTCAAGGTCGCCAGGAAGGTCTCCTGCCGGAGGGTATCTCGGAGGGATCCACCCTGATCAAGGGCCCTGGGCCAGCTCTTTGCCTTTGGGTTCTCCAGCCTCCCTAATGGTGAACCCCCTGCCTCCTCTCTACCTCCCCCTCCCACCTTCATCCTCCACAGCATACACGCTTCCCGTGTACATACATCACACACACACACAACCATGTACACACACAGATACACACAATACACCAACGTGCACACAAATACACACACACGCACAAACATACAAATACACAAACCCAAACAGACACTGGTACACACACAAATGCACACACCACACATACACACAAACCCATACAAACACACAAATACACAAACACAAAACAAGGCAATAATGTAATGAATCCAATAATCTTTTGGAGAATAGTGGGGAATGAAGGTACAAGGACAGAAACTGGACTAAATCTGAGCGGAAGGTGAATTTGATGGGCTGGCCAGGGCAGGTAAGAGAAACAGCCACCACCACCACCACCCCACCCGCCGCCAGGCTGGCGGAAGCATCCTGACTGGCATGGAATAGAGTGGTCCAGGGTTGAGCAGAGTTCTTGGGTGGAAGTCTCGGCTCTTTGACCTTGGGCAAATAACTGAACCTATTGGGGGGAGAGGGGGCTTCAGTTTCCTCAGCCATAAAATGGGAATGACAAGCCGACTTTCTTCACAGGGTGGATGTGGGGGATCAATGAATCAGTGCTCAGTGAACAACTCATGCACAAATGCAAAATACGTAACGCACACACAGTCCGACAGCGCCGCAGTTACTGTCAGGAATGACACCAGACAGTCTGCCACGTCTTGTTCAGCCACATAACTGACTTTCCGTTTAGGATATTTAACTTCCAGGTGGCCATGGGGTTTGGTGCTATATGCAATTAGATGGCTACTATCTAAAAACACATTACTATTTTGAGATATATTCTCCTTTAAAACATTTTTTAAATATATTTTTATTGATTTTACAGAGGGAAAGAGGGAAAGGGAAAGAAAGGGGGATGGAGAGAGAGATAGAACCATCAATGATGAGAGAGAATCATCGATCAGCTGCCTCCTGCACGCCCCACACTGGGGATCGAGCCTGCAACCGGGGCCTGGGCCCTGACCGGGAATCCAACCATGACCTCCTGGTTCTTAGGTCGACGCTCAACCACTGAGCCACACCAGCCGGGCTAGAATCTTTTTATAAATACAAATCCATCACATAACTATGTCAAGGGGCAAAGGACACTACAGTAACAAAGGCAGACTGGCCAAGTATCCTTACGCTGGTTGGGCCACTCAGCTCAGAGGGGCATCCTGGGGTGAGGGGAGAGGGAGGGAGGAGCAGGTTCTTGGGGGGAGGGGGATAAGTCTTCCTGGGAAATTCCCATTTCCCATTAGAATTAGCTGCACGTCCCTGCCCCAGATGGTTTAAAAACTTACGGCCTCAGCAACTTAGCCTCTTTCCTCATTGTTCCCATCTGTACAATGGGGATGGTAGGACTAGTCTAGCAGCTACGTCCTCAGGTATTTGTGACTATGAAACAAGTCAATATTGTCAAGCACTAAGAACAGAACCAAAATGCCTGGCACAGGTGGCTGGCCCCGAAGTGTCACCTAGCCTCCTGCTCCCTCGCCTGGGGCCAGGTAGAGGTTACACAAACTCAGTTACTTTGCAGGTTGAGAGCTGAGTCAGACTGATGTGGGGGGAGGGGAGCACTCTTCAGAATCAGTTATTTTCATTAAAAAAAAAAAAAAAGCCTTCGCTGCCCTTTGCCAACCTTCCCAACGCCCCTGAAAACCAGCTGGGTGATTAGGGGAGGATAAAAGCTTTTATCATGAAAAGTTGTGTTTGAGAAAGCGCGAACCGTGCTCCGTTCTCACTGGCGGCTTTCCTGCGCGCCGGGGCTCTGTCCACAGTCCCACAAAGGCCGAGATTACCGCTCTCTGTTCAGGCTTAAAACCCTACAAGCCGGCCGTGCAAGTGGCCGGTATCAGATTATGATAACAAGATCATGTCCAGTTAGAAAAACAAGTGTCTCAACTTTTCTCATGTCACTTTTCTCCCGTGGTCCCCTTGGGAGAGAGGGGGGGTGGGGCGCGGCTCATTTTGAAGGCAGCGCTTTGAACTGGATTCATGGGGGTATTTGCATAAGAAGATTTGAGGCTGAAGAATGGTGGTTCCTGCATCTGTCCATTAATATGCCTGCTAATTCAACACATTGTAAGCCTATTGACGGCCCACAAAAGGCTCAAATTCAAGGGCAGTTACCCTGTGGCCATTGTGAGCGCGTCAATTCAAGGAATATGTTCGCGGGAGGAATACAGTTGTCACAATTAGATATTTTTCATGAAACATTATAAAGAACTAATGACAACCGGGAGCACAATACTGCAACAACCACCAAGACGGAACCGCAGGCAGGAGCCGGGGCCGGCTCCCTCGGGCGCCCTCGCTTCCCTCCCTCCCACACACGTCTGTTCCCAGATGCCGCCTGCCTGCCCGGGTGATGGATGGAGATCTCCAAACGCAAGCGCACATCCATCTTGCTCCCTAAATTTAAATAAAAAGCAAAAAAATGAAATAAACAGACCCCTGCAGGAGAGGAGGAAAAAACCCACACGGCGGGCATAAATAGTGGTTAATTTAATCTCGTTTATGAAAAACGTCACATTGTCACCTCCGGGGGACGCGCGCCAGGCAACCTCTTAGAGCGGAGATGAATGATTGGAGGGGAGCCGGCGTCTCCCCTTGGGGAGGCCTGTTTATGCAGATCCAGGGAAATTCAACACAGGTGGAAAAGGGGTGCTGGCTGTGGGTGGCGGGCGGTGTTCAGGCCGCTGGGCTGGGGGCGTTGGCATTTTTGTAAGAAAGTCGCCTCTCTCTCTCTCTCTCTCTCTCTCTCTCTCTCTCTCCTCTCTCAATCAGGAACTTGTGCAAAAGTCTGGTTTAGCTGGGCTGGGGAAGCCAGCAGGGACTTTCTAAAAAAATAAAAATAAAAATGGGGGTGACATGCTGTTTCCAGCGGGGTTTCTGTGAAGGAGCAGCGCACCCAGGGATGCCTGGGATTGGGGACATTGTCTGAGCGCGGCGCTCAGCGTCCCCCCCCCCCTCAGCCGGCCATTGTCGAGGGGCCCCCTCGAGCCCCCGGCCTGAGCACCGGTTGTATTTGTCCCCCTTTACATCCCTCAGAAAAGACATCAAAGCGCAGGGAGATGTGCTTTTTGCTTTGTGCGGTGTCTGATTCTCAACATGTGGCTTCCCGGGGCCAAACTTCGGCACCTTTTAACCTATTCTGTTCAGCTTAGGCCGGAGCTGTCTTTGAGCATTAGGGAAACTATAGTAACGGATAATCTGCCCGCGGCTGAAAGGAAACTATGTATCTTGTCACACAAGAGCTGTCGGCCGGTCGCCATCCCAGGCGAGACCCGGTAGGGGCTCCTGGCTTTCTCTCCCGGGGGCGCAGCCTGTGCCCCCGCAAAGGCAGCCGCACCCTCTGCCTTCCTGGCACCCTCTGCCTTCCTGCCTCCCGTGCTCATGTTCACTTATAGGCATTGTCCCCGGCCACGCATCTGCGTTTGATGATCTGTCACAAACGTTTTCATCAAGGCAGAAACGAGGCCCCTTAACAAAAGGGAGAGGGGGGCAGTCCTTTGGTGCTGCCTAGAGGTGGGGCAGAGGCTGGGAATTTTTTAAAAAATTTTTATTTTCTTGGTGGGATTGGGGGTTCTTTGGCCCATCAGGTCAAACCTGTTGCTCCACCAACAAAACAAAACAAACAAAGAAACAAAAGGGCTAGGGGACCCCAAAGCAGGATAGTTGAAGATGCCATTACACGACAAATCTGGGCTGAGCAGCGCAGGGTGCGGTGTCTGCTGAGAGTACACATTCCAGGGCTTGACTCCAAGGGCTCGGATCCCATGTCTGCCTCTTATGAGCTGTGCAACCCCGAGCAAATCGCTTGAGGTCTCTGAATGTCATGTTCCCTCGTGTTACGTGGGGATGGTGCATACCCTACACGGAAGGCCGGTAGGAGCATTCGCTGGGCTACTCCCCAGGGCCCTGCATACAGCAAGCGCTCACAAGGGCTGGCTGCATGATTATTTCATAGAGCAAGTCTCACACCACAGGCCGCACAGTAGCAAGGACAGGCAGCTCCATGCCCAGGATCCCAGTGGATACATTGGAGCAGTAACCGTTATCATCATTGGGTGACATTTTTATCCCTAGGCCCGCCCTGTTAAAGAAATGCAGAAATATAGGCTATTTCTTTAGCAGAAATGACATAAACATGCAATAACGTAGAAGCCGACGGGAATATGGAATAATTGTTGAAATAATGAAGACAATACAGAAATGTCGAGCGGAGAAAGGGGAAGCTTTCAGAACCTCGCCCTCCTGAGCGGGGTCGGGATAGAGGTGAGGCAAGCGTGCCATGCAGGGTGCAGAACGGAGGGAGTGCCCCCTCTAGAGCCAGCCAAGTGCGGATTGCATGGCCTGGGCGCAGGCCTGCCTCCTCTGGTCCCGGACCCGCTCCCAGGAGCAATGACCCTGAGAAGAGTGATCCACGGACTTGCGGGGTTTCTCACACGCACACCACTTCATCGTCATCGGCCACGTGCGCTCTCGCCTCACAGACGGTGAGAGCTGGTTTTTTCACATCTTTCCGTGCTGAAGGGATATCACCCCCTGCCCCAGCCTTGAGCTCCCCTTAAAAAATAAAATAAAATCCCACCTCTTTTGTGTGCCTTGTGGTTATGGAATACAGAAATGACCGGTGGCCATGCTCACCACTGGGGCGCACAGCCTGCCCGACTTCTTAAAAGCACTTCCATGGCACTAACAGCTCACATTTCATTGGCTGCCCGTTATGGGCCTGGGCTAAGACCCTCACTGCGCGCTGACACAGTTAATCTTTGTAACAAGCACAGGAAACTAGTTGGTGAGTCATCCCATGTTCAAGGAAACCGAGGCAGGAGTGACGTTAAGTAACTTGTCCAAGTCATGAATCTGGTAGTGAGCGTCCAGACCAGAACCCAGGCCACTTCCCAGAACCTGTGCTCCTGTAGATGGGTTACAGATGCAAACACGCATGTGCACACACACATACACACACACACACGCCCATTTTCAAAAAACAGTTAAGAAGGCAGGGCCTAAGGCTGGGGACGGCAGTTTAACCAGCAACCCCTTCTGGCATTTCGATTTGCAAGGCTATGGAAACCACAGGCTGGCTAGACAGCTGTACACGATGCAGCCAACCGTGCGCTAAAGACCACAAGCCTAGCCATCCCTGAGCTCTGGACAGGCAGCCCAGCACCCCTTCCCCAGTTCCACTGGGCAGACAGAAGCCAGACCTGCGATACCCCCTGAGTGAGCATGTACCCCCCCCCACCCCAATCCCAAACTCAATGACACCTCTTGGCATCCTTCTGCTCACTCAGCGTCATCACTGAGCGGCTCTTGCTGCCTGAGGTGGGGGCAGACGGCGGCCTCATTCTAGCCTCTTCTTCTCCCTCACCCGGCTCTCCCGACCCCCGTCTTTGATTAAAGGCAGAATCGCATCGTCCCTGAGACCCTAGAAGTCATCCGATCCAACTCCATGTACTACAGAGGGGGGAGCTGGGCACAGAGAGGGTGAGTGACTTGTCCAAGGTCACAGGGCACAGAAGTAGCCAAACGGGGACAAGAAAGGGACCAGGGCTCTCCTGTCACACAAACGGCTGTCCACTCAGTGACAGGTTTAACCGGTAGCATCCACTGTCTCCCAGACGCGGTGCTAAGCCCCCAAAGAAGTTAAGAGTCTCGTTCAGGAGATGAGCACATACGTTTTTAAAAAGAGAGAACGCTAATTAGTTGGTGTATTAGTCAGCTTGGGCTGCCACAGCAAAATTCCAGATGGGGTACTTAGATGGGAAGCCCAAGATCAAGATGCTGACCATTGGGTTCTGGGGAGGACTCTCTTCCTGGTTTGCAGATGGCTACCTTCTCGCTGCGTCCACACACGGCCTTTTCTCAGTGTATGAGCATGGAAGAATCTCAATATCTCTCTCTCTCTCTCTCTCCCACCCACCCCCCTTCCTCCCTGTCTCTCATAAGGCTCTCAATTGTATAGGATTTGTACCCCCCCCCTTATGATTTCATTTAACCTTAATTATCGCCCGAAAGTGCTACCTCCAAATATAACCACATTAGAGGGCTGAGCTTCAACATTTAAATTGGGGGGGGGGAGGGGCCACACTGAGTCAACAGCAGCCAGTCATAGATACAGGCGCCCCCGCCATGTGGAAATGGAGCGCGCCCCTGAAGCTGAAATGGCGTAAGGAGAAGCAGCAGTTACATTGCTCTCTCTCTGTCTTTATTTCAAAAAGTGAACTCCCGGAAAGTGAGGGGTCCGTGTAGAGCCATTACAAGGACAGCTTGCATGTATCTGCCCTTCTCAGGTACCAGGCCTGGTGCCAAGCACTTTATACACATTCTATCCTTTCCTCCTCACAGCAACTGGAATCGTGCCCATTTTACAGATGAGTTAACTGAGGCCCTGGAGAGGCTAAGCCACTTGCTTAAGGACACGCAGTCTGACTCCAGAGTGCACCCTCCCTCACCCGGTTCTGGGGGGAGGTTGGGAAAAGCTTCAAGGGGGAGGTGACCCCTGAGAGGAGTTTGAGGGACCCTCCCTGCCCAAGCAAGTGTGTGGGCCATGCTCCCTCCCTCCGAATCGAAGGGCCAGTTGTTATTTTCCCCAACCCATGTTTTCCTTTACAAAGTTCCCAGCGGCAGCCTGGCCGGGGGGAAACGTGCATGTGCAACCAAGTCCCTGGGCTCCGGGCTGCAGCCCGCCCGCGCTAGGCGCTTTCCCAGTGACCTAACACCGCCTGGCAACTGGCCGCCGTCTGCTTCTGACAGCCCGGCATATTTGGTCATTTACTGGGTGCCTGTGAAGATCAAATGGGTTAAGATTCCTCTCTTTAAGCAGCAGGGAAAAGGACATCAAAAAGGTGTACATTTCATTTCCCCAGTTTTGATGAAGTCAAGCATGAAATGAAATGTAATACCCTCAAGTGGCCGGGGTTTACACCATTGATGTCGTTACTTCTGCTTCAGGGGGCCCAGTCAGCCGGGCCGGCGAGCCAGCGGCCAGAGGGTTGGGGCGGCCAGATGGACGGCTTTACCGCCGCTGAAAAGGCAGCTTAGTGCCGGCCTCTTCCAGCCCCTGTGTGAAAGGCAGGGTGGCCCCTCCCCTCCGGCTGGCCCTCCCGCGGCCCCGCCCCCCTCCCCTGGCCCCTCTCAGCCAGCTCCTGGGTGCCTGCCCACTGACCTACCCTGCCCCCTGAATGCCTGGGATCCCTAGGGCTGCAAGGGGCAAGACGGGGACCCCCATCCCCCAACGCACACCTGGAGTGTCCCCTGGGGCAGGATAGCCCCAGAGGGAGTTGGCATTCCGGGGAGGAGAGAAGGGCTGGCCCCGGATGGCTGTCTCCGGAGCTGGTTCATAACCAACCCTCAGTAGGGAAGCCCGGGGCACCCCTGTGTGCCAGGCAGGGCCCTGGCTCTCTTCCTTCTAGAAAAATCCTCTGACGTCGGCTTGGAGCACCCAGGGGAAGTGGCAAGTCGCTCTGGGCTCGGGAGCTGACCCTGGGGCTGAGGAGACCCTGGGGTCAGGGTCAGGCGGGCTTTCTGCAGGTCGCAGCCATTTCCTCCTCTGGCCCACAGCACGTTTCCCGTCGCACACCTGGTTGGAGCGGTGGCTTCCAAACACACAAGGGAACCCGCCAGATCGAGGTGATGACATGCGCGATGGACGATCGAGCGAGGTGGCGTCGCAGGGGCACACACCGACTTGGATGCGTCTCCTGGAATCCGAACAGGAGCACATGGCGAGAGAGCGAAGGGGACGGCTTGCTCTCATGGATGCGATTTTCTACCAATGCTCCCAGGAGGTGTTTTGGCCTGAGGACGGTTCTACTTCTGGGAGATATGGGAGCACGTCGCAGCGGTGCCGGGCGGTGCCAGGCGGTGCCAGGCTGTGCCAGGGAGGCGCCCAGTCCCACACCCGGTGGCGTGGATGC
>NW_006300373.1:2908280-2909251 GCF_000327345.1 Myotis davidii
CCCCCCCCCAGACAATGCTTTCCAGAGGTGCTCAGGGAAGAACTTAATAGAATCCTTAATGCCGCTAACAAGCCTCCGCTATTGAATTGCATTAAGTAGATATTATGAGAGCACAAAGAGCTAAATAGCGAGACATCACCCTCATTGGGCATGCGGCCCCGGCTGGGACCATTCCATGGGCATCACCATTGTTCCAGGGCTCCCCAGGTTAGCTTTAAATTGCAAATGACACCCTGAAAGGAAAAGAACAGTGGTTTTTCCTCTCTCTCTCTCTCTCTCTCTCTCTCTCTCTCTCTCAACAAGGCCCTCCCAGAAGGAAAATCTTCTGAGGCCATAAGAAAGGGAAAGGCATTGTGGCCACGGCCGGACCGTGGCGAATGAAATACACCGCGGGCGCGGGAGCCGAAAGCTGCACGCGGGCTGCTCGCTGCTGATGCTCTGGAATGCGGGCCGCATGAGAACGTGAGCCACGCCAACTCCGCGCATTAATAGGCCCGGGCTCCACACATTTCCCTTTGTCTGAGGCCAAACAGGCCGCGTGAGGGGGGCTTGGGGGAGTTCTCTCTTCTTCCTTCTCTAAATTAATCTAAAGAATAAATGAGCCCTCGCCGGTTTGGCACAGTGGACAGAGTGTCGGCCTGCGGACTGAGGGGTCCCTGATTTGATTCCCATCAAAGGCACATGGCCTGAGTTTTGGGCATTGAAAAACAGATCCAATACCCTGGCCGAACGGGAGGGAGCGTGTGCGGCCGGCACCCCTCCGTAAGCCGGGCCCACGGAATCAAGGGCCAGCCGGCGGCCACCACTTGAAGTCTTCTCACTTGCACACACAACAAACCGGTCTCCATAGAATTGTTTGCAAACTGCCCCGCGCTTCAGCGACTGACATGAAGATGCTGGGAGCTGGAAACCTATTCCCAGGCAGAGGCCTCCGCTGTCACCTCGCGGGTGAATAATTGTGCCTTTTGCAT
>NW_006300373.1:2909421-2919172 GCF_000327345.1 Myotis davidii
CCCAGCCCGCTCCAGCTGCCCGGCTGGAGGGGGCCTTCAGGAGGCCGCCAGCCGTTTGCTGGGACTGGGAAAATGCTTTTCCTTCGTTGCCAGTTTCAGGGACACCACCAGCTGCTACTGGGAGGTACTGGGAGGAGGGCTTCGTGGTCATAGCCACCCTTCCCCCCTCCCCCGGCATGCAGCGGGAGGGAGGGCTGGTGCTGGGTGGGGTGCTCTGATGGGCAAGCCTACCCCTTTTGGGTTACCCGTTTGAATTCAGAGAAGAAACTTTCTTGGCCATTAAAAGTGGGCTACAGGTGGCACCCCAGCCAATCCGGCTGCCAGGATCATGGGTGAGGAGTCAGGGTTGCCTTGGTAACAGCGCTTAGTCATGCTGGTGACTACGTAAGCGCCTACCCGGTTCTACAAGTTGCGGCTTTATTTTTAGGGCCCGTGTGAATGGTTTGGGCAGACGGTACCCCGTGGAAGGTGCCCAGGAGCGACGACGAAGTAGGTCTGTGATCTAGTCCGCATTCCCTTCACCAAGCCATTGCGCCCCGGGAGCCAGCCGTGGCCTGTGCTGATCACAACCTTGATACAACGCTACGGACAGGACTGATCACCATCACCCCCAATTTACAGATGAGAAAACTGAGGCTCAGAGACGGTCAACAATGCGCCTACTGTCGCACAGCAAAGGGCTAGGCCTCCCACCCGGGTCTCCGAGTCCAGAGCCTGCCCGTCTCCACCCCTGCGTGGGAAGGAGAGGGGGAGTTTGGGGGGACTGGAAAGCGACCCCTCGCTCACCCAGAAGCATTGCTAAAAGATGTGGCAGTGGTTCCTAGAATTGGGACAGATCGGGGAGGGGGCGGCTGGGGACCTGGGCAGAGGGAGGGAGGGGGTTGAAAATGCCATAACTGGGCAAAGCGGGTGAACTCTGCAAGGTGGTGTGGGAGAGTCCCCACCCCGATCAGATGTCTGCACAGTCCACACCAGAATCCGGCAGTGTCGGTGTGCACGCGCACACACTCACACACACGCACGCACACGCACACACCCCGAGCACAGCCCTTCTGAAGTAAGCGCCATGGACAGCACGCTCGCCTGCCCTCTTGCTGAGAAGGAATGGCCACTCACATCCTCAGAGACACAGGGTCACCTCAGGGCGGCCTCGCCCTTTAACACCTCCTGTTCACCTTCAGACATGACATAAACTTGACGCCACAGGGCCTCTGGGGGAGAAAGTTCCACACAACTGGCTCTCTCGCTACACGTCCAAGGGAGAGAACGCATGCGTGGAGGAGCCCCAGCACCCAACAGGCACACATTGTATCCCATTGACTTGACTCCCTCGTGACCTTCGACATCCAGCAAGACGAGAAGGATCCTGGCAAGAATGATGCTCTAGCCCTAGCTGGTTTGGCTCAGTGGATAGGGCATCAGCCTTTGGACTGAAGGGTCCCAGGTTCGATTCTGGTCAGGGCCATGTACCTGGGTTGCGGGCACATCCCCAGTAGGGGGCGTGCAAGAGGCAGCTGATCGATATTTCTCTCTCATCGATGTTTCTAACTCTCTATTCCTCTCCCTTCTGCTCTGTAAAAAATCAATAAAATATATTTTTTTTAAAAAAGAATGTTGCTCTAAGGAGAGTAAAGGTGGTGAAGGTGGCAAAGTGAACATTCATCTTTCAAATACTCAACTATCATGCCCGGCTGGTGTGGCTCAGTGGTTGAGCTTCAACCTATGAACCAGGCAGGAGGTCACAGTTCCATTCTCAGTCAGGGCACATGCCTGGGTTGCGGGCTCCATTCCCAGCGTGGGGCGTGCAGGAGGCAGCTGATCCATGATTCTCTCTCATCACTGATGTTTCTATCTCTCTCTCCCTCTCCCTTCCTCTCTGACATCAATACAAATATATAAAAAATATAAAATGGTTTGGTGGTGGCTTTTTGTGTGTTGGGTGTTTTGTAAGGCCCGCGAGACTCTGGAAAATGAGATTTCAGCTTCAAGTGTCAGGAAACGTAGGAAGATGAGTAAGTGGAGCGGGACTGATAACTCTGGGTGCTTCTGGGCCAGGGGGCTTCTTTGAAGTGGACTAGCCCCTCAGAGGCCCGCGTGCTAATCGTATGCAACACTCAGGCAGCCTTCAGTGTGCGGAGATTTGCATACAGGATTAGGCCCCACTGGCCCTCCAAACCACTCCCCGGGCTGAAAATGGGTGCGCTTGCTCTCAGATCCCCCACATTTCTTTGTGTGTTCCTTGAAGTCCGACTTAATCTCGCTTTCTTCGCCCGCACCTTCTCTCGCTAAACCTCCCGGGCCCTGGCTCGAGAGCCCGGATCATTCCGCTCCCCGGCGGAGGGCGGTTTTCCCTTCATTAATTTCTCTAAGAAGATTACCCAGGGCTTGTGTGTTGTTGTTGAAGCAACTAATTTCCCTAAAGCTCTTTGTTTTTCCAACTGGTTTACACTTTAATGCCCTTGATTGAATTTCAACAACAAGGGATCCACTGGACCAACCAACAACTCTCTTTTAAGAAGAAAACAGGAAGCCAGAACTTGGTGCAAAAGTATTTTCACTATGGGCCCTGCTTTAAAGATGTATATCCAGGCAGGGGGACGGTTTTCAAAGGGATGTGTCCCAATTAGCATACCATTCCATTCGGGCCTGTCTCCTTCCTAAAGTCAAGGTGACCTTCAGTGGAGAGGAATTTCTCTAAATTGCTACAGTGAAGAGATGGGAAAAGGAACCTCCCACAGTATCTTGTCTCAGCAGAGGGGTTTTAAAACTTTGGCTTATGTTTCCTTCCTTGTTTCCTCCTTCCTTCCTTCCTTCCTTCCTTCCTCCCCTCTCTCTCTCTCTCTCTCTTTCTTTCTCTTTTTCTTTCTTAGTTTTTCCTTTCTTTCTACTATTTCTTTCTTTAAGAGTCTAGGGAGGGTGCAGAAGGGCAGATGGTTTCCAAGAATGCCAATACATACGTTTGAAAATTCCAAAGAATTTTCTTTGGAAATTCCTGTTTACCAGCGTCACTGCGTGGAAGCCAAGTGGTGACCCCCTTTCCTGGCACCCTCACCCACTCACACCTTTGTGCCAGGGAACTGCCACCGCTGGTCTGTTTGATCAGCAGGGACACTGGTGCTTTCGAAAGGGATGCCTCTCTTCACTGGAGAGGCCGCCACTGTCACCCACCCGAGGGCGCCGGCCTGGCCGCTGAAGGCTGAGTCTGGTCCCCAGCGTCTGCCTGCAGCATCTTGAAGATGGACCACTGAGCTTTCTAAACAACACACTATTGAGATTCTGCACTTTGTCAGAAAAAAGGAGACTGTGGAGGGACTGGCTGCTGTGCCCTGTGGTGGGTGGGGCTCAGCGTGGCCTCTACCTGGGTCTGGGGGCTCATCACACTGAGAGGCTGAGTTCCTGGGAGCCCTGTCTGAAGGCAGGACCTGGGAGGCCCCATGCTGTTCCATGGAAGGCCTGTGAGCCCACACGGGGCGGCCCGATGGTAAATCCTGGGAACAATGGCCGAGTTGTTGTGCCTCCTACACGCAGAGTAACCCACACGGAGCACCACCCACTGGGAGAGATTGTAAATGAGGAATTCAAGCCATGCAAAGGCCCCACCTCCAGCCCCTCCGTGGGGAAGACGGGCAGGAAGAATTGTAACCAGAGAATCCAATAAAAACACAAAATATGCAGCTTTATGTCCTGTTAACCTCGAGATTTAGCGGCGGGGCTCCGCTGGGCAGGACCTGGGAGGGTTTTAAAGTCTTGGGAGCTCTCGGTTCCACGCCGTGATGCATTTGGGGGCCAGATTCCTTTGCAAAGCACGGGACATGGACGGAGCCGAGGATTGTTGTTAACCCATTGCCATAGGAGGGACCCCACATTGCAAAGGTGGCATAGCATGGATTCCAAATGGGTGAACTTCGGCCTACCAGGAGATACCCCAAAAGAGATGGCAGGAGCCCTCAGAATTCTAAACGGCCAGAATGTGAGCGGCGTCCGGAGCAACTTCTTGAGTCTCAATAGGCAGCGTCTGGGAATGTATACATTTAAAAAGCGCCTGAGCCCTAGCTGTTTTGGCTCAGTGGATACAGCGCTGGGCTGTGGAGTGAAGGGTCCCGGGTTTGATTCCAGTCAAGGGCATATGCCCAGGTTGTGGGCTCGATCCCAGTAGGGGGCGTGCAGGAGGCAGCCGATCAATGATTCTCTCTTATCATTGATGTTTCTATCTCTCTCTCCCTCTCTGAAATCAAGAAAAGTATATTTTAAAATAAATACATAAAACAAAAAGCGCCTAAATCCAAGGGTTTGAGAGGAATAACCTCAAGCAGTTTGAATTCTATCTGCGGTGACTTTCATTAATTGACACATTGAGAACATCCAGTTGAGGGAATTTTTGTTTCTTTGGATGGGGCAGAAATCACACACTCAGATTTTTAAATTATATATATATATATTCTTTAAAGAAATGCATCCTGGGCATTTTGGTCCTCCTGGGACTTCGCTGAAGATTCCTAGGCAAACAACAGCCTATTGTGCACACTCATATAATTTAATGAACGTGAATGTGCTCAATCTCTCAAAAACTGCACCAGCGCCCGGCTATTGATCTGACACTTACCCAGGCGTGTCTTCTTGTCCGCGTGTTTTAATCATCTAATTTAAAAAGGGGATTCTTCTTAGAGGATAGCTGAGTTTGATCCTTACACCTCCTGCAACCTACAGTCGTGTTGGGCCTAATACAATGAGGGGGCAGGCTAGCCTGTCCTTTTTTGTTTGTTTGTTTGTTTTTGTTGTTTTATTTGTTTGTTTATTTTTATTGTTGTTGTTGTATCCTCATCCAAGAATATTTTTCCATTGGCTTTTAGAGAGAGCAGGAGAGGGAACGACAGAGAGAAACATCGATGTGAGAGACACACACTGATTGGTTGCCTCCTGCACACGCCCTGACCAGGGCCCTGGGGCCGGGGGGGAGCCTGAAACCCAGGAATGTGCCCTTGACCGGAATTGAACTGGGGACCCTTCGGTCCACAGGCCGACACTCTACTGAGCCACACGGGCTCGGGCAAGCCTGTGGCTGGTTTTATGAGGAAGTGGGAGGGAGGGAGGCATCATTCCTTAACGATGACAAACTCTAGGAAGGGTCCGTGTGTCCTGGAGCTGTCGTGAATATTCAAAGAAGGGCTGCTGTCCACCCTAATTAGATTCCAGTGCATTTTCACATGTGGATGCGGCGGGGTGTGGCAACCAGTAGCAGAATCCTGTGTGAGAACCAGAAATCTCTTATTTGGGCAACAGAAGACAGGTGTACCAGGAATCCTATTATTCCTCTTCTTCTTATTCCTCGGGAATGAACGACCGAGTTCTGAAGGTCACAGTCACCTGCGCGCATCTTCACCCAGCCCCAATCTCCTGTCGACGCCGTGGCTCTCGGCATCTCACCGCCCTTCTATCGGGGCCAACATCAAAACCCGCTCCTTCCCACACCCTCACTGTGATCCAGCCGAGCAAACGCCACATGAGGTGACCACCGACTGGGCAGGGTTTGACATCGCACCCTGAGCCGGAATAAGCAAATGGGCAAGTGCGTCCTGGGGTCACGCTCCAGAGTCACGGTGATGACCCAGGAAGCCATTTTCGATGACAGAGATGACAGATGTATTAACACAGGCCCTGGATAGATACATCTGTGAATGTTGCATTGCCAACACGCAGGTCACTGTCTGCCCCAGGCACCCTCCTTCCTCCCGCCCCCGCCATCACCAACACCCCTACTGCTGGCGGGCACATACCCACCCCACTGTACGAAAGAAGGTGAGACGGACTGCGATGCTGACTTTACGTTTCTAACGTTCTGCTGAAGAGCCCGAGTTCACCCTGCTGCATGGGGCAGTAAGGAGGTTGCGGGACCTTTGAGTTTTCCTGATGTTGCTATTAGTGGAGAACAGCGACAACTTTCTCAAGCTTGCCAACGTCCTAACATCATATTTAAAAGAATCTTTATGGAAAAAAATCACTAATAATACTACTTTTAAAATGTTTCTTATGCCCAGGCCACACCCCTAGCCCATTACACCAGTCCTGGGGGTGGCACGCAGGCATCCCAGGTTTTTTGGTGTTTTTTTTTTTTTAATATATTTTTCAGAGATCCAGGGAGAGGGAGAGAGAGAAAAACATCAATGATGAGAGAGAATCATGGATCGGATGCCTCCTGCAAGCCTCTCCACCCAGGACCGAGCCCACACCCGGGTGTGTGCCCTGACCAGGAATCGAACCGTGACCTCCTGGTTCACGAGTAGATGCTCAACCCCTGAGCCACGCCGGCCGAGCCAGGCATCCGAGTTGTTTAAAACTCCCCAGCTGGTTCCATGTAGCCAAGTTGGAGACCCCACCAGTGGCTGAAGGGACATGCTGAGACAGGATGCTGGAGGGGACATTTTTACTGTATAACGTCAAGGTTTGCTGGTGAGGCGGCAGCTCTCCAGAAACAAAGTCACAGTCATCAGCTAAAGGTGTCACCACGTAACAGCCTAATTACACCGATGCTGCGGAGGCTGACACGCTCACACGGGAGCCTCCTGCCGCCCCGGCCGGGGTTTGTGCTCCTCATTCTGGGGGCCCTCTCCCCGCCCTCCCTCTATTGAACTCGCTGGCGCCGGGCTGCCCTTTATCTCCTATTTAAAACACAAGCAATGACTGAAATTCATTTTCCATTTATTTTCCAATCATACGAAAGGAGGAGAGAGGAAGATTATTCTATTGAATCTTCTCCGGGCCGGCCACGGGGTGGGCAGGCTTGTTCTGGATGCGCGGCAGAGAGCTCCCCGAGTGTCTGCAGGGAGCAGAGTTAATCGAATAAACTAATCTCGGCTTGGAGATTAACTCCGAGCTGCAGCACTGGGGTGAGGCGGAATGCAAATGGCAGGGCCGAGGTGCTGGAGGCAGGTCTGACTCTCGTCCGGCCGCTGCCCCGACGCCGGACCCCTCAGCTCGGTTCTGGTTCTGGAATTTGGGGCGTGTGATGGAGATGCGGCAACGCCTGTGTGCTGCCCGTGTTCTCAAACGCCCCTCCCTGGTCACACTCCGGCTCGAGTGGGGTCCCGCGGGCCTGGCCTGCCCCTCACGACTGAGCCAGGAGATGCGAGGATTTGTCTCTGAGCCTCGGATACCCTCGGGTGTGGTGTTTCAAGGGAAAAGGAAAACCCAAAAACGACTTTGAATTTTCACTGCAGCCTCTTTCAAGTCCCAACGCCAATGGCACCTCTTCCAGGAAACTGTCCCAGACTCCCCTGGGGTGGGCCTCTGTCTCCACACCGCCCACCCCCATTCTGACCGAAATGTAAACCCCACTGCCCTGGCCCCCAGGTGGAGACTATTTTGATACAAGCCAGCACCTCCCTTTCCCCCGCCTCTGTTGCTGAGGTGCCGGCCCCTGGGAGTGTGTCAGACATGTCTCTGGACCAAAGCCGGCAGCAGGATCCCACTTTCACAACAAGCCCCCGATCAGCGGGTGCCCCTTCCCAGCTGCCCCCTCAGCTGCATGACGGGGGCCCTGGATTGCTCTACCCTCAGCTGCATGACAGGGACCTGGATTTCTCTACAGCTGAACTAATGTGTCCTCTGCAGCCCCGAGTCTGCCCCAGAGCAGGAAGGCTGACTCGGCGAACAGAGATAAGCGCCGTCCAGATCGCTTCCCTTCTGCCCGTTTGGATCAAGAATCCGGGCAAATGCAGGGGCTCCCCTCCCCGCTCTTCTCCTCTTCTCGCCAAGATTGGGGTACGTTCTGGTAGCCAGGGGGCCCTGCCCAGCACCCAGGCTCCAGGAGAGGCCTCAGGTCCGTCCTTATCAGTAGCTGCCCATGCTGGGGCCTGCCACTGGCCATGGGTCATCGCAGCCAAGCCTGGCAGCCCCCGTGGACGTGAACTTGTCTTCCCCTGGCCTGCACACAGAGACGTGGCAGTCATTTAAATGGCGCTGGGGATTCTGCCCTCCTGAAGAGGGTGGGTAGCAGAGGGAAAACAGGGCTCTGTTTTTACTCAGTAGGTCTTTTCCTTACATAGTTTCAAGAATATGAATATCTACCTGTCCATCTACCATTTCTCATCTATCTATCTATCTATCATCTATCAATCATCTACTTACCTACCTACTGATCTATCCATCATCTACCTATCATCTATCATCTACCTACCTACTATCTATCCATCATCTATCTACTATCTATCTATCTATTACCTACCTACCTATCATCTATCTATCTATCTATCTATCTATCTATCTATCTATCTATCTATCATCTATCTATCTATCCATTATCTATCTATCTATCATCTATCTATCTATCTATCTATCTATCTATCTATCTATCTATCTATCTATCATCTAAAACTTAGCCTCTAAACACAAAGAAACTGCTTCCTTGGACTCTCGCCCCAAGCGATGTGATCTTTCCAACACTCTTACAACATTTGGAAACATCCCTAAGCGTCCTCTCTATAGTTACCACCCCGCCTCAGCTTCGTTGCAATAAGGCCCCTCTCTCTCTTACAGCTCACATCACTATGAGGGGCTCAGGCCCCTTGCTGAGCATACACGGTCACTGAGTTCTCAACAGCTCTGTGGGGAATGTTTACGCACGATCCCATTTTACGGATGAGGAAACTGAGGATCAGGAAGGGAGGTCACGTAGTATGTCCAAGGCCCACAGTTGGTAGAATAGAAAGAAGCTCATTGCTACGTCTCAACGTGAAGGGCATGTTGGCAGCTGGAACACAGTGTGCCCAGCCTGGTGATGCTCCCCCAGGCAGCCATTCTGCATGAAATGGTTCCCTGAGGGGCGCCCTCAGCCCCTCACACACTCACATTAAAGACCCAGTGTCCATTGTGAGTTTCCTCATCTTTCCTCTGGTCGCCAGTGTCCGTCCCAGTTCCACTCTGCCCAGCCAGCTGCTCAGTGACCTGCCTGGGTCACATGGGATCCCCAGACCCGGGGACAACCGCTGCTACGCTGTAGCCGTGCACCTAATCTCTCTTGGAGGCAGCCCATGGCCCCTCCAGTCCGCATGCCTCCACCTAATCAGTTCTCCCGCCATTGAGAGCCTGTCTCCTTTGCCCAGATCCCCTTGGGGCTCTTCACTGACCCACAGAATGAAAGCTGTGCCCTTCCCTCTTGCATCGCCCATCCCTGCGGTCCACCTGGAACCTAAGGCAGCCAGAAGGCTGCAGCTCCCTAACTCTCCTGGCAAGGACGCGCCCCCTGTAGCTCACTTCTGGTGCGTGCACGCATAGCTTCCTTCTTGGGAAATATGGCGTAAACCTTGCTGGTTTCAACATGTGGCACCTGCATCCGGAGGCTCTTGGCTTTGTGGCTCCCTTGTCCCCGCTTTCTCTGTACCCCCAGTCAGTTCCCAGAGGAAAGAGCTGCCTACCCTTGCGTCTCCTGCAAGATCAGCCTTGTGCCATCAGGGCGCTGACATCCGCTCTAGGGCACCTCCTACCGGGAGGGTCCCGGACACCCCACCCCACTCGGAGGGAAGCAATGATACCTGATTCCCAGCAGGCAGTGCTGGCTGGGAAAGGACCCCTGGGGGCCAGGGGTAGCAGGCAGTCCCACAGAGTGTGGCCCAACCGGTGATGGGCCAGCTGGAGAGAGGAGGGGTCTGCACAGTCACCCCATGGTAACCATTCACACTCCCCTGCCATCCGCTTATTGGGCCCACCTTCCTTAGCATTTATCACGGGTACGAGTTATGACTGGTATCCACCATCC
>NW_006300373.1:2919311-2934434 GCF_000327345.1 Myotis davidii
GACAAGCAGCCTTCTGCTGCAGGGTTTCGGGTCTGGGCGTCGCAACAATGAGGCCTCCAAGTTCACCGGCCTCGTTGGCACCGCTTTTGGAGAAACCCAACAGATGGGCCCTAATTGCAGGCCTGTTGTGGGGACATTGTTAACAAACACACAAGGAGCCGTGCACAGGGCTTTTTGGAACCGAATGCGACTTGGCAGCTGGGGATGGCCGTCTAATTACCGACATCTGAGTTTCTTGTTTAATGAAGGGGGATGTGGAGCACGGCCCTGCTGGAGGCAGCCGGTGAGAGAGATGCCAGGGCGTGAGGATGCGCGTGCGCAGTGGCCAGGTGTCTCCGCATCGGCCGGGGCCTCCCTCCTTTCTCCCCGGGACCCGACATCGCTTTTCGGGGAGAGGATGGGAGTCCTGGCATCCTGAGGTGCCAACCACAGACTGTAGGAGAAACGCGTAGTCGGGGCCCATGGGTCCATCGTGTTTGCTATGCTTTTCTTCTTAAATCGTCAAGTTGACACTCCAGGAAAACGTATCCTGTTTAATATGTGACTTCCCATGGCCCCTGCACAGGCTCCTTCGCCTTGAAATACACATGCCCAAGTGTCACGGCTCATCCCTTTGATGTGATAGTTGTTCAGCCTTATCGGGACTTGCTTGGTCCAAGTATCATTTTAAGCACCTTCCCTGTTAGCTCATGTTATCCTTCTTTCTAAATTATTTTAACATTTTCTTTGTTTTCCAGCTTTATTGGATCTCATTAAAGAATAAATATTGTATCTATGTAGGCTGTACCATGTGATGATGGGATACGTTGTGAAGTAATGACCACAATCAAGTGAATTACACAACTGTCACCTCACACGGTTACCCTACCTTGTGGGAGAGCCCTTAGTATCTATTCTCTTAGCAAACCTCAAGCACACAGAAGAGTATTATCTATATATATAAAAGCCTAAGCAGCCGTTACGACCAAATGACTAGAACAACTGGTCCACCAATCACTATGACACACAATGACCACCAGGGAGCAGATGCTCAACACAGGAGCTGCCCCCTGGTGGTCAGTGCACTCCCACAGCCAACCTCCTACGGCCAGCCAACCTCACGTGGTCCCTCCCTGTGGCTGGCCAACCTCCTGCTGTCCCTCCCCCTGTCCCTCCCCCACCCCTGGCCTGCAGGTGTCAATTGGCCTGGCCCCGATTGGGACTAGGAGAGACGGCCCCGATCAGCCCTGATCGCCAGCCAGGCTTAGGGACCCCACCCATGCATGAATTCGTGCACTGGGCCTCTAGTTAAGTATAATCCCCATGCTGTCGATCAGATCCCCAGAATGTACTCTTCCTATACCTGAATGTGTATACCCCTTGGTCAACATCGCCCCATTCCCCTCACTCCTCACTGAATCCTTTCATAGCCCTAAGAGCTGGAGACCGTTCTTAGTTCCGGTTTACAGATGAGAAGACTGAGGCTCACAGGGGCCAGGTCACCCATTGGGGAGAAGGTGGCCTCGCGTGAGGTTCTGGCTCAGGCTGGCTGGTTTGATGTCAACAGCCGGCCTCCGGGAAGAGCTTGCTGAGTCCCAGGCCCCGTGCTCTGCAGGCCTGACTTCATCTACTGAAGTCTCACAATAAGTGGGTGAGGCAGATGCTGTCATTATCTCTGAGGCTGGACACTGACCTTGGAAAGATTGAGTAACTTGCTCAGCGCGCGAAGCTGGCCCTGGGCTGAGCTGAGGTTTGAACCCAAGTGCCTTATGGGAGCCCCGCTGTCCTGCCTCTCCAGGGGAGGCCCTGGCATGCAGGCCCACTGCAGGGGTCTGGCGCTTGTGTTTTGGGCCCTTGATCGTCTGGTCACAGTGTCCACTCAGGAGGTCCCTGGAAGAAGCTCCTCTTGGGTGTCAAGACCAGGGAACAGTGACTCATCATGGTGGGATCCAACTGTTGTCACAGCCCAGACACCGTGACACCTATCCAACCAGCTTCCCCTGGCTCCCTGAGGGCCATGGGCTGGCCTGTGGGAAGCTTCCCTGGTCTGCCTCTTACAGCCCTTACAAAGCCACGTGGGTGGGGCCCTAACCCAACAGGATTGGTGCCCTTATGAGAAGAGGAGGTTAGGACACAGACACGCACGGAGGAGGGAAGAGCATGTGAGGACACGGGGAGAGGCGGCCACCTGCAAGCCAAGGAGCGAGGCCTCAGAAGAAACCAACCCTCCCACGCCCAAGCCTTGATCTCTGACTTCCCGCCTCTGGGCGGTGAGAGCCAATCTCTGTGGTGGAAGCCGCCAGTCTGTGGTCCTCTGTTACGGAGGCCTGAGCAGACACATAGATTTTGGTAGAGACGCAGACTCGACGTGAGGAATTGCAACAACATCATAAATGGTGTTTTTTCTAGAGGCATGAAAACCGGGGACATGTATGCCTTCGATGTGACGCACCTAGAGATGGGGATGAGGAGCCGAGCTCTCCGACGGGGCAGAGGGAGCAATGCAATGGCGGCTTGGAGGTCGGACGCTTGGCTGTCCTCCCCGCTTTGCCCTCTCGAGGCCTGGGCATCCCCGTCTGCGTGCGAGGGGCCTGGACCGGGTGCGGCTGTGTTTCCTCCCGGCTCTCACGGCCAAGAACCAAACCTGGAGCCCAGCCCCCGCTCACACGTGCAGTCAAAGTGAGATCGGGACTTGCCCGCTGGGCACCCCTGGGAGTGGACTCCTGTCCACAGTCCCCCCAGAGCCGCTGCCTCCCCAGGTTCAGCACGCACCTCACCTGCCCGGGAACAGCAGCTCACCCAGAGGCTTTGCGCCAAAGCCCCCGCGAAGGAAAAGGCAACAGTGACATCTTTCCTGTTATCTCCCCGCCTGGCCCCTCCCCCTCGGGAGGGCGCTTTAATGAGTATGGATTTGGGGGAGCTTTGCCTGCAGCCTTTGGAGAATTTGGCTGACAGTCAGGATAAGAAGGGGAAACTCAGACAAGTAAGAATTAATGAAATCCCAGCAAAAAATAGCTATTAAAGGCAGAAGGGGTGGGGAGCTAGGGAGAGGGGAGATAACAGGGGATCCTCGGCAAATCTGGAAACGCGTTCACTCGCGGGGTGACCCGGGGGAAATGAGCACAGGGCTGTGAAGACAGCCCTGCCCCCCAGGACCTGGCAGAACCCTTACCCCTGGGAAACGGTGGGCAGAGGAGCTCAAGCAGCCACAACCTTTGAAAGAGCAATGAATGGATGTCACAGACCCCTGACAATAAATAGATAAACCCTCCAAAAGTAATAATAGTAACAACAACAACAATTTCCCCCCTTCACCTCTGCCAGGCACTGATCTGCGTATTTCATTGAATCCTCACAAAAGTCCTCCGAGGTAAATAGGGAAGAACTGTTATCACTATGTCGACAGACGTGGCAATTGACAGACAGGGAGATGGACTGTCTTGCCCGGAGCCTGGCAGCCAATCAGAACAGCGCTGCCCTGAACGTGGGCAGGCCGTGACCGACGCCCAGGATCCTAGCTGCTTTTGCCGCCCCGAGCCTCCACAGTTCCCGGAGCCCACTGTCTGAGAGAGAAGGAAATGGCTCAGGTTACAGATGGGGAAACTGAGGCCCGGGGAGGGGCTTCCGGTCATACCAGGGTCTTCAGGCTATTCGGAGCGCCGTACTCTTTCATCCTGCCTACCCAGGGACTCCGACGTATCTGCCCAGACTCTGCACAAATGTCCCCTCGTCTACGGCCCTTCCACGCGCCCCACAGGCAAGTCAGCTTCTCCCTCTTGGGGCTCCCACAGACCCAACACGTGCCCTTGCTTATCAGATGCTCTCAGTAGTTCCGTTTCAGAATTCTTTAAAGAGAATTCTGAACCAATAAAAAATACCCAGGTTCCCATGAACAAGAAGTTATGTTCGTTAAAACGTTGCCATATTCATCATCCCGCGCCTTTTTTCAACCAAAGCACGGAACTCCAACAGGAATGAAAATGTTCAGTTTTTTGAAACAATTAAAAGTCACAGCACATTACAGAGGAAGTTAAAGTGTTTCACCGACAGCCTGCTCTCCCTTCTTCTCCACCGGTAGGTGTGCGTGTGAAATAGAACACACGTTGCATAGGAAACAATATGCAGTTGAACAAAAGATTGATAACCATTGATGACAAAACACAGAGCGTCGCTGGTACCCAGAGGCTCCCTGCGCTGCGCCCCCCACCCCGCTCCCCCGGTCCTAACCCTCCCCTTGTTCCCCCTGTCGGTTCGGAGACAGTACCCTTTAGCTCTCCTTGATGTTGGACTTGGTCTGAATGGAATCATTTGGTAAACACTGTGCGTGTGTCTCACTGCGGGGGCTTGATGTTGTGACTGTGAAATGTTGTTGCATTTATGATATGCCCTTAAGTGACACAATTCAGTGCTTCTGTGTTTGGGGCCTTTGGTGTGCTCCCAGTTTGCAGCAACGAGAACACGGCGGCTGTGTCTCCGCGTGTAGCATGTTCAGTGTGCGTGTCTGCTAGGACGCATGCCTCGTGGATGAATCTCTAGGTCAGAGGCCGTGTGTAACTCCAGTCCCACGGGATAACGCTGCATTGTTTCCCGAGAGCACCTGAGCTCTTCACCGTAATATCCAACTGCCTTACCAAAATCGTATCTCAAGGGAGATGTGGGCTTTTTAGAAGGGAAATTAGGAACCCAGGGAGCAGATGGCATCACCTACCGAGGCCGGGAACGCAAGCGTCTGTCTTACTGTGGTATCCGTCTCCCACACGCAGGCTCTGGGCCCTGGAAATAGCTGAGATCAGCTGCCCCGAGGGTTGCACGCGACGCCTCGCGCCTGTCCCGCTCGCCGCCTGGACGGCACCTGCTGACGAAGCAGAAGGAGAGATGTGAGCAGCGATTGGGACTTTATCTCCCAACTGCTTCATCACATCTTAGCCGGAGCCGCACCGGCGGGCGAGCGGTCACAGGGAGGCGGCTCAGCACTCCCGATGCGCCCGGAGCTGCACTGGGTGGCCCTACCTCAGTTGCCCTTTCGCTTTATCCAGGGTTCCTGGGGTCTGAAATGACCGCTGTGAGCCCCTCCCTGTGTCTTCTCAGGGGTCGCCCTGATTCGCACCCCTTCCACCTCTACCCACAAGACCCTCCGTGGACCCCACGAGGGGCTCTCTGAATAACAAGCAGGCCCCTTCATTATTCTGCCCAATATGCCAGCGAGGGCTGTTTACAAATCCAAGGATTCTCTTGCCAAATGTACAGCCTGCTCCCTGGGCTTTCATGTTATAATGAAATGAAGACGGAGCAAGACATCTTAATATCCTCTTCTGCTAGAAAGTGGGGCTTTTATTCCCCTCTCCCTCTCTCTTAATAGATAAATTAATATCATCAAACATTCCGAAAAGAGCCTTTATGAAAACATCTCTCTTGCCAAGAAGAAGAAGAAAAAAAAAGGTTTATTATAAAACCGGAGAAAATTGTTTCAACTTGTGAGAAAGCCCATCCTCCGCGGTGAATGCAGCTCCCGTCCTTCCCCCCTTCAATTAATTTCACACTAATCCATTTCTTTCTCAGGCGCTGGGGCGAAGGCGTGAGGAGTGAGTGATGAAGACGAGGGGGCCACGGAGGTGTTGGGCTCTGTAATTTCATCCTTGAATTTGGTGATTACTAACAGGACAACTTTTTTAATTTGCTCTTTTGTCTGGATTCCCTGGCTGGCAATCTGCTCGGTGAGCTCGGCTTTTTAATCAATCACCTAGATAATCAAATGTCACTGGCTATCTGCTCCATGTAATTACTTTTGCAATTAAAAATCAACCTCAAGTTGCCTCATCTAATTAGAGGGATGGGCAGATTTTCATCGAGATTGATTTTTTAATAAATATTGACTTAAAATGCCATAATCTCATCATATTCTTTCATTTTCTTTGTACCAAAAATCAAACAAATGGAAGAATTAGCAAGCAGGAGGAATCGTGGGACTTCAAACGCTTCTGCCCGGGGAGACACACACAGAAACTACGCCGCACAGAAGCCCGGCTTATCTCGCCGGGTAACAACACTCAATAGCGTCCACCTTTTATTGGGAAAAACAGAACAAAGCCATTCAACGATGATATTTCACACGAACATTGTTGCAAGCCCACAATCCTAAGAGCTTCTAAATTTCATTCATGGTGCTGCCGGCGACAAGCCTTTCAATTAATGCTATTATTGCTTTGAAAGCAACCCCGTCCATGCTAAAGAATTCTTAGCGTGAGCTCAGAAGCGCACACACGCTTCCCTCGGAAAGATCGTCACCGTGAGCTTTCTTAAACGCCCGAGACAATATCTACGGGCAGATGGTCTTCTCGGCTTTGCCGTCTTGTATCTGTTCTGTATTGTAATTAAAACACTGTCAATAACACAGTCGGCTGCTCTCTGGTTGTAGTGGCTGATGTTGGACATGGAAAAGCCACAGTCTGGTAGGGGATTACCGACAGGAAAAGAACACACTTTGCTCCGAGAACAATTGTCCTAAGATGAAATGTAATGGTATCTTGCCTGTTTAAAAAAAAAAAAAAAAAGATCATGTCGGTGACCCCGACAGAATTCCATTTAAACCTCAGCCGATGGGGGCGAGGATGAAGAAGTAATAATGCTGCTAGCATCCTTGCCTTATTGCCACACAAAGAAGGGACTCCTCACTTCTTGTGTGTTCACACAGGGAGGAGCAGGGAATTGCCCACTTCTGACTGCACAATTCACTCTAAGAAAAGGGGGAGACCAGCCATCACCAAACTTTTGGCTCTTCTTGGTGGCAAAACAAACAGAGGAGTAAGGACAGACCCAAACAAAAGAGCCAAGGACAGTGAGGGGGGAAAAAAAAGAGCAGGGATTCCAACCCAGGCCCGCCTCCGGGAGCAGATAAGTTATCATCTGGATTTCAGCCCTATCAACTCCATGTCCAAGTGCTCATTCCCCAGAAAGGTAGCCCACCAGCTCTTGGTCCCATAAAAGGTTGTTCCAAAAAATGAGGGCTTTGTGGTCAAACCACTTTCAACAATACAGGATTCGCTACCTCCTTGCTGGAGAGAAGTGATAAATGTGCATTGTGTTAGAAAGTTGCCGAGAAGTCTTGCAACAAAGAAGCATTTGGCTCAAATTTATTTTCCATAAATTGTTCTATCTATCTATCTATCTATCATCTATCTATCTATCTATCTATCTATCATTCATCCATCCTATCTATCATCAATCTATCCATTCTATCTATCTTTCATCCATCCATCCTATCATCTTTCTATTTATCTATCTATCTATCATCTATTTATCTATCTATCTATCTATCTATCTATCTATCTATCTATCTATCCATTCTATCCCTCTATCTACCTGTCTATCTATTTATCTATCTATCTATCTATCTTCTATCCCTCTATCTACCTGTCTATCTATTTATCTATCTATCTATCTATCTATCTATCTATCTATCTATCATCCATCCTATCTATCATCTATCATCAATCTATCTATCCATCCATTCTATCTCTCTCTCTATCTACTGGTCTATCTACCTACCTACCTACCTATCATTTAGTTTCCAGGTATCTTGTAGAAATATTCTCTCTGTACACACACTCAGGGAACCACTGATATGTACACAACACAAGGGACCTCATCTTTCTGCACCTCAGCCTCTCTGGGGAGCAAACGTTGGCTCCTAGAAGTGCGGCTGATTATGTGTTCTCAGCACACGATAACAACTCACACGTCTAAGCTGTGGCCATCCCCAGTGACCTACTGAGAAAGGGGAGGGCAGTGGGGGGTCCTGGGCTGTGGTAAGGAGGCCTTGTCCATGGTTCTTGCCAGAGGGGCTTCCGCCAGTGTGCACTCTGGCCCCACCCAGCACCGTGCAGGCTGAGGACTGCCCACTCCTGGGTGCAGGAAGGGTGCAACTCTACCAAAAGTTTGAGAAATGAATAGACAGAGGAAAGAGGAAGGGTGAGAGTGAGACTAGTTGATGTGTATTGACTGTTGAGGAGATGGTAGGCAATGGGCTAAATGGTCGACCTGCCTTTTCTTTTTTCCTTTAGTCATCACAAGACTCTATGAAGCAGGCACTGTTTGTATTCTTCTTCTTCTCATTACACAGATGAGGACACCGAGGATTCAAAAGCGAAGCACTTATAAAAGGTCACAAAGCTGGGAACTGACGGAGTTAAACTCCAGACCCACATCTGAAAGTCACCAAACACTTTGGTCTCAACCACCTCTTCCAGGAGTAACCCCGGGACAAGAGGTGGGGGGCTGACATGTGGGAGAGAGAGTGTGCTACTATGCGAGAAAACACCCCCCGGGGGGGGGGGTGGTGAGGGGGGGAGATATACCAGTTGTCTGCGGCCATAATAATGCGATGTTACAAACCACTTCAAAACGTAGTGGCTTAAGCACTGCACATTGACTCAGCCCCTGAGTCTGCAGGTGGCCTAGAGGTTCCTCTGGTCTTGGCAGTGGTCAGCTGTGGTTTGGCGAGGGGCTCCGCTGCTGGGATGGCTCCCGCCCGGGTTTCAGGCTTAGCTGGCTATGGTTGGGCTGGGAAGGCCTTGGCTTGGCCAACTCAGCTCTGCTCCATGTGCTCACCTTCCAACAGGCTGGCCTGGGTGTGCTCCCACAGAGAAGGCAGAGGAACGAGAGAGGAACAGAAATGCCCAGGCCCCTTGTTGACCAGAGCAAGTCACATGACTGAGCCCAGAGTTCACAGGGGAGCCCTTCAAAGCCACAGAGCCAAGGGTGCAGACCCAGGAGGGTGAAGCCACGGGAGAGAAGTGTCCCGAGTGGTTCAACAAGCTACCTTTTGCCAGAATTCACCTCATTACACCGTCTGTGATGGGGGAGGCCTCCTCTGTGTCAACCTAAGGGCCCAGCCCTTCCTTCTCCCTGGGCTGCTGTGGGTGGGGCTCCGGGTACCAAGGGGTGGCACACTCCGTACCTGGGGGCACGTCCCCTCCGAGGGACTTACACACTCCCTCGGAAGAGGTGGAGAGGGCTGTGCCATGAAGGGCCGCCTCTGGAGGTGGATGAGGTGACCGGCCACCGGCTTCCCTCCCCGGGCCTCTGGTGGAGCTGTGTTGCCGTCACAGCCCTGACTTCAAGCTTCCACAGCAGGCCCACTCGGGAGCCCAGGGAGGTGTCCAAAGCCCAGGGCACCGGCCCAGATGCCAGCAGGAACTCTGAAGACACGAGACTGAAGTCCTTCGACACGAGCGCACTTCTGTTCATATACAAAACACACCCAGATAGTCCCCCGTTCAACATGGAAATATGCCCTCTACCATTTTAATTTATTTTTTTAAATAGATTTCTCTTGATTTCAAAGAGGAAGGGAGAGGGCAAGAGAGATAGAAACATCAATGATGAAAGAGAATCACTGATTGGCTGCCTCCTGCACGCCCCCCATTGGGGATTGAATCTGCAACCTGGGCATGTGCCCTGACTGGGAGGGAATCGAACCGTGACCTCCTGGTTCAGAGGTCAACACTCAACCACTGAGCCATACTGGCCAAACTCTACTATTTTTCTTAAAATGTGGTCTGGTCAGGTCTAGATTTTGTTTTTACACTTTTGTGAGCATCATGGTTACAGAGGTGTGTTTCCTCAATTCTAAGAAAACCATGAATCCGCAGTACAAACATGAGGACAAATGAGCGTATTCGGGTGGTATTTAGGTTGGGCCACAATAGGGAGTGGTGGAGACTGTGGCAAACTAAGAAGCACCCAGTATATCTGAACCATGCATCTGCTTCTTCACTCCAGCCTCTGGCTGAGTGGGAATGGGAGTACCATCTGCCACGGCTTTATTTTCGAAAGAAGGACTAAAACTGGATTTTTAATGTGAATTCCTGGGTGGCAGCTCTCTGTCAAAGAAAGGACCATGCAGATTAAAGGGAACGCACCTGTGGACCAGCCCCGCTCATGGGTCACTGGGTTTCAACCTCCGGTCTAAGCTAATGACTGAGTGTATTGCACAGATGGGGAAACTGAGGCCCAGAGATGAGAAGGGACTTGCCTGAGGTCAGAGGAAGTCCATTTCAGAGCGTAAACTAGAGTCAAACTCCTTGGTGTGCACCAGGGTCTTGTCTCCGGTACCTCCCCTGCCTTGGTTCTGGTGGTTCTGTCCTCTCAGGTACCCAAGCAGCCCACAGTCTCTAGCCTCATCACACTTACTTCTTAGTCTGTGGCCAGACTGTTCCCTCCACCTGGACGGCCCTTCCAGGCTCCGGTCAAACGCCTGCCCCGCTTGCAGACCTCCTCATCCCGCAGACAAAATTATTTACCCCTACACACCTGAACTACAGCATCTTCCCTCTGGGTTTTAGTTCTCAGTCATTGACTTGAGGATGCTAGTCTGAGCTTCTTGAAGGCAAGTTCCGCGGGGTTTTACCTGGGGTCCTGAGGACAGTAAGTGCTCAGCAAACGTTGGTGGAACCAGTAGAGACGCAACGAATGGAGTAAGGGAATGAGGAAAAAAACAACCCTGCTCACCCAGCCGGCCTTCCTCCCCACACACACCCTCATGAGCAGCTGTGCAGAAAGAGAGAACACGTCGATGTAGACGCAGGAGGCCACGGAGCAGAGAGGCTGAGAGAAGGACAGTCTTGGGGTCCAATGCAACCACGAGCTGTATGTCCCCGGGCGAGACACCGAACTGTGATGTCCAAATGTTCTGGTCTGTAAAATGGGTTGACAACAGCACCAGGTCCCAGTGGGCTGCAGGGAGCACGGGGGGTGCCGTACATAAAGCACCTGGCCCAGGGCCCCGCAGGGAGTAGGTGCTCGCTAACCACTGGCTAATATGGCCTCAAGCAGCGGTTCTCAACCTGTGGGTCGTGACCCCTTCGGCGGTCAAACGACCCTTTCACAGGGGTCGCCTAAGACCATCCTGCATATCAGATATTTCCATGACGATTCATCACAGTAGCAACATGACAGTGATGAAGTAGCAACGAAAGTAATTTTATGGTTGGGTCACAACATGAGGAGCTGTATTTAAAGGGCCAGAAGGTTGAGAACCACTGACCTAAAGGATGAGCTGAGAGCTCTTGCTCCGTCAGCAATTCCCCGCCTGCTCCGAATCCCCCCAAAGATAAAGGAACAAAACCCACAGCAGACGTGCACTCGGAAGCCGGTCAGACTGTGCGGAGGACGCAGGGCGTGGGGCTCCCCCAGCCCCCAGCCCTCTCCTTCCTCCTCCTCCAGCTTCCAGGGCGGTCTCCCTGTGACAGCGGCGGCCCCCGGCATCGGTGACGCAGAGAGACGCGGCTGGGGCTGGCCCCTCGGGCTTTTCCTGCAGGAGCCTCGGCAATGGCTCCTGCGAGGACCTGAACGCAGCGTCAGCCCCGGCCCGGGGGTGCGTGGGCAGGAGGGCTGCAGAAGTGGGGTGCTCCCCACGTCTTCCTCTCTCTCTTCTCCTGGACAGCCAGTGGCCTCCGCAGCGCCTCCGTTGTCCACCACGAAGGTCTGTGACCCTCCGAGAGGACAGCCGGCCCGTGGCTCTCCTGCCAAGTAAGACGGGACGTTTCTGCACACGGCGCGTTCTCATGTAGGCCCTGGGTCCGCGCACAGCAACACGCTCTCTGTCCAGGTCCGGTGACGCCTCTGGCCTGATCCTCACCATCTGAGCTGTTGTTGTCATTGTTGCTCTCCTTCCGGCATTATCGATCACGAGGGCGAGAGAGCCGGTGACCAAGTACACGGGCGGACACAGAGCCGCCTCGCCTCTCGCGGTCTAACATCTTAGTCGCGTTTGCATTTGGAGGAGGGTTGGTGGCGAGCCGGAGGATTAAACCCCACGAAATCATTATACAAATTTCAAAATGTCAAGTGCTCTGACGGAGATTATGATTTTTATCTCCTTATTTTGACAGGAAACCGTGTGTGGCCACCTCGGTCTTAGCACGAGCGAGGGCCAGGCCAGCCCGGGGGCTGGGGCGGCGGGGGGACCGAATAAAGACAGAGCGCCCGCCGGGGTCCCGATCGGCTATCTTTCCCTCCCGCCCGCGTGTACGACAGCGCGTAATAGACATTTTCCTTTGCACGAAATAATAAGAGCAGCACTTATCGCGCGGCGCCTCCAGCCAGTGGCGAGAGGAAATTAGAAAAGTCCAATGAAGCCGAGAAGTAATTAATCATCATACAGCGGGGCCTGCCAGATCAGAAGGGTCCTTCCCGCTGATAATGCTCCCCAACTCAATTCAGACGGGTAGGAATTAGAATATTTTCTTCCTCTGGCAAAAAAAAAAAAAAAAAATAGACCCGCGTTAGCACAAACGGGCCAACTGTTGTTGGCGCTCTGGCCGGCCTGACCCACTTACAGCCACGCTTGCGTCCAGCATGACTCTGGCCGGAACTGAAGCAACACGGTCTGCGCCTCAAGGCCCGGGGAGATCAGAAACCCACTGCTGGCAGACCCCCCGCCCCCCACCTCCCTTCGGTAGTCTCAGCTCTAAGAAAAATTAAAGTTCGCTTCTATTGATCAAGGTAGAGGATCTCCCCACAGAGCCAGGGGGCGGGGGGGGGGCACGCGTTTACCGCGGGTCTGTAATGAGTCTGGATGCTTTGGAGACCGAGTGAAATAAATGAAGCGGGTTCGGCAGGAGCCGTTGAGGGCTCTGGCAGAGAGAGCCGGGTAAGGAGCTGCTTTCAGGGACCTGAGCCTGGGGGACAGGGGGAGATGGTGCCCCTCATGGATAGCCGCCTGCCTGTTGGAACAGCCTGTGTCACTTACACTGTCGTCCATGCTCCCCCACCCCCACACACACACGCGCGCGCACGCATTCTCATCTCACCGTGCTCTGAAAGGGCACCATAAACACGATCATACTTCTATTGCTTACTCCCTGGGCCCTTGAAGGCAAGAGCCTCACGGAGGCTGGGGCAAAGACCTGGAACTCAAATGTCCCCTGGGACCAGGAAGGGAAGGAACGAGTGAAGCTGGTAGAGAGGGGACATTAGGGAATGGTGAGGCCTGTGGCCAGCTGGAGCTTGTGTGTCGTTCCTAAAGAGGTCAGCCTCTATTTGATTCTGGGCCATCCTTGGTGAGGTGCAATTCTTACACGATGTTGCCAGATCTTCTGATTGGCCAAAATAAGCCCAAGTCTAGCATTCAACTTGAAATCCCCTCGTTTTTGAATACAGGCAACTAACTAATGGAAATTTTTTTTTAAATGAGTGAGTGTTTCCACCACTGCCTACTGTCTGTGGTTTGGTCCACAGAGGGGTACAGGCCCCCGCCAACACTGTGTTTCTAACGCAGCGCTGGGCCCCACGGGGTTTGAATTCAGATCAAGGGACTTGCCTCATTATGGCCTCAGTTTCCTCATCTGTAAAAGGGTGTGATCGTGAGCGCCTCTGGGAGTGCCGGGCAGGTGTGCCCACTGTGTTCTTCCTTCCTCTGTCCTGGAGGGGCAGGAGGGCCACCAGGTACAACGGTGGGAAATCCACCTGGGAAGGGGCTCCCATCCCTGTCATGGAAGTCCTTGTCCAAGGCCATGTGGTGGAGCACAACTCCTTCAGAGACCCCCCGGTCATTCCAGGGAAACTCGCAGAGCTTCCTGATTTAATAATAATAATAATAAGATAATAATAATAATAATAATAATAATATAGCAATAATAGTCCTGGCTAAGACTCGGTGTATGCTGTGCTCTCAGTCCTTTATATAGCATATGTAACTCGGTTAATCCTCACAACAGGACCACAGGGTGCTATTATCGTCCCCATTTTACGGATGAGAAAACTGAGGCACAGAGAGGTTCTGTCACTCACCTAAGGTCACACAGCCAGGGCCCGCACAAGCAGAGGTCAAGCCCAGGCCGTCTGGCTCTGTGTCTGTTCTTCACCATCGCGCTTTATTTACCATTCCTCCACGCGTGGACTTGAGGAGCCTTCATCAAAAAAATGCGGCCAACCTATTTGACTTTTTTGTTATCTGCAAGTGGCTGAAGGCAAGGAAAGGAGGCAGGGGAGGGAGGGAAGGAAGGGGAGGAGAAACGGAGGGAGGGTGCAGGAGGGCAGAGGCGATCCGGAGGGAAATAATGAGGGAGCGGGAGCAAGCAGCCTGCCTGGAAAGGAGCCGCACTCCTCCTGCTGCTGAAACGAACATTTCTCCCGGCCTGTTTACAGATTAGGTGTTCGAGCCTAATAAACGGAGGGTTTTAAAAGGGTCCTCAGGATAGCGGCGCCGGGCTAAGCAAACGGCTCATGTACACAGCCGAGGGGAGATGAAAGGGACCACTCAGGCCCTTATCTGCCCCGGGGCCTCGGTGGGTTTGAGCAGGCCCGAGTGGGCGGCGCTGGCGGAGAGTTCAAAGTCATTTTAGGAACGGATAACGCAATCAGAAGTTTGTCTCTCTGTTGAAATATTTAGGAGAACAAGATATCGCTTTGACCTGCCTACACCTGGGACCTTTCTGAACGCTGTTAAAATGTGTGTTGAGCTTGTTTGTAGTCTTAATCTTTAATGGGCTTCTGCATTTTTCAAAGGGTAGAATTTGGCACAACAAAACCAAATTGAGAGAGAGAGTTCCCCCCACTCAAGAGAGGTATGTTTGGTAACCTCAGCTGTTCCCATGCATTCTGGAAATCAAAAGAAAAAGGCATATGGTCTGGCCTTCCCCTCACGGTGGTGGATGGCCCTTTAAGACTCCTTTTTTCAACCCAAAGTGCTAAGACATGGAGCTGCAGCCACCACCTGACCCCCAGGGCGCTGCCCCGGGGCCAGAGCTGCCCCAGAGAACATCTTGCAAGGAGAGGGGCTGTCGGGACAGGGTGTTTCAAGTTTATGGATCACCTGGTTTTGTTCTGAGGGTCCTGGGTGCTTGAAACGAGGCAGGACTAGTTTGCAGAGTAGAGGGGTGACCGCAGAAGAAATCAATCTAGTAATTTAAAGAAGTATTAACGGAGTATTCTGAGCTCTCCATGTGACAGAAAGCATATAAGATGTCCACGTGGTACTTGGCAGATAGAAGCAGCAGCAAAATGCATAATCAGGGGAAAAAGGAGGTAGCTTCTCTCCTCTTCCTCCTCCTCCTCCTCCTCCTCCTCCTTCTCACCATTATCTTCATCATCGATATCATTAGCGTCAGGAGACACTCATATGTGCCCCCGCCGCCCGCCACA
>NW_006300373.1:2934903-2935135 GCF_000327345.1 Myotis davidii
CCCAGAGCTGCCCCAGAGAACATCTTGCAAGGAGAGGGGCTGTCGGGACAGGGTGTTTCAAGTTTATGGATCACCTGGTTTTGTTCTGAGGGTCCTGGGTGCTTGAAACGAGGCAGGACTAGTTTGCAGAGTAGAGGGGTGACCGCAGAAGAAATCAATCTAGTAATTTAAAGAAGTATTAATGGAGTATTCTGAGCTCTCAGTGTGACAGAATGCATGTAAAATGTCCACG
>NW_006300373.1:2935237-2942297 GCF_000327345.1 Myotis davidii
TTCCTCCTCCTCCTCCTCCTCCTCCTCCTTCTCACCATTATCTTCATCATCGATATCATTAGCGTCAGGAGACACTCATATGTGCCCCCGCCGCCCGCCGCAAATATACCTTCTTCTAGCTTGATGGCAGAAAGGAGGACTTGATTCTAGCCTTCCAAGGCCGCAAAGAAGGCCATGGTCTCCAGGGATGCTCTGTAGGGGGCAGGCTGGAAGTGGGGAGGGGAACCCCAAAGCTCTGTCTTCGGTCGGGTCTGTGGAGACCCCTGCTGACTGGGTGGTACTTCTTCCATCACAGGGATGAACCAATGGCCATCTGTCCTCTCCCCAAGTCATGAGCCAAAAAAAAGGAGAGTCCAGTCTCTGACCTTCACCTTCCCGTGTTGAGTCTCGACCCAGAGCAGGTGTGAAAGTAACGAGGACGGAAGGCAAGTCGCATTGTTCCAGATGGCAGCCCGACCCAGCTGCCCGGCTCCCCAGGCGGCGGGGATCCCCGTGATGAATCATGGGCCCATCCCCATTGTCTCCACTGGATCTGTCGTGTCAGAGCTGGTATGTTTCCAGATCCCGGTCACTCATCTATCCCATGGGGGGCATCGCTGTTTCACCTTCCTCACAGGACTGCTGTGCACAGGAGTCGAAAGCGCCACCACTGCCAAGGACAGAATACCTACTGCGTGCCACGTGCTGTCCTAAGCAATACGGCTTTGCATCATTTCATGGCAACTTCGTTAATAAGTAAGTAGCTGCAAATGAAAACTGCTATACGATACCCTTATTTTCCCAACAGCGGACAGCACTTAACAATGTCTGCCAATATCACGCATTGGTGAGAGTGCAAACTCATACAAGCACATCAGGAAAGGGTGTGGCGATGTTTAATAAAATAGAGAAGCATGGGTCCTGTGAGTCAGCCACTCCCTCTCAGTTTTGCACACAGAGACACTCCCACGCATGTGCCCTGTGAGACACAGAGAAGAATTTTTGTAAAGAACTGCTCATGAGCCCTAGCTGGTTTGGCTCAGTGGACAGAGTGTCGGCCTGCAGACTGAAGGGTCCCAGATTGGATTCCTGGTCAGGGCACATGCCCGGGTTGCTGGCTCGATCCCCAGTGTGGGGCATGCAGGAGGCAGCCGATCAATGATTCTCTCTCATTGTTGATGTTTCTCTCTCTCTCCCTTCCTCTCTGAAATCAATAAAAATATATTATATATAAAAAAGAATTGCTCACGATAGCAAGAAGGCTGAAAGTAATGCAAATGTTCATCCTAAAAGGGAACATGTGATGGCCATGAAAATGTCTGCTTAGTGCTACACGTGTCGACATGGGTAAAGAAAGCATGAGGCAGAAAGACAGGAACAACTCCGTGCAGAGGAACATGTATAAGTAGTTAAAGTACAAAGGAGATGCCTGGAAGTGAGCAGCCTCCATTCAGAGCCGATGTTCTGTATGAGGAGGCGGCGGGGAGAAGGGGATGCCATAGAGAGGCATGGGGTCCTTCTACTGCATTTGTATCTCTTCATGCTGTGAGTGTTTAGATTTCTTGGGGTGCCTTAAACATTTCCTAATTCATCCGTAGAAATAAATGAACGTCGTTCAAATGAAAGAAGCAAACGAAATTGGATTCAAACCTCTTAGAAGGCAGATCGTGCCAAAAGGAGCGCAGGGGAGCGGCAGGGGCAGCTTGCTGAGGTCGGGGGGACCGCCGGCCCCCACAGGCCAGGCCCCTGGGACAGGCTGGCTGCAGGTCCAGCGTGGGCCTCCGCACAGCACCCTGCTCACGGCCAGGCGCTCTGGCGTGAATCCCAGGAATAGGAAGGACCCAAGGATAGGACAAGAGCAGGTGGGAGCAAGAAGCCCCTGGGTCAACAGAGGTCCTGTCCCAAGCTGGCGGGGAAAACGATGGATTTATATATTGAACGAAAAGGCTACTCTGGGAGAGTCTCAAAAATAGGGTCACGTAGGCAGGTATGTTTGGTGCGTGTGCGCGCGTGTGCGCGTCTCCACCTACACGCCGGAGCCCCCGCTCTGCCCCAGTCCTTTTGTTAGATCAGGTAATATTTTTGAAAAACAGCATTACAAAAGGTTAAATGTAGAACAGATGTAAGTTATAAAATACAAGCTGATCAAAGCTGAGATTTTGAGACAGATATGTTAGCAAATGATGATAAATCCGTCCCAGTAGGACTGTAAGAAGCAGACAAATGTAACTGCGGACCAGCGAAAGTCAAGGGGTGAGGCGGGGGGAAGGGAGGAGAGTGAAAACAAATGTTGGCGTTAATTCCGGCGAACTCAGGCAGAACATCAAGGCCTCGACGCCGAGATCAGACACACGTGACGGGCACAATCTACTCCACTTTCTCGGAGAGAATAATCAAATTCCAGGATTTTTTGAATAATCCAATTACGGATTCCGATCCCAGCGTCTCGGCCGTCTCCCGGCTGCCGACTCCTGGTTTCAACCTTTTCAAGCAACAGATGCTGGGCTCTGGTTTCAAGCGCGTTCAAAACCGGCTTTTGAATGTGGGCGTCTAAACTTCTCATTAAAAAGCCCGATAATTTATAGCCACGTCATTAACCCGCTTCCTCTGCCTACCGTGATAAACTTATCATTCGCGGGGCGGGGGGCAGGGGGGGATTTCAACAAAACATTACCGCTCCTTTCTGGGAAGGCGGCAGGGAAACAAAATTAAATAAATCAACCCTCTCTGTGTCAATAAATGAAGCCCCTGAGAAGTAAACTATTTACAGAGGCTTAAGTGAAACAGAAAACATTTAAAGATCCAGAAAAAAGGAGGTAATTGTTGGAGCTGTCAGCAGGGGACCGCTGTGATAATTTGATTTGAACTCCGCTAACAAATGACCTCTCCAGTTCTTCCAACTTTAGTATCTGTTTATGCTCCTACAAATTGAAACCCCGCCGCTCAGAGGCACAGAACAGGGCCCGGTACAATAGCATATCAGCCGGCCGATTAGTTCAAGGTGGGGATGGATTAGCTGTCCATCCCTGGCCCCCAAGCCCTCCAGAATATTTTGTCTTTCCCTGCTGGGGTAAAAGGGTGCAGACATATGTAACTAATAAAGAAACAGGCTTCTATGGACTAGAGGTTGAATGGAAGGAATGCAGAACAAAACTATAAAATAATACTAGACAAAGGGGCAGTGAGGACGGGGAGGGCGGGGGGAAATCAATACCTCGTCGCTGGCCCGGGCGGGGGCCGCGGCCCAGGCGCCCCCGCCAGTTTGTAACTTGGAAAAGGGGGTCTGTTGTGTGTGCGATCTCCCAGCACGCGGATCTGGGCCAGGCGTGCCAACGTTCAGGCCTGACACGAGATGAAAAGCCTGATGAATGAGAGGGATGGGAATGTTTGACCCGCTAAACCATATTCTACAAGAATCCCGGGCTTTTAAAGTAATAAGCAGGGCCATAAATTACGATGTCCTGGGTCTACTCGGATGTATTCTGATGCACGTGAGTGTTACTCGTATGTAATATTTTTTAGGGAGA
The DNA here is from genome assembly GCF_000327345.1 of Myotis davidii. NCBI lineage: Eukaryota > Metazoa > Chordata > Mammalia > Chiroptera > Vespertilionidae > Myotis > Myotis davidii. The sequence continues at coordinate 2,938,744 of NW_006300373.1, forward strand.
TGCATGAGCCCTCGGGACGCGTGCGGACCGTGCCCTCCGTTAGAATCCCCGCACCTCGGGCCCGCGTGGGGAGAAAGGCAACTTGGTCTTCCTGGGGTTTCAGAAGCGAACGGGGATGCGGAGGTGAAAAAATGTGTTTTCAATAAAGGGGCGAACATTTCAAAACGACGCCAGACACCCCATCCACTGCCTCCTGAGGTCAATAACGAATCCCATTCCGAGAGGGACTTGGTGGCGGGAGGAAAGAGGAAAGAGGAATAAAGGAGTGAAGCCGGAGAACAGAGGGTGACAAGCTCGGGCTGTGGACTTGAGGCCTTTCTCCACTGTGATGAGCCGTGTGCTCTGGGTCAGCTCGGCCCTTCAAGTCTCCAGATGCTCGTGTGTGAGCAACAACAGGGATCCAGCCCCCGGGTCCCACCAGTCCCGAGGTGGCACAGGAGGCGGACTCAGGGGGCGCGGTGACTGAACTCGTGCAGGTGTCCAGTCAACGTTAGGGATCGTTTCGCTGGCACGGTGATCATAACTCACAGGGAAAGGCTGGGTGGGGGTAGAGAGGGAAGGATGGGAGGGAAGTTTGGGTGACTCTACCAAGAAAGGGTCTGCCAGGAAGTCAGGGAGCTTGTGGAAGCCACTGAGAAAGTCCCCCACGCATCGCATCCTTTCGTGGGCCTTTCTTCGGCCCCTCTGCTGTCTCCCAGACTTGCAAACCCTTTGGCCCAACCTGCTCGGAGGCAAACGCCGCCAGACCTTCCAGCAGGGGGCACTGGCCCCATTGAAAGTTGGGGAGACCATTTTGAAAATGGCCTTCCCTGCCCCCAAAGAAAGCGCTCCCGAGAGCCCTGAGACCAACACTTGGACCTCTGGCAAAGCTGCCGTCAGATCTCAAGGTGGCCAGGGTTTTGCCGGCAAAGATGTTGCTTTGCCAGAGAAAACCATTTTTTAGCAGAACCCGAATAACTCCCAGAGCCATGGGATGAGGACGGCCGTGCAGAGGGCAAAGCATATCCAACCTCCAGGGTTCCCCGCTTCGGGGAGCCCAAGGGCGATTCTGCTCCCCAGGGGATACCCGCTGATGCCTGGAGACACTGGGGATGGTCACCCTGGGAGGGCAAGGGGCTGCTGTGGCACCCAGCAGGTGAGGAGGGGACACTACTAAACGTGCTGTGGGAGGCTCAGGACAGGCCTCCCCAACAAAGAACGGTCAGGCCCAACAAAACCACCGGCCCAACGCGGAGAAACCCTAATGTAGACATAGGCGCGGTGCGGGCGTCCCACACGCCAGAGACAGGAGGTCACGGAGTCTGCGTCTCAGCGAATTAAAAGAAAAGGAAAGAACCATGAGCGAAAGCTGCTCTTGGCCGACGGAGCTTCCGTCGGGAAGGAGAGAAGCAGGTGCTGAGAACGCGACGGATTGTCCATCCCGGGCGCCAGAGAAAGCAGCGCAATCGGTTTAGCTCCTTTAATTTTCCCGTTTGTCTAGTTCCTTTTATTTTCCCAGAGCGGAGACACTCAGGGCCAGAGGCTGAAGACTCGCAGCTGTGCCTGGCACCTCCGGGTGCACTGGACATTCACCAGAGGTGGGCGACAGGCCAGGGCGAGGGTGGGGGGTGGGGAGGTCAGAATGGGTCAGTCTGGACCTGAGTTTACCAGGGGTGGGCAAACTTTTTGACTCGAGGGCCACAATGGGTTCTTAAACTGGACCGGAGGGCTGGAACAAAAGCATGGATGGAGTGTTTGTGTTAACTTTTGTCCCTTCAGAGCTGTGTTCCTTTGGCCAGTTTAGTTCATCTCTCTTGGATGTCAGCTTCTTATCTGCAGATCAAGGTTAACCTCATCCACCTTGCAAGTTTGTGCTGAGGGTTAAGTTAAATACTGTATCTAAAGTGAAATGTATTCTTCACTTCAAGAATGAAATCCACGCATCCAAGTGCCCGGGAGGCATTTCATTAAGCTCCCAAGTTAACCAGCATTTTGTGGCCACTCACTGGGTAGATTACTTCGCTTTCTGTCTTTACGCCCATTTTACAGATCAGGAAACTGAGTGGTAGAGGCAGGGGTGAATGCCAGAGCCCACACTCTTAACCACCACTCTACCCCACCTGCCACATTGAAAGAGGTCAGGGCTGGAAGAAAGGCGACCGGTCATTGAGGCAACCCCTGCCCCCGCCCCCCGAATTTCTCGGAGGGACAACCGAGTCCCAGGGGACTGCGCAGTCTGCTTGAGATTCAGCTGGCAGGGAAACTTGGGGTGGGTAAGGCCCTGACTCCCGTTTCTTCCAACAAAGAACAGTTCTGCCTTTCTTTCTTTCTTTTTTTTTTTTTCCTTTCAAAAATCAGATACCATTTTCCCAGCGCAGGGTAAACACAGGACAAATCACTTAGCATGTGTATCTTAATAACCCGACTTGACTGAGATGAATGCATTCCCGTCCCGTCATCATAGAAGCCTATTAAATATTCTGGGAGCCGCCGTATACATTTTAATGGCTGTTGAAACACTGAGGGTGTGCGTTTATAGCTCTTTTAATCTTGCCAGGTTTACTAATATGATTAGTGCGGGAACCGTTCCACATGGAGACGCAGACGTCAAAATAGAAACACAGATGTTTCTAGAACATTGTGCACCGTGATTTTTCTTTCTTTCTTCTTCTTCTTTTTTTTTTTTTTTTTTTTTTTTTTGAGTGATATTTTTGTTTCCCCTAAAAAAATATTTGGTTCTCACCTCTGAGCTCAGTTAGGAAAGAAAAACACCAGTGGCCGAAGTCACCACGCCAGCGGCCCCGAGGGACCCACGGGCGGAAAGCTACCTCTGCTCACCGTGAGAAGTCCCGCTTCCTGGTGACTAACGGTGGGACCACCCGGGGGAGGACTGCCTTGACTGATGTCCCTGGCTGCACCCAGGCTGGCCAGGTGCCCCCAGCCCTGCCCCTGCAGAGCCTCTCCTGAGATTCACTGGGACATCTGTCCATCTGTCTGTCTGTCTGTGGTACCCTGGTGAGTGGCAGAGTGAGGAATCTGCCTCTGGGACAAAGATCCCAGCCGGCCCAGGCCCGCAGTGAGAGTTGTTTGTGCTGGGAATGGAAGGAGGAAATTGTCGGAGGAAGTGAACTAGGAAGTGGGGAGATCAAAGGGAGGAGGAAATGAGCATGAACTGAGCCCTCGTTGGAGTCCGCTTGGCTCTCTTCGCCCATGTGAGGCAGAGATTAGCAGGCGGGACAGCTGGGGTCGGAGCAGCACTTTCCAACGGGTGCATCCTGGCCACGGCTCCCACATCCCACCCTGCAGATGGTCTGCGCTGGGAGATGAGGCCCCCGGCCCGGCTCCCGCAGAAAGCCCATGGGGGGTGTCCCAGGCCGGTCCCCAGATGCTGACGTCACCCATCACAAGGCTAAAGGCTGGGGGGTGGCGGGTGTGTGGACCCTGAGCCCGGACACTCTCCCCCAGAGGGAAGCCAGGCCTCACCCGGAGCCACCGCCTCCCTCGCTCCTGGGGAGGGAAATGGGGTTAGCCACAGGGGTGGGGGGCCCTGGGTCATCCTGGGTCATGGGACTCTG
>NW_006300373.1:2942321-2943103 GCF_000327345.1 Myotis davidii
GCAGGAATCTCTGCTGGTTCCAGATCTTCCCAAGGACCCGGGTTCACCTGTCTGCTTCCCCTCTTAGCATCAGTACCTTCCTTCTCCAATCGGAGCTTTGGTCCCTCTGCCCAGGGGACTCAAGTCTTTCAAGAAGAGCTATTTATTGATCACTAGAGGGAGATGCTAGGGGAACAGTCATGCACGAAATGGACTGAATTTCATGCTCATGAAGCAGGTGTCCGAGTGGGAGAGCAGGCTATCGGGTAAGAGGCACAGGTTAAATCTAGGGAATCGTTGACGGTGATACGTGCCAGGGAGAAAATTAAACCAGGGAAGCGAGATAGGGGTGTTTTAGAAAGGGGTCCAAGGAGGCCTCCCCAAGAAGGTGCAGTTGAACAAGGCCCTGAAGGAGGTGAGGTAATGAGCCTGGGAGGACTCCAGGGGTTCCCCCTTCTCTCCCTACAGCAAGCCCACACCCACGGCTGCTTGGGTTTTAGCGGGGCTCTGCGTCCAGCAAACAGGAGAACTGGTGAGGCCGACACAGACAAGGAAACGCTGTCTTCCGCGCCGTGTCTCCCCCAGGCCCACGGAGATGCCACAGATGGGGCTCTTGGTGCCCATCCCCGAACACGGAAACCAGACCACCCTGCGTCCAGGAACCCGTTGGCTCCAGGCTCCCATCCCTTAAGAACTAGATTAGAGCCCGCCTAGCGTGGCTCAGTGGTTGACCTATGAACCAGGAAGCACCCAGCATGCGGGGGGAGGGCAGGAATTCCACCTGACCTCCACCACCCACAGCC
>NW_006300373.1:2943141-2949568 GCF_000327345.1 Myotis davidii
AAAGAGAGAGAGAGAATTATACTTCAGAATATAAATCTTTTTGTGAAAGAAGGGGACAGAGTGTTGATTTGTCACAAGGAGAGCCTTCTTGGACCCGGAATCTAATTTTTAAAAAACTAATCAGTCTGATAGTGAACATGTAAGGACAACGCCATATATTGCTCCAGTTAAGGCCTGAGAAGAATCTCAATGATCCCCCCAACAGAAGTGATTTGTTAGCAGGCACTGGAGATCGCCAGTGACAATTCATTTCTGTAGAGTAATGTAAACTAATTATCCACAGGGCGGAAGCAGGGACTGCACCTGCATGATAAATGGCAGACTAGCGCAGTAGAAAAAGAAATATTCATTCGCAGAACAGAACATTAAAATGGATGACAAACTTTCCCCTTTTCTAATTGTTTAATTTTTTTTAATGACTGTTGTCTTGCCGCCCCCAAGCGCGTAGCCCAAGAGGCACGCACGGGTACTTGCCTGAGAGCAAGTTCTTTGCAAGAGGGAAACATGGTTATTCAGAAAATGAGTGTCTATTCGTTCTTTAGTTCATTTCATGGAAATTTATTTCCTCTCCTGGGAAATAAATTTTAAAAATGGGGGAGGGAGGGTTTTTTTTTCTTAGTGTATTCGTGTATTTTTAATCAGAGAAAGGCTTAAACTTTTAATAAAATGAAGAAAGCATCGCCATCAAGATAAACACCGAAATTCTAAGAATTAGCATTCTGACCGGAGGGTCGCACTTGATACTTTCCTCAATCTCACATCGTGCTCTGCCACCATGTTCCGTCCCTGAGCGCTGACGATAAAACTGACAACTTGATGGAGAGATTCCTATCGCCTGCTTCTCTCCACAGGGTGAGCGGAAAAATGCCTAATTAAATTATTTTTTTTTCTTTGCTGTTCCAAAGGAAGTGAACGGTCTAGGTCCAGAGTAGGTGGGTCTTGTCAAGAATGTCAATCAAGCAAGAGGCTCTGAGGTCATTGCTCTTAGACTGGGTGGGGGTGGGATTGGGGGAGGGAGGATGGTCCCAGGTCACCACGTTGTCAATTCAAAGGCCTGGTCTTCATTCAAACTACCAACCCACTCATCCCTGGATTTCCCTAAAGCTTACAACTGGGGCATCCTGAAACCTCTGGGTACTTGGGCATTAAGCGCCATAGCTCCAGACTGTCTGGTGCGGCTCAGTGGATGAGTATTAACCTATGAACCACGAGGTCACGGTTTGATTCCCAGTCAAGGCATGTGCCCGGGTTTCGGGCTCGATCCCCAGCAGGAGGCATGCAGGAGGCAGCCGAACAATGATTTTTCTCTCATTGATTTTCCATCTCTCTCTCCCTTCCTCTCTGAAATCAATATGTATCTTCTCTCCCTCCTGGCCACTTCTTATTGGACCACAGGTTCTGACCCAGAGACAACAACTCTCTAAAGCAGTGGTCCATGAGGTCCGAAAGGTTGGCGACCGCTGCTCTAGACAGTCTGTAGCATAGCCTGGTGCCAAGAACTCTGCCTCAATCAAGGTGGGGGGTGATCGCAGTCCTCTCTTGGGCAGGGGAGCTGAGAGGCTGAGTTAGTTAGGGCTGTGCAGACGGGTCGCATAGTGTTGTGCGCTGGTGGCTACACTGAGTCAGATGGAAGTCAAGGAAGAGAGACCAATAGACAGAAATGGACAAGGCAAGAAAGCACAGAGATAGACGTGATGTCGCCGTGGGCGAGAGACGAACAGCATTGGCCGTTTGGCCTCTGATAGTCTAACCCGGCTGCATTGTCCCCGGATCCCAGGGTGCCGTAGTGTCCTTATCATCACCCCATATTCTCTCCTGCACTAGCTCGTGTGCCTGTTCTGTGCCCGGCTACCCAAATCGCCCAGACAAGTGCATCCTTGTAGGAAGTACAGTGGTCACCAGGACCTTTGCTCCCACCGCTCTCTCTGCCTTTCTTGCTGGGCCAACAGCTGCCCTTCCTTCATCTCCCCCAGGGCACCGCCTCCTCCCCCCAGGAGCCCTTCTGACCCACCAGGAGTGAGGTGTTTTTCTCCTGCTCCCACGGCCCCTCTGCCGCGGCCTTCACCACACCCTGCCGTAACCAACTCTCACCTGCCCGAGCCTGCGCGCTGTCAATACAAGGCCGTAACATCCACTCTGAGGTGAGGAGCTGGGCCACTGAAAGGGCTCTGCAAGGTGGAACGTCGGAAAATCAGCCCTGCCTCGGCTTGTCCCTGGGTGCCAGGCCAGGTGCCGTGGCTTCTGAATCCCACACAGTGACTTCCTCACTTCAAGTCTTCACTTTAGAGTTACCTCCGTCACACAGGCCTCCTGTCACCCGTCTCCAATCCTCAGGACCCTCCCTTCCCCTCCGGATCCAGCTTGAGAGATAGTGAGCTCCTTGGGGTTCCCCTAATCGTGTGCCAGGGGCCATAATTAATGTGACTAACGGTCTCATTAACCTCTCTCCAGTTACAAACTTTTGAGCGGACCCTCTACGCCTCTTACAACAACCTTGTGGATTTTGCCGTGTCCGGGGACTGCGTATTAATATTTACCTAACATTTTCCCTTAAAATCAAGTGATTATATGCTTAAATTGGCTTTAGAGTCGGCATTCAATCCCTAGCGTCCATGAAAAACCATGCTCCCTTCCCCTAAATCAAATACAGCCCTAAAACAAGCAGGCAAACAATTCTGTATCATTGGACTCCGGCCGCCTGCCACTGCCCCCCAGGGCTCTGTGCCCGAGTTCTCCCCACTCTGTTGGTAGAAATGAAGATGAGTAAGAGTTGGAAAGGTGTTAAAGACATCCTACCACCAGGCTGAGGTGTCCTGGTTGGTACAACCTGAAGGGTCGTGAGAGGACAGGGAAGGGAATCACTTCCTCACGGTGTGAATCCACGCTATGGGGTACCCCATCCCAAAGGCGCTCCGTGTCCCCAATACTGGATGGCACTGTCCACAGTGGCCACTGGCAAGTAGCTACTGACTCAGTGTCTAGCCTCATATTATGTCTTCGAGATGCTTTTAGAAGGTCCTAGACCAGGGGTGGGCAAACTTTTTGACTCGAGGGCCACAATGGGTTCTTAAACTGGACCGGAGGGCCGGAACAAAAGCATGGATGGAGTGTTTGTGTGAACTAATATAAATTCAAAGTAAACATCATTACATAAAAGGGTACGGTCTCTTTTTTTATTAGTTTTATTCATTTCAAACGGGCCGGATCCGGCCCGCAGGCTGTAGTTTGCCCACGGCTGTTCTAGACAGTGATCTGAGCATCAGGGAGCATCATAGCCACTCACACAACTGCATGACATAACCAGCCCTCTCTCCACAGGACCAACGATGCTGACACCGGTAACAAAGACCTGGTTTTGCTTCCAAGAGAAGCTAGTCTTTCCCTGTTAACTCTTCGCCATACCAACTGGACAAACAGGAACACGTGGGCAGGCTGAGGGTCCAGGTCAGGGCGCACGTGTGCACAGGTGGTGTTTTCCTGAGGCCATATGTACGTGAGGAAGCTCAACGTTACCAAAGCCAACAGCTTAAGGCACGCTCCTGGTGGCACTTCTCATTCCCCGGTGAGAGTGATATAAACAACATCCACACGTTTCTCTCCCCCCGTCTGGTAGCCGGGAACTATTCATTCCACCACCTCAGCATGAAACAGCATCCATCAGACGTACACATTCCGCACCCGCGTCCCAGCGAGGTTGAAAGCGCTCCTGTAAAAGCCTGTCTGAGGGCTTGCTTTTGTTCCATTCGCCCAGCCCCGTTGCTCCTGCTGTGTTTTATTAGGCAAATATAAAATTAACAACACAGCGATAATTATTTCCTAAACGGGTTCCAACACAAGTTTCCAATCTGAGGTCAGATGGATTGCCTAATAAAATTTTTACAGCTGCAGTCAAATTGTGGTAGTTAATTCCTGGAAAAGGCCATTCTTAATTCGCCAGAATTAGTTTTAAGTCTTGATTCATCCCCATAAAGACGAATGTGTATTAACTGCGGTTTATACAAAATGTTCAAATAGTAATATCCAGAGTAATAGCTTGCATAATTTCAGCTAATTCTGTTAGAGGTAGTTGACCTACTTACACTTTCACTGAACCATACATCACCGCTTTAAGAACCCTGGGTCTGGTCTCTCCAAATTGCCCTTTCCCGAACTGCAGGAGTATTGCTTAATGTTACGCAGCTAAACATGGAATCGTGTCAAAGAGGAAAGAATAATTAGACTATCCAGGAAGCAGGACTCTACTTACACGCCTACTGCCACCAGTCATCTGGGTGTTTTAAGACCTATGCCTTCATCACAGACTCTGAGCTACTGTCCGGAACGGCAAAATTCACACCTATGTGCCTGCAGGACTCCGGAGCATTTCACCTGCTCAGGTTCCCCAAAAGCTTGATGTTTAACCCCTTCCCCGGCAGAAACGTGTATACTCGTTTTCACAAAATGTTCTTTTTCAGTCGTCGACGAGTATACTAAGAAAATATGGTAAAAAAATATGGTTTATAGGAAGACGAGTTACAAACTGTTTTCATAACCAGCATCAAAAATACTATATAGAACCAAAATAAAAAAATTAGTCTGAAAAAGAAACGTTTTTAACAAAAAAATTGTTGGGGAAGGGGTTAATCAGAAAATATTTAAACGTTAAAATTGGAAATGAAGAGGCATGAATGTGACTGGCAAGCACAGCACCGACCAGGTGCCAGGCTCTGTTCTGGGTGCTTTGTGTTTGTTAACGGTTTAATCCTTCCAGCAATCCCGGGAGGCGTGAGCCTTTGTTATCATACCCATTTTACAGATGAGAAAACAGAGGCCCGGAGCTAGGAACCAATTCATCCCATACCACAGAGGTGCACGACAAGTGGCGGAGCTGGTATTCAAGGCCAGGCTCTGGAGCCTGTGCCCCTGACCCCTTTGCGATGCTGTGTAAGATAAAGAATTACAACAAAAACATACACATGATCGGTATTTGTCATGCAGTAGGTCCCTCTTCCTCTCTCATCACGTGGTGAATGGGCCAAGGGAAGCATCTGGAGATAGGAAAGACCCATAGGAGAAGGGTGCTTGAGGTTCTCTCGTAGGACTTTCCAACTATCATCTTCTACGTGTCTAAGGCATGCCATGGCACCAACCGGGATCTGGAAAATTCTCCCGGGATAAAATGTGCAGACTTCTGGAAGAGGCCCTCTTCCTCAAACAAACGCAGACCGACTTCTGGGTGAGACCCAGGCAAGCTCAGTCACGCTCTTCTGTCTCTAGAAACGAGCTGCTCCCTTGCCGGAATCTTGGCACCTGGCTGCGGGGCGGTGGGAGGGGCCACGCTGTTGGACCTGGACGGACCCAAGTGCATTCCTGTCCGGCCACTCCCTAGCCCCGTGGCCCGGAGCCAAGCGCGTCACGGGGCTGGTACCTTCCTTTTCCTCATTTGTGATGGGGTAACAATGTCTGTTTCTCCTGCCCAGGCCACTCACCCTACTTTTATTTTTTATTAAATATATTTTTATTGATTTCAGAGAGGAAGGGAGAGGGAATGATAGAAACATCAATGATGAGAGAGAATCATGGGTTGTCTGCCCCCTGCACCCCCCCCCCCTCCCAAACACACACACTGGGGATCAAGCCCGCAACCTGGGCCTGTGCCCTTGACCGGAATTGAATGTAGGACTCTTCAGTCCCCAGGCCAATGCCCTATCCACTCAGCCAAACCGGCCAGGGCCGCTGACCCTGTTTTGGACACCCCAGTTCCTCTCTCAGGGTTCTTGAGTTGCAAGCACCAGAAACCAACACGGTGAACCCAAGCGAAATGCGCTCGTTGGCCAGGCGTGCGGCCGCCACATCATGGAAAGAAAAGCAAAAGAATGAGCAGGAGAAGGGGCCGGAAGTAGAGCCGCTCGGGGTGACGGTGACCACTCACGGCCACGGAGCCTGCCAAGGCCACGGTGCGTGGGAAGCGCTCCACAAAGCTTCTTTCTCACCCCTGCTGTCCCGGCTTCCGTTCACCGGATTTCTCTCCCCTTCCACACACACGGCGCCCACGCTCCGCGCAGAGCACAATACGCGGCATGAGGAATGTGAGAAGGAACAGCTCGGCCCCTGCCAAGAAACCGGCCCTGCCCTCACCCGGGGTATTATTTTATGTTGTTGAGAAATACCCCGATGAATCATTCATCTCTGAAATAAATGGCTCATGTCAAAACATTTACTAATGCGGACAAAGCTGACTGAAATAATGGCTGAATAACCCATTGTTTGGAAAGCTCCAGGAGTAATATATATTACAATCAGATAAATCAAAATTACAAAGGATTTTCTGCTGCTTTTCAAAATGCTTGCCAGAAGTTGGTCAAATGACAGTCTGAAGGGTAATCAGTTTAACAAGTGGTTGCTGGTTACCTCTGGGGAAGGAGAGTGGGGAGGCGGGGAAGCAGCT
>NW_006300373.1:2949657-2953510 GCF_000327345.1 Myotis davidii
GAGGGGGAGGCACAGGGAGGAAGACCAAGTCTCATGCTATTATCTCCAGGAGTGTTTGCATTTTTAAACTAAAAGTGTGTGCTTATATTATAATAATGAATTAACCAGTTTAAATAAAAATACAGTCTGGGCACTTGTAGTTGATAAAAAAAAGTAAGTAAGCAAACCCAGCTTGAGCCAGTTTAGGCAGAAAGGGGGATCGCGTGGCACACATCTTTGGGGAAAGGGGACATGGAAATGAAACCAGGCCGTGGAGTCTCTCTCTATCTCCATCACCATCTCTCGTCCCCGCATCTCTCTTCCGTGGCTGTTGCCATGAAGCTAGAACTTTCTCGCTAATGGCTGTCCCTGGCCTCCCGTCCTCACCGCTTTGACTGGGGAGGAAAACTTTTTTTCTCTTTCTCGTGTCAGGTGGGAAATCCCTAGGATAAGGCCACGGCTGGCCAAGCTAATGGCTGGTGGCCACCCTTGGATTAGGATTCAAAGAGTACGATTGGCTCATCTTGGGTGAGGGGCTCACACTTCGACCAATCAGTGAGGCGGGGAGGAGGCCTGGGCGGCTCTCACTGGACCCACACAGAGGGAGGAGTAAGAGAGGTTGGGTGATGCCAATCTAGCCATGGAGAGGGACGCTGGGGGGAAGGGGGCTCCCAGTGCGTGCTCACCCTGAGGTCTCTGAGCTGGGTCCTTCTTTTCTCACACCCAAACTCCTGGATCCAAGGCACCTTGGACACCAGATCCTCAATCTCACGTGGATGAGGGTCTCATCTGAAAAAAGAACTGGAGTCTTTCATACTGAGTCGCAAAGCAAACATCGAGTTGCTGATGACTCTCGCTTCCCTTCTAACCCCAATCCCAACAGATGGAGGGCAGGACCGTCAGCCCCTTGATTTCTTTCCATCTTGGCGTCCCCGGTGGATTGCATTCACCCCACACATGTTTGTGGGGCACCTCCTATGTGCTGGGTACCCTGGGCATACAGCCCTGGGCAAGATGCACCTCACAGAGCGCATGTATTCTAGTAGGGAAACAAGTGACACACACACACACGTTCTCCGACCATTTCATCCTATGATGAGAGCTACAGAGAACCTGAGAGCAAGGTGGGAGGCAGAGCGCGCCAGGGACGGGGAAGGCCTGGAGAGCGTGGCCACGCGTGACCCCTTGAGGAAGCGACAGTTGAACAGAGACCTGAGCAGGCGAGTGTCCTCCAGGCAGGTGTAACTGCCTATCCAAAGGCTTTCAGGTCAAAATTATGTGGGTGAGTTTGAGGCACAGCCAGGAGGGCACCAGCTGGGGCAGCTGGGAAAGGGGCCGATCGAGGGAAGTGAAGAGGGAGAGGCTGCCGGGCCAGGTCACGGGCCAGGTCCCGGCCACCTTGCTGACCATGAGAAGACTTTGGTGAAGGCTGTTGTGCATGGGGCGAGGGGAGTGGCATGCGCTGACTTGGGCTTTAAAGTGCCCGGTCAGCGGTAGGCACTCAATAGATATGTGTTAACAATGAGAAAACTCAGACAAAAATAAAAATAAAGTTTCCCTTGGCAGGGAGGGCCTGTGCCATCGGCCGAGGATGAACACAGGCACCATTTGTCCCGTGCTTTAGCGTTTACCAGGCTCTTGCGCCCCATGACCTCATCTGCCCTCTCATTTGGACGCAGGTATATGACCGCGGGGCACAAGGCCCAGGCGCGGGCAGAGACCAGTCTACCACTGCCCCGCTGGCCGGGGTCGCCCATGCAGTCAGAGGCAAGCGCAGGGGGAGTTCTGAAGATGCCACCGGGAGCCCCCGCCTCCCCCTCCCCCCAGCATGCTCTCCCCAAACGAAGGGGGACTTTCTCAGGCTCCCACGCACGGTCCTGTCCTGGACCGTCCGGAGGCCTAGCTCTGCAGGCCAGGGGAGCGGGCAGAGCAGACCCGGGAGACTGTGTAGGCTCTGGGAGACTTACTTTCCTCTCTCCGCTACTCACACAGGAGGGTTTCTTTGGTGCTTAAAGGAGAAAAATGCTTTCCCCTGCCCCTTGGGCCTGGGAGTAAGGCCATTAGCAACCATGGCGGGGGGCGGGGGGGGCCCTGATTTAAAGGGCTGCGGTCAAGGCCCTGGGTGACATCACGGGGCCACTCTCGGGAGCAGGCTGGGCAGCCACCACCCCAGACTCACGGCGCCTCATGCCACGGCCTCAGAAATCAGTGTCCTCTGGGTGCCCGGGCCTCAGGTGTCATCTTCCCCGGGCTGTTCCCCCATCTGTGCAGGAAAGGCGGACTGGTACCCTTTCTTCTGGGACACTGCAGGGGGGTGGGAGGGGACAGGAAAGGTGGCAGATAGCCCGGGCCTCCTCCTCCACCCCTCACCCACACACACACTGTGCCAGGTAGGTCAGGGTGCTGGCCCCAGTCCTCACGATCTCTGTCACTTGGGCCAAGGGTGGAACAGCGGCCCAGTGGGTGACACCGCATTCCAAGCCCAAAGGTTTCTGGGTTCAAGGGCAAGGGTAAGGAAGGGAGGCACTCCCAGTGTCACCCCCTCAGGAACTAGCCCGGCGACTGGAGCCCGCGAGTCCCGAATGCCGGCCTCCGAGGCCGCCCTGGCCTTTGCCACTGAAATACCGCTTCTCCCCCCGCGTTTCACGTCAGACACGGCGCCGGCGCCGGCCTTGGGCTCAGTGCATTTTTTAAACATTTCTTGGGGCCACAGCCCAGCTGCTTCTCACAGGAACCCTAAGACACGGCTTCAGACTCTGCGGGCTGGATGCACTTGCTAACGGGCTGCGGCGTCCGCACCCACGAGGGAACGCACGTGTGGGTCCTGGGCGCAAATATACAGGCCTAAGAGGAAAAAGGATAAATCTGCATCTTCTGTTGTCAGTCCTGTTTACAGGCGGTAGGAAGTGTGTGAGTGTGAGTGTGTGTGTGTGTGTGTGTGTGAGAGAGAGAGTGTGTGTGAGTGTGTGTGTGTGTGAGAGTGTGAGTGTGTGTGAGTGTGTGTGAGTGTGTGTGTGAGTGTGTGTGTGTGAGAGTGTGTGTGTGTGAGAGTGTGTGTGTGTGAGAGTGTGTGTGTGTGAGAGTGTGTGTGTGTGAGAGTGTGTGTGTGTGAGAGTGTGTGTGTGTGAGAGTGTGTGTGTGTGAGAGTGTGTGTGTGTGAGAGTGTGTGTGTGTGAGAGTGTGTGTGTGTGAGAGTGTGTGTGTGTGAGAGTGTGTGTGTGTGAGAGTGTGTGTGTGTGAGAGTGTGTGTGTGTGAGAGTGTGTGTGTGTGAGAGTGTGTGTGTGTGAGAGTGTGTGTGTGTGAGAGTGTGTGTGTGTGAGAGTGTGTGTGTGTGAGAGTGTGTGTGTGTGAGAGTGTGTGTGTGTGAGAGTGTGTGTGTGTGAGAGTGTGTGTGTGTGAGAGTGTGTGTGTGTGAGAGTGTGTGTGTGTGAGAGTGTGTGTGTGTGAGAGTGTGTGTGTGTGAGAGTGTGTGTGTGTGAGAGTGTGTGTGTGTGAGAGTGTGTGTGTGTGAGAGTGTGTGTGTGTGAGAGTGTGTGTGTGTGAGAGTGTGTGTGTGTGAGAGTGTGTGTGTGTGAGAGTGTGTGTGTGTGAGAGTGTGTGTGTGTGAGAGTGTGTGTGTGTGAGTGTGTGTGTGTGAGTGTGTGTGTGAGTGAGTGTGTGTGTGTGTAGGGGAAGGGCGTGACCTTGTTCTATGACGGGGAAGCAGGCGAACAGTGTCATCAACGGCCCCCTTAGGCCTCCCGTGCAAAGTGCTGCACGCTGACAGCGGGCCCTCGGAGCCGAGCTCAGGCCACAGGGTGCACTTTCTCTAACAACTTGATTCACCAACGCCGGCCTCCCGCTCAACCCGCTTCCTTGGAGCGTCCCCGGCAA
>NW_006300373.1:2953608-2954391 GCF_000327345.1 Myotis davidii
GAGGAGGAGGAGGGGGGAGAGAAAGGGTCTCCAATGGGGAACCTTTGTCCTGGAATGCAAATGAGCCTCCGCAAACCCAGCAGACAATGCCAGCGGGTCCCAGACGCCCAGAACCCCCCCATCCGCAGGCAGCTATGTTGTTAACCCCCCGTTTCATGCATTCTTTCTCTCACACCCAATACTTGATGTTGACAGCTGTGAACTTGAAGCAGCCATGCTGGGTATGCTTTTCTAATGCTGTCTATTCAGAGGGAATTCTGGTTGCTGAACAAAGTAGCACTTGAGCGCGCTCCCAGCAGCCTCCGGCCTGACCGGGGAGCGCAGAGGCACTTTGAAAGGCACAAGGTTGCACCATATCACAAGCCACGGGGGTCTGGAGGCAGGACACGGCGGGGACCCGTCACTCAGACCCACGCTGGAGGCCCAGGAGCCGAGTCCTCCTTCGTGTCTGCCCTCGCTTATCCGTAAAATGGGCCATAGCGATATTCTCCAAAGGCTGAAAGTAAAGACCTCCTCCACCCAGGCCGTCCACCCAGCTGTTTCCCCGCTCCCGCTCCACTGACACGGCTCTAGCAGCCGGCCTCTCTTCTCAGGTAGAGCGAAAGGCATGCGCGTTTTTAAGCAAGAAGGAGAACAGAAAGCTCTCAGGCTGAGGCCTGGGCTCCTAAGGCACTAGGTTGGCGGCATGGTTTTATAATTTGTGTATTTATTTATTTGGGCCGTGGCCTCTTGGATATGAGGAAGGTCACAACCCAACACACACGTAATGGAAACAAAGAACTC
>NW_006300373.1:2954403-2964979 GCF_000327345.1 Myotis davidii
TCAGAGCGTCCGTGCTCTTCCAAAGTCGTAACGATTCTGGTTGCTGAACAAAGTAGCACTTGAGCGCGCTCCCAGCAGCCTCCGGCCTGACCGGGGAGCGCAGAGGCACTTTGAAAGGCACAAGGTTGCACCATATCACAAGCCACGGGGGTCTGGAGGCAGGACACGGCGGGGACCCCTCACTCAGCCCCACGCTGGAGGCCCAGGAGCCGAGGTCCTCCTTCTGTCTGCCCTCGCTTATCCGTAAAATGGGCCACAGGGACATTCTCCAAAGGCTGAAAGACCTCCTCCACCCAGGCCGTCCACCCAGCTGTTTCCCCGCTCCCGCTCCACTGACACGGCTCTAGCAGCCGGCCTCTCTTCTCAGGTAGAGCGAAAGGCATGCGCGTTTTTAAGCAAGAAGGAGAACAGAAAGCTCTCAGGCTGAGGCCTGGGCTCCTAAGGCACTAGGTTGGCGGCATGGTTTTATAATTTGTGTATTTATTTATTTGGGCCGTGGCCTCTTGGATATGAGGAAGATCACAACCCAACACACACGTAATGGAAACCAAGAACTCTGGACAAGAATATCAGGAGACGGCCAGTAGGGCAATCATAACGCTCACAGTGTTTGCTATCATTGAACTTGGAGATGGGACTCCGAGCCTCCCGGTAGCAAGAGTGAAAGGGGAATGACGACCAATGACGAAGCCTCGCTTCCCTCAAGCGTGCAGTCAGGACGTTTTTCCAGATGCTTCATTTCTAAAATAAACTTTACACCCGGGGCTCTCAGAAGGGGGCAATGAGAACAGAAGTTCAATGTCAACGTGAGAGCAAAAGCAGTTGCAAAATCCCCAGAGCTGGGGCCAGAAGAGTGAGGCGAATGGGCACCTGCCGAGTGCCCACGCCAGCTGCCTGGGGGTGGGTGCACAGAGCCCCGCTGCGGGCAGGATCCAAGGCCCCATCCAGGCAGGGCAGCGACGCGGCCAACGGCTGACCACACATACGCTGTGTAATGCCTCACCCCGGGCTGAATAAACACGGCAGAAACGAGCAGGTTTCTGGTGTCCGACCTGATCCAAAGATAGCACGCTGGGACCCGGAGCAGCGTCGGGCTGTCGTGATCCGTGAATGTCCCTGAATAGCACCGCTCCCGTCCGGGCCTTCCAGGGGAGCGGGCAGCTGGCAGCGGTTCTGTGATGCTTGGAAGGCAGGGGAGGCAGGTGGGAGGGCGAGGCCTGGATGGAGGAGCCTGGCCTGTAGCCACATCTAGACCAGGGCCACGCCCCCACCCCATGGCCTGGGCCCAACGTTATTTTTTTTTTCCATGTAAAGTACTTATTTCTACAAGACGTGAGCAGACTTTTTCACTGTCTTTTACTTTTCGGAATCATTTGAAGTTATTACACTTTTATAATATGAAAAAAATAGAGAAATCATTTTAAATCAGTGGTTGTTCTCCCCTTCCTTTCTCTTTTCCTTTTTTCTTTTTGCCTCAGATCCACCAACATTTGGGAAGGGCTGTCCTTACACTGCACTGCAACACAAGATTGGAGAACAGGACCTCAGCTCTCTGGGTGCCAAAATCTGGAACCATGTTGTTGTTGTTGTTAATCCTCACCCGAGGATATTTTTCCACTGATTTTTAGAGAGAGTGGAAGAGAGAGGGAAAGACAGAGAGAAACATCCATGTGAAAGAGACACCTCAATTAGTTGCCTCCTGCACACGCCCTCACCGGGGCCTGGGCCAGGGAGGAGCCTGTAACCAAGGTACCGACCCTTGACAGGAATCGAACCCGGGACCCTCTGATCTGCAGGCCAGTGCTCTAACCACCAAGCCAAACCGGCCAGGATTAGGACCACTGAGCTCAGCCCACCCTGGGAGAGGAGCAGATTGACAGGAAAGCAAGGCTCCCACAGAGTCACCCATCACGCCCAGGCTCCGGGACCTCCAGGCCGACAGGGCAGTGGCCCGCGTGGGACCCTGAAGGCCTGCTGGTGCCCCTGCCATCAAGAAAACGACTTTCAAAAACCCGCTGGCAGGGAACACAAGAAGGAACGACCCAACTACAAAAACGCTTCGAAACCAGAGTGGGGCAGCGCAGAAAATGGAAGTCAGGGTGCCTGGGCAGCGTCCACAGACGCCACCTTTGACCCCGTGGGGACCTGTGCACCCAGATGCCTGTTCCTCTCTCCATCCCGAGTTCCTGCTTGTAAGAAAGTGTCTGAACCCTATCTCAGTGGCCTCTGGGGGTTGGAGGGACTTTTCAGAGCAGTTTTCTGGCTAGCCGGCAATTAACCAGAAAATCAGATTAATTGTGCATGAACTTCCATTTCCAGGATACAGTCTGACCCAGGGAATATGCAAATTTGGGTTAAAAAAAAAAAAAAAGAAGCGGAGCTCCCCTGTATTTGTTTTAGGGCTGCGAAGAATGGAAAACAAGACAGGGAGGGCCCAGGGCCAAACCAGCGCTATATTTAGATGCGAAGGGCTTTGTTTGGCCCCAATTCCAGCTTAGACACAGCCCGTGGGGAACAAGGGAGCCATTCAATCACTCCACCTGACAGGCCGCTGTCCCTGGCCCGTGCTTTTCCACGGGCTCCGAGCTCCACACCGAGCTCCACACCCTCGGTCGGGAACCGGGCCGTGGACGGAGGAGAGGGAACAGCTGCTCGCTGGCAATTAGGCGGCGGTTTCTGTGGCCCACGGAGGTTGTTTTGGACGGCGCAGGGGAGGCTCAAATGAAAACGCCAGCGCGCCCATTAGGGATGAAAGTTAGCAAAACTGAAGTGGCCCCGAATTCATTACAGCCTGACAGGACGGCCATGCGTCCACAGGGACTGAACGTCGGCCAGGCAGCTCCGCGTCCGCCTTTCTGGCGATGGCAAAGGAGCTCCTGGGGTCAGGAGGGCCAGTCTGGCTGCAGCCTGCATCCATCTGAGAGTGAAGATCGAAGGACGAAGTTGTGAGCCCTTCAGGCTGAGTTGATTGAGGGGCTAAGGAGAGTCCCTGAGAATTCTGTTTCGGTGTTCTTTTGTTTTGTTTGTAAAAAGCCGCAGTCACCAACCCAAGAGGCCTTTGAAATGAGGGGAGCGAGAGGCGTATATGCGCCTTTTTTTTCCTTCCCCTTTCTCAACAATGACCAGTTCTGCTGCCAACCCTTCGGGAATAGGGTCAGCTTCCTTTCAAGTAACTGATGCGGCGTTTGCTCCCGCGTGGAGTCCAGACAGCCTCTGTGTGGAGGGCGGGAGGGGCAGGAGGCCGCCCGGGCGGAGGGAAGCTGTGCGCTCCTTCCTCCCGGCCCAGCCTGCGGCCCTCACCACATGGCTTTCTGCTGCCCTGGCCAGGCGGCCTCCCATTCCCATGCCCTACCACGGCTGCCATAACGCAAGCTGCCCGCGGCCTCCCAGGCCTGCTCGCAGGTAAAACGCCAGCCACCGGCCTCCGTCACCGCGAATAGAGCCCATGAGCCCCATCAAGGGGAAGGGAGCTATGGGGTGTCCCCCCCGCGGAGGCCCCGGGGCCTGGCCCCCTCTTGGCACCTCCTCCCTGGAATCCCCGAGGCCCTGTGCCTGCCCTCGCCCCTCTGTCCCGGGCAGCACAGGAAGAAAGAGCTGGGGCCAGCTTGCTGCACGCGGATCAAGTTTTCTTAAGTTGGGATTTTTTTTCTTTAAAGAGAAAGTAGAAGCGGAAAAGGATGCTGTGAAGAAAGGGGAAGCTGGCAACGTGCTTTCACTCCAAATAGTTTCCGGGTTGGCACAGGAGTGCGAGCCGCATGCTCTTTTCTCAACGCCAGGGCGACCAAGCAGCTCTAGGAAGTGGGGGTTGGGGGGAGGGGAGGGGAGCTGGGAACCCCCAGATGTAACACAGGTATCGTGACTTCTGGCCGCTCAGCATTTTCTTTCGGATTCCCGGTCCCTCAGGAGCCTCGAAAAGGATCCATGACATGCAATGAAAAGGACACACGGAAAGCGCGCGTCGTTAGAACACGCCCTGGTCGTGGCTCCTGCCGGGCCGAACCCCGCCTTTGCCCCCACTTCACTGAAAGTGCCTGCACTGGGAGCGTCGCTTATTAAAATGCTGTTCGCCACCGCGGCCCCCATCTGAGGTCTGGGAGGCGCTTCCCACGCGGACAACACCTCCCTGCGTGCGAAGGCCGATGTCCGTGGCACATTGCCAGGGCTTTTGTGGCCAGATCGCCAATTCTGGGAAAGATCTGTCCACTTGACATCACCCGGGAGGGACTCAGATCGCTTGGCCTCTCGCGGGACCGGCGTGTACTTATGAGAACATCTCTAAGCACATGACATGCCTTCCCTCCTAAGGACGACCAAATTCCATTGGCTTCCAAAATCCAACCCAGAACCTATAAGGAGTCTTCAGTTCCAACAGTGAGGCTGGACGGGGGGCTGTTGGCTAACACCTCAAAGGATAAAACACTTTGTCCCCATCATCAGGGCGACAGTGGTTGGAACTAAAGCTCCCAAAGGCGGCTCCGAATCATCTGAGTAATATTCATAGTGGTTCTATGTTATGTCATTATCACAGCACCCACCTTTCACCCATTGGCCACAATATGAGTAACCCGCTGTATCCATTTTCTCAGTTACACGAGGCCACACCACGTCAACACGGTTCCTCCATGAACGTGACCGGATAGATGAGAATTTGAGAACTCAGGGAGGTGAGTTCCTGAGCGGCGTTCACCCAGCCAGCACGTGGCAGAGGCAGCATCCAAAGCCTTGCTCCTCACCAGCATGCTCGTCTCCCCCTTCCACTGCTGCTTGTGTTCACCCCGGTTGACTTTGTAGCCACCCTTTCTTCCTCCATCACCGCCGGCCGGCCCAGCACATCACCCCGTGCTCCCAGGAGGGAGGGGGCAGCTTGGTGGTTAAGAGGGCAGGGGCTGAGTCCGAAAGCCTGGATTTGGAACCTGGCTCTGTCACTGACCAACTGAGCGGCCCTGGGCACTCTGCTTCGCCTGTGTCTTCCTCTACACAAGGGGAAGAGTTGGATTTCCGCAACGTGAACGCGCTGGTGTGACCAATCCCTGAAGCGAACGGGGCCGGGCCGGGACCTGACTCCTCTCCAGCGGAAACCACCATTCTGACTTCTCATGCTATGGACCAGGTGGCCTTTTTAAAAACTTTATTTAAATAAAATTCTATGTGAATGTCAACAGTTCTATGAAGTGATATACAATTCTCTAATAATTTGATGCAAAGGAGATTCTACAGGACATCTTTTCTATTTGCCCTCATTTCCTCACTATTGAGTTTGTTTGTTTGCTATCGCCCCTACCACGCCTTAAGGCCAAGGGCTTTGCTCCCTGACCCACAAAGTTCAGCACAACACAGTTGATACTCAGTACATGTTTGTTGGATGGAAGGAGGGTGGATGGATGGCTGAGGATGGAAGGATGGGTGGATGGATAAATGGGTGGATGGGTAGATGGGTGTGTGGAGGAATGGGAGGGTGGATGGGTGGATGAATGGATGGATAGGTGGATGGATGAATGGATGGGTGGATGGGTGGATGAATGGATGGGGGGGTAGGTGGGTGAATGGATGCAATCTCGGAATGGCGACTTCGATGCACATCCCCATCTGCAGGCCGGTGGGTGGATGGGTGGGTGGATAAATGGGTGGATGGATAGATGGGTGTGTGGAGGAGTGGGAGGGTGGATGGGAGGGTGGATGGGTGGATGAATGGCTGTGTGGAAGAATGGGAGGGTGGATGGGTGTGTGGAGGAATGGGAGGGTGGAAGGATGAGTGAATGGATGGATAGGTGGATGGATGGATGGATGGATGTGTGTGGAGAAATGGGAGGGTGGATGGATGAATGGATGGATGGGTGTGAAGGAATGGGAGGGTGGAAGGGTGGGTGGATGGATAAAAGAATTATACTGTCCTTTGACAGTGGAGGACTTTGTGGTTCCTAAAATTGGGCTGTTCCTATACTACTTCTATAATTTTTTTGACCTATTGGACTTACCCTGCTACAAGTACTTGATAGCTGTCTTTAAACAGACACACTTCTATTTTACAGAAAAACTCTGTGCAGTGCAATACATGGGAAAGAAGGCAAGCTGGGAAGGTAAATAAAAAGAAAGCGGAGCCACGTTATTCAACTCAAGGGAGAGTCTGCACCTCTGAAGACTGAGCCTCAGGCCGCCGGTCTTGGCTGAGGAGGCCGGTGAGCAGCTGTCGGAGAGGAGTTAAGAGACAGACTGGCACCGACTGAGACCTTCTTCCAGATGCAGGTGGAGGGCTAAGGAGGATGGGTAGGTGGAGAAATAGGAGGGACAGGTGAGGGAGCGACTGGTACCACCGCAGGGTGTGATTCAATGCCTCACCCACAATCTTGCACTTGGAAATAGCAGCCTAGGTGATGCTGACGGACCCTGGGTCCTTTCTTGCTTTTTAATGTAAACTCAAGTTCTGGAGGGGCTTTGCTACTTACTTCTAAAACGCAGGAGAAAACAGCTCCCTTACAATTCTAAGCATAGAACTCGCCCTGAGGGTATCTTAGAGTCTGAAGAGTGAGTGAAAGGATTCAGATCTGCGTAACAAGGTCACAACTCAGCCACACAGACGTCCCCGACACCCACAGACTTGATAGCACAGACCAGACACCCGGGTGGTTGGCCACGTCTCCCTTCCTCCCGATGACCCGAGCTCACCTCGCCAAAGCCCGGGAAAAGCAAGGCCGGGCGAGCAGCGAGGGGGCACGCTGGCCCGGGAGCCCCAGCTCCGGGAGCTGGCTAGTCCTGGTGGCTTTCCCGGCCCCGGCGCTTCCTTCATGGCTTGGCCCTCGGCACATGCCCTGGTTTCCATGTAAGACGATAGGGCCTCCGTGTTCTTTCTCAGGTGGACTGAAGACTTCAGGGCACTTAGATGAAGAAATCAGGGCCTGGTGATGGCAAAACATTTACACGTCGACTGCAGCTTGTCTATGAAATAGAGATAAGGGACATCTCCAACAGGAAAGGGTGGTGGGTGGGAATCTAAGAGACCAGAGCATAGGGACTTGTCAATGGCATTGATTTATCCTGCCCAGCTTCTTTCCTTGTATTTTCCCCCCTTGGATAATTCTGGGAAATCTTCAAGGTCCCAGCAATAACACTGGCATTGTGGTTTGGGGTGTGGTGTGTGTGCGTATGTGTAGGGAGAGAGTCACGTAGAACAACAGCCATCTGAAATAGATGGGATCATATTGTTTATCTCAAGATACTTTTCCCCACACCTACACATCTTTTCAGCCCTTGTCGCATTACAACGTATTGTAATTATAGAAAAGCGTTCCCACTTGGACGTGTTACTTGCCAATGTCTGCGAAGGCTGGGTTGTTCTGTCTCAAGATCGCATTGCTTTTGCAATAAACTCTCCCCGGTTTCAGGTTTACGACGTCCGGTGTTTTAAAAAGACGTACGGACGCTGGCCAGGATTATTGGCAGCGGCCTCGCCTGCCCTCAGGTAGGAGATGGGATCGTCAGGCGCGCTTAGAATAATTTGCTGGGCTTGCCCCGTGCTCCCAGGCCGTCCTAAGTGCTTTGTACAGGTTGGCCTAGTCGTTTCCGAAGCCCGGTGGTAGATGGGTTGTTATTTACATGTTACAAATAGAAAGCTGAGCCGCGTGGTTGGCAAGTGGTGGGACCAGGATTCAAACCCAGGCTGTCTGGTGCCGGAGCCTGCGACGTTCCCGTTTTAGCCCTGGAACCGCCTGTGTCCTGGGCAAACTGGGACAGTCGGTCATCCTACCTGTAACCCTAACCACCGTAGTCATCGCCTCCTGGGTGCCACGTCTTAAACTTAGAACCTATTCAGATCCGTGCAATACCAACGCTGCTGTCCAATTCAGTGAGCATTTCAACTGACAACCATGATCGAAGCTCTCTCCAGGTGCCCCAGGGATCCGGGAACGAAGAAAGACGGAAACCTGACTTTTAGGCCTCTCACAGGTAAACCTAAAACATGCAATACTTCATGGAGAAACCACGTGGTGTCTGCCAGCACTGCACCAGATTTCCGCGTCCCTGTGTGTCCGGCCCAGACCCCGGGGTTCCGCTCGCAGCACAATTACTGTGACAGCGGGACGCCTTTGCGGGAACAGCACCGGCCGGGTGCTTGGAGCTGCGCACCCATGCAAAGGAGTCTGGTCAAATATGTTAATGAGAAGGAGAGCATGGCAGTCCAGATGAACACCCACGGTGGCCTTGCACTATGCAGCACGTGGCGGGTCACCATACGGTTTTCTAAGGAGGAGGATGCCATGTTTACGGCGTTCCTCTCTGGATGAGGGAGAGGAGGAGAAAGGGATTTAGAGAGCGCCCTGTAGAAAGGGTCTTTTTCTCAACATGAAACGTTCGTTCTATCGGACACTGGAGACCCAGCACCCCAAGCCCCATGCTCCCTGGAAGAAGTCCCCACTGTCTGTGTCCAGGTAGGAAGCAGCGCTGGCCTCCTCCCAGCCTCTCCTTGCTCCTCGGCAGGCAGGGAGCATGCCCGGTCTTGGCCGGCCTGCGGTTCCCACGCGGGCCTTTGCACGCGGAATGAGTGCCACGTCGGTGAACGCACTGGGAATTCACCCTCGGCTGTGGCCGGGATCAGCCCCAGTGACCTCCACAGAGAGTCTCATAGAAGATCGTGGAGGTGTCTGGGTTTCTGAATCTTTCTTCGGCCCGGCAGCTTTGGTCAGTGGGTCAGCACAGGCCAGTGGTTTAAATCTTGAGCTATTTCCACTCCCATCAGTAAACAGCCACTGTCCCAGCCCCGCTCACCCCCATCACCCTTCCCCTCCTTTCCCCCAGCCCCGTCATCCAGAAGCCGAAGGGTTAACTCCCAGACCAGAGGAGGCCGCCAGGAAGCTGCTGGGCTCCCTTCTGACTGGGCAGTAGCTGGTCCTCTGAGTTACTGTTCTGAATATTAGTTCTGTGCACTCTGACACACTTTGAATACACCCCCGTTTCTCCTTAGGCTAATGGGTGCACCTCTAGGTCTGCAGCCCCAAACCCTCACTGACATACGCACTTAGACACATTTAATTTTACGCAGCCCGCATCTAAGGAAAGAGAGTCTGGTTTGGGGCAGGTATGGAACAACGAGTTACAGAAATGTACCTTCTGTGACCACGTGAGAGCATTACATCTTGGCATTAAAATGTAAAGAAGTGAAATTAATGCAGTAAAAACGAACATGCATTTAATGTTTCTAACAGGAGAAGGTCTTTCACACGCTGCATCTCATTACAAGCCACTCGGCTACACCCCCTCCATTTGAGATACAGGTTAAGGTAGGACATGTTTTAGATTCACTCGATTTAGAGTGAGGAGGGACTCCAAACGCACAGTTATGATAGGAGGGAGCAGGGGTTACCCGCTGGGCCTCCTGACTGCAAATCCCTCCCTTTGCTCCTTCCCCAGGTGGGCTGTTCTCGGTGACTGCAAACTACACAAGCAAACTACACAAGGGCCTGCCGGCCAAAGTCAGAGATTCCCCTACCTGCTCTTCCCTCTTTGGATTAAGGCACAGTCTCCAGAACACGCATTTCAAGCTCTCTTCAGACCGCATGAATCCAGAATACGTCACCAGGGATTGCTTTTGAAAATGAGCTAGCTGCTACCTGAGAAGGCAGAGCACTGGGAGAATGGCGGCCTCGAAGGGGCCCCAGGACCTTTGCACTTGCTGCTTCCTCTGCCTGCAAACCAACAAGTGGTTCATAAGCTCTGACAAAGGTCCGTGGGATCCCGCTGCTTCCATTTTTATTTCCCCACCTGCCACCGTCAGTAACACTGGCCCCTGGTGTGGTGGGGGGCAGTGGAATGAGGATCGGGGGGAATGTCAGAGACGGAGAGGATCGTTTGACAAGTCTCCCGCGGTGATGTGGATATGAAACCCTTTCCTTCCTTTCCAACAGAGAAACTGCTCAGTCAATACAACATTCTGAGAGGACTTTTTTAAACCACTGTCTAAAAGCAAATCACTTAACTTGAAACAAACCAGACGAATACCCCGCGAGGTTCTACACCATGGAAATATGCCCTTTTGTCAGAGTCCAAAAACTTACAGGAACATAAAATACAAAACTTAGTCAAAACGTATTTTAGACAGACCCCATGTTCTGATCGCTCACTGAAAGAATGTCTTAATGCAAAACGCTGGCTAAGCTCATCAAAACGGAACGTGCTACGGTGCCTCCTTTTCTCGGGCGTCACCAGCACACGCTTTGCCGGGCTCTTGGCTCTCTGGCCCTCACCAGGGCTCAGAACCCTCTGTCTGGGACCCCCTTTCTGCACAGCGTGGTCCTGAGTGCACCTGTGCCTGAGGACACGGGACTGATGGTGTCTCCCTGTCTCCCCCAGGGAGATGCGGCTCTGGCGGTCCTTGCTGGACAGTGACGGGCTGTGCGATGCCGGTTGCTGTTAATTCTGAGGGCCCAGGGAGAACTAGATTGCAAGGGTGTGCTCCTGAGGCCTGGAGAAGTCAGTGACTCCAAACACATGTTGGTGCCCGCGGAGCAATCAGGCAGCTACAACTCCAAGGGATTCCTATGATGTTCTGAACAAGGGTCCTTGGCTTTTGTTGGTGAGATAGGGA
>NW_006300373.1:2965006-2968779 GCF_000327345.1 Myotis davidii
ACGTATAGCTCATGAACCCACCGTCAGCAGCTACTAGGTGATGCCCGCTAAAAAATAAAGACAGAGCTGCAGGAGACAGACATCCGACCTGATACAAGGAGATGAAGGGGAACGCGGGATGGGGGTGAAGAAATACACAAGGAAGCCAGTCCGAGGGGAGAGCCACTCCAGGCTGAGCAGGGAACAGGGTGGTGCCAGAGGGCAAGAGGATCTCCCCTAGAAGAACCCAAACTGACCAAATAGCAGGGCTGAGAAATGCTGAGGGGGGATTCACGGGATCCACCAAGAACCTGACGGTGAGCACAGAGGTTCGTAGAAGGCAAGGCTGTTATCAACTCCAGGGAAAACAAAAAGTGATCTGAGAAGGAAATGCCGTGTCATCCTGGCTCAGCTGTGGGCACTCGTGACGTGGTCGTAGCAAGGAAAGTGCTGACTGTTGAACTAAATACAAATTGGGGCATAGCTCTCCTGGGAGGAAGGGGCAGGAAGTGAGCCTGTGTGCTGCCAGGCATGTGTGTGCTACCAGGCATGTGTGTGTGCTGCCAGGCATGTGTGTGCTACCAGGCATGTGTGTGCTACCAGGCATGTGTGTGTGCTGCCAGGCATGTGTGTGCTACCAGGCATATGTGTGTTCTGCCAGGCATGTGTGTGCTACCAGGCATATGTGTGTTCTGCCAGGCATGTGTGTGCTACCAGGCATGCGTGTGCTGCCAGGCATGTGTGTGCTACCAGGCATGTGTGTGCTACCAGGCATATGTGTGTGCTGCCAGGCATGTGTGTGCTACCAGGCATATGTGTGTGCTGCCAGGCATGTGTGTGCTACCAGGCATGTGTGTGCTATGCCAGGCATGTGTGTGTTACCAGGCATGTGTGTGCAGCCAGGCATGTGTGTGTTGGGGGTGGTGGTGGGAAATGCATGAAGAGTCAGGGCCTCACATTGCACGGTAGGAGCTTTACGGACAACACGACCACACCCAGATTTAAAAACAACAAACAGGCTACACAAACATGTTCTTTAGAAACAAAGAAATACGTGCCCAGAGATACAGCAGAAAGCAATGACAGTCACTTCCAGAGAGTGAGATCGGGTTAAGTGGATAGGGAACTGGGAAAACAAGAATTATTCAATTCCTTACGACGAGGAAGTTTTTATTGCAAGAAGAAAAGAGAGAAAATTTGGGCCAAGAAGACAACAGCTAGGACACAGGCCACACTCCGCAGCCACAAGCAAGGAGAATTACAGCGGGAAGGGCAGCGGCGGGTTAGGGACCGCCAGTCCCTCTCTGGACTCTGTCCTGGTGTGGGGATGAACAGGTTACGATGAACATCTCTACCTGGGGAAGGCCTGGCTGGGAGCAGGGTCGTCACTCCACAAACACTGACAACAGCAATAATGAAGCGGCCAATCCCAGGGGCACGCAGGGGACAGGGCCGTCAGGGGCCGGCCTTGCCAACTGTCAGCTTTCTCAGTGCGATGGCCGGGCTGCGGAGATGTCCCTCGCTCCGTTAGGCGCCCCCTCGCTGGTCTCTGCAACTGCCCACTTCCACAAATCAGATCCCAGTAGGTCCAAGAGGGGTTTCTTTTCTTTTTTTTTTTTTAGGGAGAAGGTGCCCTCTGAGCTGTGCCAACATTCTTGGAGAGCCCACGGATTGGTGTGGAAATGGGTGTTTAATCTGGGGTCTGGGTGGGGGAGGTCCTGGGACCCCCTGCCCCCAAAACCTACGCAGACTTGCATATTTATGCAGCTGTATGTTTATTTCGTGGGGTTGAGCACTTAGTTGTGCTGAGGGTGGCATTTGTGACTTGAAACACAAGACCAAAGCCACTGGGTAGCAGGCCAGTATCAAGCGACATCACTGCGTTAGGGCACCTCACCTGTGGAGAATGTGTGGGGGGTGGGGGAGGCATTGCAGGGGTGCAAGGGCCTCTAGAAGATCCCTAGCGTTATTTCTTGCGCAGACGTCATGGAGAGCTGCACGGTGCGGGTCTTGGACAGCACCCCGGAGTTTACAACACACTCCGGCCCCCCGTCCCGGCCCCCGGGCTCTGTGTCTGGTGACCCTCCAACAGCCAAAGATGGAGGCAGTCTCAGACCTCCTTTCAGGGGTTATGCCTGGAGGCTGGGGTTCATCGAGCCCAGGAGCCGTGGGGACACCCGGCAGGTGTTTGCAAAGAGGCCTCGCTTTCCGGGACACGCAGCCCCGTGAGGAGCGCTGCCGTCACAGCCACCGGGCCGGGGTCCCTTTCCTGCCACATCAGCAGACTGACTCTGGGCAAGCGGTTTGACATCTGCGAGCCTCAGTTTCTCCTCTGTGAAATGGGAGTCACTTTAGCCAATCCACAGGGTTTCTCTGAGGTCTGTGGAATGATAGTTGAGCCTTGGGTGCTTGGGGAAACAGCTGGCATTCGATAGATAGCGAGGATTATAACTCTTTAAAAACGTGTAAACAAACACCGCGAATCTCGCCTTTCGTTTTATTTCAGAAAATAATGGAACATTCTGCATGCTTTTCATTCCAACAGTCATATTCCTGCATAAGCCATGATTACCTTTTCTTCCCTTAGCCCAGCTGTTCTCAACTGGGTTGGGGGGTGAATTTTGTTCCCTGGGGGACAGGTGGCTGTGTCGGGAGACATTTTGGTCATCGCAACTGTGGGGAAGCTTCTGGCAGCGAGTGGGTGGAGACCAGAGATGCTGCTAACCCCCCCACACGGCGCAGCCCAGCCTCACAACAAAGACTTACCCACCCTCAGTGCCCGCAGTGCTGAAGTGGACAACGCCTGCTCTCGCATTAAACAGGGAATTTACGTAGGAAAAATATATATTTTAAGAATCCTATTGAGTCCAGCTGCTGTGCTCAGTGGTTGAGCATCGACCTCTGAACCAGGAGGTCATGGTTCAATTCCCAATCCGGGCACATGCCCAGATTGTGGGCTCAATCTCCAGTGGAGGGCTTGCAGGAAGCAGCCGATCAATGATTCTCTCTCCCTCTCCCTTCCTTTCTGAAATCAATAATATATATACACACACTCCTCGGCACAGGGGACCAGAGAGTGGCTGTTGCCTCAAGTTGTTGTAGAAACCACAAAGATGTACCATCTTTATTTTGTTATCAATTTGAACCTCCTTGGGAAATCTATTTTTAATGCTAAACAAATGCCTAAGATATTTTTGAAGCATTAGAGTGAAATTTTGCAAGTATAACTTTTTAAATATCCCCCCTCCCACCACCACCAAAGCACCTCTCTTTCTAAACATCAGGCTTGCCCTGAAGGAGCTGGTGGACGCCAGTGTGAAATGATCATATTGTGGTTTCTGAAGGGCCGACCCTCCTTGCGAATTACCAGCTGGGAAACGGTCACACACAGACAAAAATGACAGCTAAAGGGAGTTCGATGGTGTAGGCCACAGTAAACCCCTTCTCCTAATTGGGTTTTCAAAGATGGAAAGGCTAAATGATAGAAATAACCTCTCGTCCACGTTTTCTGTCCTCTCCCATTATAAATCCACAGGGAGTTACGTTAATATGAAGATGCACCATGTTACGGAAAGGGTACCCAGCATGATGGGGAACTCCCAGGATTCCATGGGGGGTTTTGTCCCAGCTCCCGGTGCCAATCCCTTTCCACATCCCTCATCAGTCTTTTGTATGAAAATCTCTGCTAAGAGTGAAGTCTCAACTGATAAGGCCGTGGAGACATAATCCTTTCCCATTGACAGCTCCTTGCAACCAATTCACAAACATTTTCATATTAATATTGAGCAATTTCC
>NW_006300373.1:2968815-2970704 GCF_000327345.1 Myotis davidii
TTCCCTACATTCTAATCCATCAAAGTAGGCTATTAATCCTCCCCGCACCATTCTCTATTCAAATGCTAACCATTTTCTTCTCACGCGCTAAAACATTTGTCCAACAGCCCCTCACACAAAGCCCCGGCATTGTTCGAGATGATGGATCAGAGCGTTAATATGAGGGATGCCATGTAAATTATACCATTGATACTGTACATATGTAGAGGGAGAAAATCTTTTTAAGAGATCATTTGTATGCTAAAGATAATGAAAGTGATCCCATGGTACAGCAATCTTAATTTTCCTTTCTAAGAGAGAGAAAAAAAATGGTTCCTTATGGCAGAGAATATGGAAATCCATAATGATTTATAATGGCCCAAATACCATCATTTACTTCCTGGAAATACACACACACACACACACACACACACACACACACACATACACACAGACATACACACTGTTTCTTTTAAAGAACTTATTGAAATGACTTGAGAATCCTTGCTGAAATATCTCACGGGGAATTGCTTACCCCGTGGTCACCAGTAGAAGAATGTGAAACGCAGAGCTCCACTTGGGATGAAACACAGACACATGCCTTCATGGGCATGTTGGGAGTGGACCGACGATGTCTATCCATTAGCCAAAGCCATTAAACGGTACATTCTTTTAAAGAATGTATTGAAATGACTTGAGAATCCTTGCTGAAATATCTCACGGGGAATTGCTTACCCCGTGGTCACCAGTAGAAGAATGTGAAACGCAGAGCTCCACTTGGGATGAAACACAGACACATGCCTTCATGGGCATGTTGGGAGTGGACCGACGATGTCTATCCATTAGCCAAAGCCATTAAACGGTACAGAAACTTGGGGGTGAATCCAGGTTGGCCCCCCATAAGGAGAGATGGGATGTATTCCATGTGTTAAGACACAGGAGGCAACTGCTCACATTAACACCAGGGAAGCTCCAGGCAACACCTGGGCTCTACATCATGGTGAATTCTTGAGGACGAGAACCGACCCCCGCCTGGGCCCTGTCTTATGCTCCCAGAATACTGAGCACGTCGGAGGGCTCCGACAGGCACCGAAATTCATGGCGGTGCTCCTTTCACTTGTGTGTATCTTCTACATCATGCTGGCTGGTCTTTGAGCTATCCTTTGATGTAAATGGCTGCTTGAAGGTAAATAGCCAGAATTCACCTTGGAGCATCTTCCTCTCCCTCACCAGCCTTCCCCTCCATCCAGTCTTACCAAGACTTGGCAATTCTTCCGGTTAAAACTTTCCCTCCCCATCTGTCTCTCCATGAGACAGCCACAGCACCTCCGTCTGAGACCCCACCCTCTTTCACGCGGACTCTGGCCAAGCGGGTACCCCAGTGCCCTTCACCTCTTCCCTCATGGCACGGCCCAGGGGATCTTGAATCACAAGTGTCATCATGTACCTGGGTGGCGAACACACAATCCTATACACAGATGATGTATTCTAGAACGGTACACCTCAAATCTATATAATTTTATTAACCAAGGTCCCCCCAGTAAATTCAATAAAAGCGGGGGGGGGGGGGAATAATAACTAGAAAAAAAAAGAAATACACCTGGGTGGCGAACACACAATCCGATACACAGATGATGTATTCTAGGACGGTACACCTCAAATCTATATAATTTTATTAATCAAGGTCCCCCCAGTAAATTCAATCAAAGGGGGGGGGAGAATAATAACTAGAAAAAAAAAGAAATTAAAAAAAATTAAACCACACAACCAATGTTTTCCCTTTATCCTCGGAGTCATGTTCAGTGGCTTTGTAAGACCGGGCGAGATGTCCCTAATCTGGCTCCTGCCTGAGTCTCTGACCCCATCTCCCGCGACTTACACTGAAGAGCTCCTCCAGTGGGCCAGTGTCT
>NW_006300373.1:2970797-2980650 GCF_000327345.1 Myotis davidii
ATATAAATTCAAAGTAAACATCATTACATAAAAGGGTATGGTCTTTTTTTTTTTTTTAGTTTTATTCATTTCTAACGGGCCGGATCCGGCCCGCGGGCCATAGTTTGCCCATGGCTGTTCTAGAGTCACCAGACAACGTGTGGCTCTTATTTTCAATTTTAGAAGAGAGGTTGGAGACGCTGCCTGAACCTGCTCGCTCAGGACACGGCCGGACTTGGCGAAGACCTGGAAAGGGTGGTGGGGAAACGTGCAGCCTGACATCATTGATCATAAAGTCACATTGCAAACACGCCGAATGCCCACAGCTGGGGAAATGGCTATATGCATTAAGGCACAGCCCTGTGGTGAAATAGGATGAAGCCATTAGCAAAAGCTTGGGGAAACGCTATGAAATAAGGATATGAAAATTTCTGAATACAAAATCATCTACCTAGCATTTTTCAACTCTGTAAAAATGCATAGAAAAGAAAAATTTAGTCCGGCAGGTGTGGCTCAATGGTTGAACTTTGACCTGTGAACCAGGAGATCACGGTTCGATTCTTGGTCAGGGCATGTGCCCAGGTTGCAGGCTCGTTCCCTAGTAGGGGGCGTGCCGGAGGAAGCTGATCAATGATTTTCTCTAATCATGGATGTTTCTATCTCTCTCTCCCTCTCCCTTCCTCTCTGAATTCAATAAAAATATATATTTTTTAAATGTCAAGCTTTCTACTTAGTGGTAGGATGATGGACATTTCTCCCTGGTTTCTTTTGCTTTTTCTTATATTTTCTAACTTTGCTACAAGGGAAACACATTGCTTTTATAAACAGAAAAGAGTTTTCTATCTACCACCTATCTATCCATCCATCCACCATCCAGCCATCGACCTATCTATCAATCTTTGGTGTTCCTACCTACCTACCTATCTATCTATCTATCTTCGGTGTTCCTTAAAGCAAGAAAATTGGTTTCTAGAAGTCCCCACCACTTGATCAAGATAACAACAGATTTAACATCCTTTTATAAACAGAAAAGAGTTTTCTATCTACCACCTATCTATCCATCCATCCACCATCCAGCCATCGACCTATCTATCAATCTTTGGTGTTCCTACCTACCTACCTATCTATCTATCTATCTTCGGTGTTCCTTAAAGCAAGAAAATTGGTTTCTAGAAGTCCCCACCACTTGATCAAGATAACAACAGATTTAACATCACAAAGGATTGCCAATCATCCTCCCCACTCTCCAACTTGACCAAAGGACCCTCCTGATGAAGCCAGCTTTTTTTTCTGAGCGGCCATGATGCGTAGTGGGATCCAGGCCAGTTTCAACAGAAAGATATCTTATCAGACTTCTGAAAGGCAGGTGGCCATTTTGGAGCTGGAAGCATGAGGGGAGACCACGGGCACTTGATCCTGGAGCAGCGAGACCCCGCCCCGCTCTGCACAATTGGTCTGAGAGCACTTCCTCCCCACAGCCACCCACCCGGTGTCAGTGGTGACAACATCCCATGCAACCAAGCGCCCGGTGGTTAGAGAATGGCTCAAGGTCAGATTTTCAGAGTTGGATGCCAGGGTTTTGTGTTGTGTTGTTTTTATTTTTTTTTTTAAAAAAAGGCAAACGTGCAGCGTTAGCCAACACTTTGCAAACACTTGTTTAAGGATTTCCTAATGACTCTAAGTGGTTCCTCTCGCTCTTGCACTTAAAAGGCTGCTGTTTGGAATGATGTCATCCGTTGCCCATTATCTCCGCAGTCAATTTGCAGTCTTAGGAGAGGCAGCTAGAAAATATTTGCAAACATCAACATTTTCAAGTCTTAAAAGATAATCCCCCTTTCAACTCCCTCTGAGCGTGTCAGGGGCACAGCGATGTTTTCAGATTCCTACACGGGAGCGCCAGCAGCTGGATTGCACAGAAAACCTTTCTTTGGAAGACCTCAAAGGCAAGTCCTCCAGGGCTGGCCGGGCAGGTGGCTGCAGGGTAATTAGGAATGCAAATGCATAAGCCCCCATTCAAATAGCTCCCACCTGAGTCCAGCCAGTGTAAGATTTGAGTCCAAGGGTAGCAGGGGCCAACGGGTTCTGACCGGCCGGACATTGCATTGCTTCATGAATTCTCCACAATAACAGTGTTAACGTGATAGTATCTGAATACTGCAGATGGGGAAACTGAGGCAGACAGAGGTATGGGTTGTTTTTTTAAGCAACTGATGCAAAACCATGCAGCTTCAGTGATAGCCCCTGAGTTGGAACTCACCCGGATCGGTCTGGCTTTTAAAAGTTTGACCTTTGCCAAAACCGGTTTGGATCAGTGGATGGAGCGTCAGCCTGCGGACTGAAAGGTCCCAGGTTCGATTCCGGTCAAGGGCATGTACCTTGGTTGCGGGCACATCCCCAGTAGGGGATGTGCAGGAGGCAGCTGATCGATGTTTCTATCTCATCGATGTTTCTAACTATCTCTCTCCCTTCCTCTCTGTAAAAAATCAATAAAGTATATTTAAAAAAAAAAAAGTTTGACCTCTCACCCACCCCCTGGCGACACGATCTCTTTTTTCCTCCTGCGGGATGGAAGGTTATGAAGATTTCCACAGATGCTGGGCCAAGACGCATTCCTCCCCTGGAGAAATCTTGCTAAAGCAGCATGCCTGGGAGGGGAAGAATGCTCTGAGGCCACATTGGTTTTTAAATCTGGGTTCCCTCCACCTATTAGCTGGGTGACCCTGGCCAAACGACTTCACCTCTCTGAGCCTCTGTGTAATAGGAATTACCGTGGCTCTGAATCTGCGTGCAAGTATAGGCCTTCCTTCCCCCGGTCCAGGGTTATGGTGGAGGTTAAATTAGAAGATGTATGGTAGATACCTAGCATAATGCCTGGACACCGTCAGCACTCGATAATGTTTGAGGATGATGATGAGGATGATATATCCTATGGATTATGTATTAGTTCAATACGTATCTTTATTATTTTATATCCTTTATATATAAATACTAGAGGCCTGATGCACAAAATTCGTGCAAGTATAGGCCTTCCTTCCCCCGGCTGCCGGCACCAGCTTGCCTCTGGCACCCAGGACCGGGGCTTCCCTCGCAGTCCTGGCTTCGTCCAGAAGGTTGTCCGGAAAGACGTCTGGTCTAATTAGCATATTACGCTTTTATTATTATAGATACATAAACAGACAGGATTATGATGGCTCACGGGAGGTATCTAATGTGTGGGAAGAAAGCTGCCATTGTCCCTCAACTCTCATCCTGCTCTCAAAGGGCCCAGCCCGATTCATGTCCAAATCAGCAATTCATGTCGAAGGCTTGGTGGGCAAGCTCTGTCCTTGGGGCTTGCACACCTTCACCTCCAAAAGACGTGCTCCCACACCCTCTCGCTTTAGTCTGGTTCTGCTTCTGCAATCCCTGGGCAAGTAGTTACTAAGGGAATCCTCAATCCACTTTCAAAGCAAGGAGACTGCTGCTCAATTCATATGCAAAAACGAGCAGCAGGCTCCACAGAAGATCGCAATGTGTGCAGAGTGAGAGAAACCCCAGCCATGGACAGCGGCTCAGGTAAGGGAATAATAGACTAGCAACCGGTGCCAAGCAAAGTAGCTCCTATTGTCTGACATAAAATTCTGCAACATTTCAAAATCACTCAGCTCATTTGGAGCTCCTAGACCAGCCGTGGGCAAACTACGGCCCACGGGCTGGATCCGGCCCGTTTGAAATGAATAAAACTATTGAAAAAAAAAGACCGTACCCTTTTATGTAATGATGTTTACTTTGAATTTATATTAGTTCACACAAACACTCCATCCATGCTTTTGTTCCGGCCCTCTGGTCCAGTTTAAGAACCCATTGTGGCCCTCGAGTCAAAAAGTTTGCCCACCCCTGTCCTAGACATTCCAAAACTCAGAAATGACTGAGTGCACAGTGTCATGAACAGAATGAAAGCGTAACCTGGGATCTCACCGTTTATTTTAGAACCGAGACACCGAAAATGGCTCTCTTCTCACCGAGACGCCAAATGTTATTACTTCCTTCACTTAAGCGTTTTATAGAAGGTAATTCTCTGATGATAAATCACACGGAAATTGATTTCAGTTTAAAAATGGGGGAGAAAAATTCACATTAGCATGTGAAAGCTTAAAGATCTGCGCTTTGAGTTATTGGGGTGCTCATGCTAAGAATGGATGACAAATTGAAAAATAAGCATGTAGTCACTTGGAGAAAATAAATCTGGTCCCGGGAACCACCCATTATGCAAGGAAAAATAAACTGCCGCTCATTTCATTAGGAAAACTCATTTGCATCCACATTTATACTTACAGATGTAATAATGCACGGGGCCCCGGCTGAATACAAGGTGGTCATTCAATCAAAAAGCTCCTTTGATATGCTATCATAAACAGCAAAAGAAGGGAAACAGGGCCTGGGGAATAAATCACCCTCTTACTATTCAGCTGGGACCCGACGGGGCTATTTCACACTGTGTGCCCTGGTGCGGTGTTTCCCAAACATAAAACCGCTGCTTCTGCTGGTTCCTCAGTGACATGTGGCTGCTGGAACCGGCAGCCTGTGCGACTCCGGCAGGTGCACGGGCGGATCCCAGCGGCGGAGACAATGAGGCAATTAAATATTTTTAATTAAAAGAATTTTAATCAAAAATTTAAAAACACTTGAAATTTTAATCCGCAGCATAAGGTTTGCACACACGCCTCCATTTGGAGGGAAGGAGCCCTACGGAAAGGGAGCAGCGTTTTCTAAGCACCGGTGTTCCCAGTTGCTAATTAGACATCTCCTGGCTGATGGTGTCACTGGGAAACGGGTAGGTGGCATTTCACAAGGCTTTGCAGGGTTATTGCTGAGAGCAGTGGTTCTCAACCGTGGCTGCACATTAGAATCGCCTGGGAATCTTTTAAAAATCCTATAGGATCCCCCATCAGATTATCAAATGATTTCTCGGGAATCTTTTTAAAATCCTGATTTCTGGGCCTCCTCCTCCGGAAATTCTGTTTCTTTGTTATGGGGCGGGGCCACAACATTAGTAACAAAGAAACAGAATTTCCGGAGGAGGAGGCCCAGAAATCAGGATTTTAAAAAGGTGGGGGGTGGGGGGCGTGGACTAGACCCTGTCCTATTCTCCCCTCAGGTCCACAGGACCCAGCAGTGTCCACTGCAGAGTCAGCCACCACCAAGTGTCTCTTGGGCAGATGAATGAAGAGGTGTGACCTTGGCCAAGGTCAGCGTCTTCCTTGGTACCTGAGGATCCTCCAACCACTCAGCGGGAAGCCCTGGGGAAGGTTCCCGCCATGGAATACATGTGCGAAGCCTCCAGGACTGCATGGCGGGTGGCCCCTTTTCTAGGGAAAACCCGACTTTCAGTCCACGTCCATGTTCACAGGAGCTTCTGTGACAATAAGAGAATAAACTTCACAGGACAGCTTTTAACCTTGTCATTTCTGTCTGGCTCTCAATCAGCCACGCAAAACCGCCTCCTCCTCCAACACCCACCTGGTGGTCTTACCAAGCATCTTCAAAACAAAAATAAAAACAAATGAACACACAAAATGGCATCTCCGAGTCTGCCAGGGTCCCCCTCGTCCCCTTGGCTGCAGCTCAGCCCCAGGCAGCTCCTTCCCTCTTCAGCCGAAGCAATAAAAACCTTTCAGCGATAAAACTCTTTCAGGGGTTGACAAGGAAAAGGCAGCGGGGCCTCCACTCCCGGGGAATCCAGGAAGCCTTTCTCATTTTAATTGGTTTCCTAATTGGGCTGTTTATGGGTTGTGCACTCAGTGACGCCTGGCATTCCTATCTGGCAGGAGTTAATAGTTTAATAACAAGGAGAAAGCCCGAAGTTGCTGGAAAACCCTGGTTTTGTTCTCCAGAAATGCCTCCATTCAAAGCCGTCCCCCAAGTCAGAAAGGATGTCCAGCTGTGCTGGCCCAGTAGCGGGTCCGTGCTTGGGGCGCCTTCGGGTTCCCGTGTGATTTAGTGGACCGGGCAGAACGGGGCTGTGGGGGGCTCCCTGGGGCCTGACAGCTCTATAACTGCACCCCCCGCCCTCACTGCCGGCAGATAAGGGGGTAAGCAGGGCCCTTGATGGGCCTGATTGATTCTCAGGGAGGAAGGTTTGTCTTCCTGGCGGTTGGGATGACTTCATTCTGGTAGATGAGGTCACTGGAGTCAAGGCAATAAAGCGCCTGATATTCACATGAAAGCCCGTTGCCAAAGCCGCCTCCCGAGGAAGGCCTGGCCGCGCCCCCATTTGCCTCCGCTCCATCAGCGAGCCGTGTCTGCACGGAGGCCCTTCTTCTCACAGAACGATTTATTCCAGAACGAAAACTTCCCCTCCCCCCAAAGCAAACTCCGAAGCCAAATTGGATGGTTCTAATTTATAAGAAGTGGTGGAGGTTGCAGGGGGGGGGGGGGGGAATAGTGCGGAAAAATTGTCCGAACGACTTGGACGTCTGGCAGAGAGAAGCTGAGGGACGTTTTCCCAAAGGAAATCATATTCTAATTGTTGCCACGCCGTTGCAACGGGGTCCTTGGTTGTCTGAATTCAGCCCACTGGTGGCATTCAGCCCTGGAAGTCCCTGGTATCAATTTTCTGGTAGGGAACCAGACGGGGAACTCAGCTTTCATCTAATCCCGGCGATTACAAGTAACTTTTTCATGATGCTACTGCAGCAAGGTGGCCTTAACTGAAGGCGGCAACACGGGGGCAGGTTTGGATTTGGGGCAGGACAGAAGAAAAACAGTTCTTTTTCAATAAAGGCGGAAGAAAAGCCGATCTCTGCCTCTGACCGCCCATGAGAAATCTCCACTCAAAACGCTGAAGTCTGTTTATGATTTGAGTTTTAAACTGATCTTATTTGACCCAGTTTTACGTGCTTCAAGCTCTCTGTTCAGCGGTCGGAACGTGGTGGTGGACCTGGCTGGTTAGCTACCTCCCCAGGCACCGGCTTCCTTCATTGTAAAAGAGTACCAACCCCAACATCAAACAAGGGAATCCCGTGTTTCGTAGAAACTGTGATGCCTTCGCTGGCAAGGTTGAAAGAAAGCAACACTGGTGATGAAATGATAGCCCAAAGCTTTCGTATCAGTTGCCATTTGTGTTGGAAAAGTTTGGGGAAGACATTTTTTGGACAGATTTTCACCATATGTCACCCTTGGCTTCCCTAAAAAATGGGAGTGGAACACGTCGGTTGAGGCAATGACAACAGGGTCGTGACCACTGCGTGGCTGGAAGCAATTGTAAGAAGCCAGTCATTGAAAGATGCATCCTGACTTTCCGAGATTCAAATAGGAAATGATGTGTGTTAGGCCGAGATAAGTACTCAATAAAAACGCACTCATTGTAGTATTAGTTCTTATTCCCGAGAGGAACTGTAATATAGGTAACTGCAAATTTTCCCACTTTAAAAAAATACATTTTTATCGATTTCAGAGAGGAAGGGAGAGGGAGAGAGAGAGAAATATCAATGATGAGACAGAATCATTGATCAGTTGCCTCCTGTACCACCTCCCACCACTGAGGATCAAGCCCACAAACCGGGCATGTGCCCTGATGGGGAATCGAACTGTGACCTCCTGGTTCATAGATGGATGCTCAACCACTGAGCCACACCGGCCGGGCCCCCACTTTTTATTAAAGGGCATGTGTCAACAAGTTTGGTGTCTGAGTTTCCCTGGACAAACACAGCCCTTGCTCTGGCCCCATTGGGTACAGCCAATCAGGCTTTCTTCCAGTAGTTCCACCCAGGGCCCTCATTGGCCCAGCTTAGCTCACGTGCTCATTTCTGAAGCAGAATGGCATGTTTTGGTTGGCCAGGCGTGGGTCATGTGCCCACCTGTGTTGCCAGAGGTAGAGTTGACCTTACCTAAGCTTACCTGGCCTGGGAATGGGGACCCAGTTCTTATCTGAAGAAAGATCAAAATGATTGATATATTACCAAGAAATGGGAAAATGTTAAAACCACTTTATTTGACTCAACTCAAGACTCAAATATCCACAGTTATTTAAGCAGCCACCTGGGGCCCCGACCTACCCTGGGGTTCAGGAATTCCCTAACAGCCTTATGTCCTCAAGAGCAGCTAACAAATGCATAAGCAGCCTGGCAAATAGTGAATGAATGACCACCTTTCTGTAACAAGGAGCCATAACCCCCCACCAAGAAAAAGGCTTCTCACTCTCTCTTCCCGGATACATGGCAAGGATAGCGGAAGTAGTGCCTAGCATTGGCAAGTAGCGGAAGTAGTGCCTAGCATTGGCAAGAGGACATCTATCAGTTGCCTTCCATGTGTGCCCCAACTAGGGATCTCACATGCACCCTGGACATGTGCCCTGACCGGGAATCAAACCGGCAACCTTTCGGTGCATGGGATGAAACGCCGACCCCTGAGCCACCCCGGCCGGCCAAAGTGCACCCTTTCTGACTTGCTGTAACAGCCAGGGTTGAACTGTAAAAGGTTTTCTTCTGACACTATCAGGTAAAGAGAACGCTGAATGAGCTGGGGATCTCACATGCACCCTGGACATGTGCCCCGACCGGGAATCAAACCGGCAACCTTTCGGTGCATGGGATGAAACGCCGACCCCTGAGCCACCCCGGCCGGCCAAAGTGCACCCTTTCTGACTTGCTGTAACAGCCAGGGTTGAACTGTAAAAGGTTTTCTTCTGACACTATCAGGTAAAGAGAACGCTGAATGAACCAGAAAAGGCGATGGCCTAAATGAAGCATTCTGGGAAAAGGAGACGTTTTGTCTTCACTACAGGTGGGCCTCCTGCTTGCTGGGCCCTGGGGAGTCCCAGCTATGGGCCAAGAGCCTAGGCCCATGGGTGAGGACAGCTTGCAAGTAAGTCATGGCTGAAATCGTTCATACTGCAGCCATGAGTGTTACAGGAAGTACAGGGCACGCTGAGGGTGGCTCCTGGGGGGGGAGCCCACTGGCGAGATGGGATTCTGTGCTTCCTTCCACGCCAATCTCAACCCTGTCTGAGCTGGTGCAGAGTCCTTCCCTGGGCTCCCTGCAACCTTGTGAGGCCCCAAGCGAAGGAGAGGTTGCAGCCTTTCTTGACGAGCAGCCTCCATGCCATCCCCCACGGGCTGCCTTCTGCCCTCCCGCCCCCACAAATAAAATCCCGAGAATGGCCCATCTATCCTGTGCCCAGTCACAATAGCCCGCGAGAAGAGATGCATAAACTCATAACTCCCAACCTAGGCTATTTAGCATCCCATTAACAATATTCAAAATATAAATCAAAATTCATGGGACTAAGTAATATACAATTTGGAATTTATGGCATTTTAAAATAGGATGATTTCCTCAAATGCGCAATAAATTTGGTTTCGTGGAATTGCACTTGCCACCGCATCATGACAGTTGCTTTATCTCCACAGCCCACCAAAGCGGAGTCACTTTATAGAATCTAAATTCACAAATCAACTGTCGTCTTCACTTCACTGATTCATTGCTGATGGGCCTTTCACAAGGTAAAAAAATAAAAATAAAAAAAAATCCCTTCCCAGTTGACAAGCGTAATAAATGGGGAGGTGAGCGCTGCCCATCCATCCGCGGGCCCGCCGACCGGCCGGTGGTGACACATGGCGGGAATAAACTCGTAAACCAGCCGCATCTTTCGACCTCGCAGAGCAAATGGAAACAGAAAAGCGCTGATGGCCATCCCTGTGTTTCGGGATGAGGGTCTGACCAAATCACCAAGGGTTCTATCAACCCAAGGTGTACCTTAAAAACAACAACACCGGCCAGGCCATCGAGAGCCAAAAACCCAGAAATGTTAGAGAGGTGTCTCCTTCGTCGGCTCTTACTGTCCCTGCTGTCCTGCTGTTTAATTCAGAGAGAGAAGGCGGGGGGGGGGGGGGGT
>NW_006300373.1:2980665-2994929 GCF_000327345.1 Myotis davidii
GGCACCGCTGAGTCTGCAGAGACGCTTGATGGGAATGCTAGGAAGAAGGAAGCTATGGAATTGGGAAACAGAAGGGAAACAAATCCCAGGACACATCTATGCTGCAGAGCCGGAGCTGCCTGCACAGCTTTCCTGAACCCAAGTTCTGGCCCCAGCGAAGGGGAGGAAGACCCCTCTGTGCCCTTGGAAGCAATCGCCGTGATTAGCAAATACGTAGGCATTCATCCATTTCTTAGAAATGTACCCTTGTCTTTTATTTGGCAAAAGCCGAAAACTTTAAAACAAATGTCTTCGGCTAATTTACGGATGGCCCATGCTTTGCAAACTGTTTGTTTTTTGTTTTAAATAAAAATAAAAAAACCACAACGTAGAATGGAAAAGCACTTTGCAATTTCTAATTGACAATGCTCGCTCGATGCCCAAATCCTAATCCTGTTTGAGAGGAGAGCAAGAGACGAAGTCAGTGGCATCTGAGCCAAGACTCCCAGAAGCACGTACACGTCAATTCTCCGAACTCAACACTGCGACAGAGAGAACACGCCAGGATTCAAAGTGACTAAGGAGTTTGAACACCAGCTACTGCCCTGAAGTGGGCGTCTGCCTGTGAGAAGTACTCAAAGGCAGGGACACATTTAAGTAGATGCTGACTCTGACCTCATATTTGGAAAGGGTACCCAGATTGGTATGGCGAAGAGTCTTAAGAAGCGATTTTTATAATCAAAATAATGCCACATCATTATAGAAAGGTTGAGGGAGGGAGGTGGTGAAATCACCCTACTGCACTATTATTGCGTATTCACTTTTGCTTTGGCATGTGTTCATTGAATAGCATATATCTAATTATATATTTTTATTTTAAGGGTTTTTTTTACGAAATTTTCTCATTATCTACCTAATGTGTGCATTATAAATTAGTTTACCATTATTTAATTTATAATTGTGGAATATTTAGGCAGTTTCTATATTTTCCAATTCAACCCAACTCTTATTCATGACCAAAGTCATAAACTGGAAAGTGAAGGGAATGTCTTGACCTTGATAAACAGTATAAAGCCACAATGACCTCCATTGCCATTTTTATTCAACGTTGTTCTGGATGTCTTAGAAAGTGTAATAAAATAAGAAAAATGAAGTAAGAGAATTTGAAAAGCAGAAATAAAATTACATTATGCATATGTATAATATAATTGTCTACATAGAAAATCTAAAAGAATTGATACACTATAAGAAAGTGCAGTAAGGTTATTAGATTACAAGATCAATATAGCAAATGCAGTTAAGAACCTATAGATCAGTGACAAACTATTAAATATGTAATTGGAAAAAAAAACTCATGATAAAGTACCTGAGGTTAAGTATATTCAAAAGTGTTCAAGACCTTTATAAGGAAAATTATAAAACTTTATGGAAGATTATAAGATGATATTTAAATAAATTCAGAAGGTCTCAATATTACAAAAGTAACAATCATTATTAAATAAATCAATAAGTTCAATAAAATTTCAATAAAAATTCCAACAGGTCTTTTTCAGAAGGTGACAAGTTGACCATAAAATTCATATGTTATGAAAAGGACTGAGACCTAGCTGGTTCAGCTCAGTGGATAGAACACTGGCCTGTGGACTGAAGGGTCCCAGGTTTGATTTCAGTCAAGGGCATATGCCCACATAGCAGGCTCGATCCCCAGTAGGGGACGTGCAGGAGACAGCTGATCCATGATTCTCTCTCATCATTGATATTTCTATCTCTCTCTCCCTCTCTCTTCCTCTCTGAAATCAATAAAAATATTTTTAAATGAAAAGGACTGAAAAATAATCAAGCAAGCACATAATAATTCTCAGATATTTTTACTACCTTCATCATCATCATCACCACCATCACCATCACCACCACCACCACCATCATCATGTACCCAATCGAAACAAAGCGAGATACTCAATTTTTGTTGAGATTTTGTTGTAAGAAGATGCAACTTGGAAAGTGCAATTGCCATTTCACGGGCTGTGAGAAGACGTGTCCCATGGCATCACTTTGGCCAGCACCGAGACATGTACTACTGGCAATATCAAGCAGCTGTTGATGTGCAGGCCTTATGGAGGCCATGACCAAGGATAGCTTCTCACTCACCACGGACGCCTCACCTGACAGTGTGATGCCAAGAGACAAAAAGACACCATCTGAGGATGAATTGAGAACGGGTCTCTTCAGAATGAGGCAACATGCACATGAGTAGACCAAACATGACCTTGCTATCTTCCTGGGAATTCAGCAATGCCCCCTCATTCCTCTGGCTGTAGCATTTGATACTTCCCATGTCTTTCCCGAAATGCTTTTCTCAGGCTGGAGTCAGAAGTATTCCACCCAGTGCTTCCACCCATCATTTTATCTACTGGTACATTCGTTCACTTAATACATATTTATTGAGCATTTATTCGTGCCAGGCAGTGTTCTAAATGCTAGAGATAGAGCAGTGAACAAAACAGACAGAAATGCCTTGCTCTCAGGAGCTAATGTTCTAGGTAGGGGAAGCAGATGTCACAGAAGTAAACATAATTAAGTAAAAAATATGGACGTTATTTAGAAATTTGCAAAATGAAAAGTATTGTTGTCACCTTTAAGATTTTTTTAAAAATATATTTTTATCGATTTCAGAGAGAGATGGAGAGAGAGAGAGAGAGAGAAACATCAATAATGAGAGAGAATCATTGATCTGCTGCCTCCTGCACGCCCCCCACTGGGGATCGAGCCCACAACCAGGGCATGTGCCTTTAACTGGAATTGAACCCAGGACCCCTCAGTCTGCAGGCCTATGCTCTATCCACTGAGCCAAACCAGCCAGGGCAAGATTTTTTTCTTTTTTAATTAAAAGCATGATTGAGTTTAGCACAATGAACTCAAGTCAAGGCAAGCCTGCTGACATTAGGTTCCCAAGTCTCATTCACTTAATAAATATTTAACACTCTTCATGCACTTACTCAGGGCATTTAATGATGCCAACTATGTGCCAGGCACAGGGCAAGGGTGGAAGGCACTAGTGCCCCACAGTGCTCGGTGCTAATGCTTGAGTTTGAGGGTGCACCCACTTTGGTTATCAATGCGAAAAACTCCCAGACAAAACAATTATTTTAATTTAGTGCTTTTGTGTTTC
The DNA here is from genome assembly GCF_000327345.1 of Myotis davidii. NCBI lineage: Eukaryota > Metazoa > Chordata > Mammalia > Chiroptera > Vespertilionidae > Myotis > Myotis davidii. The sequence continues at coordinate 2,983,814 of NW_006300373.1, forward strand.
AAAAACCAATCCACTAAGAAGTGACTCGGAGGCCCTTAAGTACAATTCACATCTGAACTTGACTCCGATTGAGTTTGGTCATTACAGTGGAACCACCAGGGTATTAATTGAAGCACCAGGAAATACCGCTGGTCACTTTCATTATCTAATGGCACTTGGGTTTTCTAATGCATCGTAATAAGAGCTGCTGCATATTCATAGGCTGGTCAGGGTTCTGCAAGGAATAGTTTACGCTGATTAAAAAGAGGAAAAACTGAGCACACTCTCCTTACGCTTCATGTTCAGTGATTTTTTTTCCCTACTGATTTGAGAGTCCTTTAAAATAATGGCTGGATCTCACGTAAAACTGTTACCTCTTTTTGTTGTTGCTGTTTGTCTATAACATGAATTACTACAAAAATTCTCGGCTGGCTTCATTTACAAATCTGAACTGAATTCCCCTAACAGTAATTACTGAGTACAAGATACGCATTCCCCACATTAAATAATTTCTCAAAACGTGGTGCCTTTACGCTAGATATAAGATTTTGTTTTCTGTAACCTGACTTACTTTAAGAATGGAGGGTACCATTTGCTAATTAACTTACTAAAGATCGACTCTAAAACTTGCTGTTTAAAACCCGATTTGCTAAAAAGCCACCTGAAATGTTAGTCCACGGGAGCACAGCCATTCCTGGTCTGACACATGAGCTGGGCTCCGCAAGATCTTATTTTTGTCTTAAAGTATATTGAAAGCATGTTTTAACTTATAAATATGTTAAGCTGTAATCAACGTATTAACTACTGACTGGATTCGATTCAAATTCACATCAGGGTGCGGGGGAGGCGGGGGGGGGACGGCGACAGATAAGAAATCACGCAGTCCTAACTTAATAGAGAGGAATTGTGAAAAAAACAGATTGTTTTTTTTTTTTTTCTTTTTAAGTTGGCCCTTGTTCAAGCTACATATGGTCACATAATCTTTTAAAAAGCACAATTCAAGTCTCGATTTAATTATGTAAGAGCATAAATGGAATTACGGGGCTGATGAAGCTCAGTGCCTACGCTTCAGTGCACCCGGGCCGGCTGGGTGACCCTGACTCAGTGTTCTTGGCCATGGAGGCAGCTGGGACCTTCCCTCCCCCCGCCCCACGGTTTGCCTTCTCCGAACTGAATCACGTTCCCGGGCCTGGATGGGACCCTTCACGTTACTGGCACCCCAGCCACCTTCTGCACATGAGCGTGATGCCCGGTGGGCAACCGCTGTGCAGGAACGCACGCCGCGCTCCCCCTCGCCTCTGCATGTGTGGGTACCGGGGATTAGCTAATGGAAAGTAATGGAAAGGCTTTGGCTCTGGGAGAAGAGCTCCAGGTGGAATTGGGTGGAGACTTGGATAAACTCGCCGCCACCGTTCAGGTCTGTCTGAGCCCTGCCATGTGCTCACTGTCTACCTCGCAGGCCCGCCCGCCGCCTTACTGCTCACCATCTTCAAGGAACATAAAGGACCTCCATTCAGATCCGCCTCCCTCCTTGCATAGGTGAGGCAGCGAAACCAGAGAGGCCTGTGGCCACGGCTCAGGCGGCGGGGAGCGAGGACTGGAGGCTGGTCTGATTTCAGCTGTGGCCCTTGGGCCACCGCCATTCTTTGGTGTACCAATCACCAAGCTAGCCCGGCTGGTGTGGCTCAGTGATTGAGCATCAGCCTATGAACCAGGAGGTCAGGGTTTGATTTTAGTCAGGGCACAGGCCCAGGTTGTGGGCTCGGCCCCCGGTGTGGGGTGTGCAGGAAGCAGCCGATCAATGATTCTCTCTCATCGTGGATGTTTCTCTCTCTCTCTCATCCTCTTCCTGCCTCTCTGAAATCAATAAAAATATACTTTAAAAATTCATAGAGCTAGACTTTCTTGCACCTGTGGCAGGGTCCACACAGGCCTTCCTCATCTCACGGGTCCCAGCATCTCGGGGTTTCCCCAGCAGACTCAGAATTCTTCGAGGGATTGTCTCTTACTCACTCTGCCTTGTCACCGTGAAGAAAACATATTTCTCAATGGGGCGGTGAACAGAGGGCACTGTCTCTATGCTCAAGGGCCCGGACCTCGTGGCGTTCCATTCCTCAATTCACGGACACTTGTTTTTCAGATGAGAAAACGGACTCGATGAAATTAGATCGTTTTCCCAGGACCTCATGACCAGTAAGTGCAACAGTGCGATCTGGGCCCAAATTGGTCGCCCCAACCCAAGCTCCTTGTGTCACGCCCAGAGATAACGTGAGAGAGAACATGCCAGTGCCCGCAGGAACCGTATCTGAAGAACCATGGGACTGGAAAGTTCCTTGGCATGCCCACCCAGGACTCTCAAATAACAGCCGAGCCCGGGAGCTGTCTCCCCTGCGGATTTTCCAGGGGGAGCTGGACCCTGGCCGCGGGCTGCGCCCTTTTGCCTTTAGACCACGGAGTCCTAGGAGATTAGCCCTGGATTCCGTGGCAGGGGAAGAGAACACGGTGGCCTGGGTCATCAGCAAGCATGCCAAGGGACTTCCCGTAAGCCCCACACAGCTGTGCTAATGCAGGCGGGCAGCGGCCCATGAGCCACTTAGGGATCGAGCCCCTCAGTGCTGAGGAAATCCAGCCACGGCTCACGCAGCAAGCCACCTGCCAGGAAGCCATTGGATGGTCACGGTGCCGTCCCCCACCCGCCACCACCTGTCATTATCTCTTCTCAAGATCACTAAACTACCCCTTGCCGTGGAGAAGCCATGTTTGATCATCCAACCCCCTTCTCGCCATTAGCCACAACGCCCGCCTCCATTGTCAACAAAATCCTGTCGCTGTGGTGACATTTCTGGCCTTTGACACTGACATCCTGACATGGACAGATGCATCACAACTTGCTGACTCGCTCCCATCCAACAAAAGCCTTCTGGCCAAATGAACCAGGGTAACTTACAGAAGAACTATCTTTGTATTTCCTGCTCTATTACCTTCTCTCTTCTCTCTCTCTCTCAGCCTCTCTTCCCTCCCCCCAACATCTAAATTTATTCACTTTCTTATTTTTGTAGGAAAAAATCCACCTAGAATTTAAAAATCATCACTTTTTTATCTACACTAATAAAAGGGTAATATGCTAATTAGACCGGGTTGACAGGACATCTTCCGGTCATCCTGCCTTCCTTCTGGACAAAGCCATGGTGGCAGAGGCTGAGGCAGAGGCATTTAGGGGCGATCAGGCCAGCAGGGGAGGGCAGTTAGGGGCGATCAGGCAGGCACAAAGATGGAGGCGCTGGCTGGAGCCACGGAGCCGGCAGAGCGGGCGGGAGGTTTGGCTTCTTTGGTCGCCCCAGCTAGCTCCAGGCCACCGCCCAGACAAAGCCATTTAGGGGCAATCAGGCCAGAGGGGAGGGCAGTTGGGGGTGATCAGGCCAGCAGGGGGGGCCGTTGGGGGCGCAGGCAGACAGACAGAGGGGTTAGGGGTGATCAGGCAAGCAGGCAGGTGAGCAGTTAGGAGCCAGCAGTCCCAGATTTCAAGAGGGATGTCCGACTGCCAGGACATCCCCCAAGGGGTCACGGATTGGAGAGGGTGCAGGCCGGGCTGAGGGGACCTCCCTGTGCACGCGTTTCATGCACCAGGCCTCTAGTTTTAAATAAAAAAAGTTGATAATAATGCATCATGCTTCCCTTTTTGCTTTGATCGCTGGGAAGCTCCAAACCAAAATGTGTTTTTAAGTGCAAACATGTCTTCCCCTCGATTAGATGCAACCACCACAATTGTTACCCACCAGGCTCTTATTGATCAGCTTTGCTCTTTTTCTGTATTTTTACAGTCTCTCTTTTTTTTTTCTTTAGGGGGGAAACGACCTAATTCCTTGTCGAAAGGCAGAAGGGTATAAATAATGGAATCCTTCTTAACCCCAATCCACACTGCAGATAAATGGAGCCTTTCAGAAATGATCCTTCCCTTCACCTTGCCACTCGCAAATTCCCGATGGCACATCCTTCATCTGAGCGGAGGCTGACTGGCTGATTCTGCCCTTGCATTTGGCCTCCAGCCTAGACCTCAGACACAGACGCCGAGTAGGGGGCCCTCTCGGAGTCCTCAGAGGACCAATGTGATTGCTGCTGGCAGCTCCCAGCCCCCCTTGCGGACGCCTTCCAACAGGTCCCCAGGATCGAGATCTTTTGATGGCTGTTATCACTTATTACGGTTGACATACAATCACTGAGAACAGCATCCATTTTCATGTCCGAATGATGTTTTTCCCCTCAAATGAATGGGCAGGATTTCTAAAACTCGCCCTGTGACAAACAGCCCATTGGACTAATCATGCACAAAACCCCTCTGAGCTTCGACGCATGAAGTGTCAGCCACTCGGAGTTATTTTTCCTGTCTGATAAAGCCATTATCACATTCCCAGCCTCTACAAGGCCCAACCGAATCCCTTTGATCATCTTCTAACATTAATTGATCTTGCTTATCTATCGCTCTATTTTTAAATCATTTAATTGGGGATATTAGGAGAAGTAATGGTAACGACGCGGGCATCTATTAGGCGCTGATGTTCAAACTCGCACCGTGATTCTCATCATCTGGATTTCTCTGTCGCCACGCTCTAGCCTGGCAGGAATTTACATATAGAGCACCTCCAGCCACAAATAATTGGCTGTTGCTTAATGTTCTGAAGGACAGACATACGCTGTGGCAAATCACTGTAGCTAAACTTAATTTTAATTATTCTTTTAAATCAGATAGATACCCTGCAGTGAAATTCTTATAATTAAATAGAAATTAAAAGTTTCTAAAAGCCTTCATTTCGAGACTTCAAATTTAAATGCAAATGAGTGCCTGGGACTTGAAAAATTCTCCCTCCCCAGCCCTCACCGTCCAAAACGAGGAGGGAATTCTCTAAAAGATTCGGCTGGTCATGAAATCTTGTTTGGGCCCCAAAGAGACCCCTGGGCCCCAAAGCCATTCCTGTTTTGCAATGCCTGGCCTTCACCCACCAGAGAGCTGGGAAGATCCAGGTTTCCCAAGAGACTTCTTCTAGTTTGGGTTCCCGTGGAGTAGACCCTGGGACAAGGATTCGTGGGCAGTCGGAACTCTGCGGCCTGACCCCGAACCCCACAGGGAACCTCCTATCATTGATGGCAGGCGGGGCGCACAGTCCCAAGGCTAGTGAACACAATATGGCCGGCCAACCCCAACTGGCAAGATGGAATTCTCACCCAAAGTCACAGGAGTGGCAAAAAACATACGTTCAAAAATACACCCAGGTCAAACTTTTAGAAGCCTCTGCTTCTGAAACAAGTTGGTGTTTTTACCATTAAAAATGATTCTGGGCCCGGCCAGTGTGGCTCAGTGGTTGAGCGCCAACCTATGAACCAGGAGGTCAGGGTTCCATGCCCAGGTTTCAGGCTCGATCCCAAGTGTGAGGCAGCTGATCAACACTTCTCTCTCATCACTGATGTCCCTATCTCTCTTTACCTCTCCCTTCCTCTCTGAGATCAATAAAAATATATATTTTTTAAAAACTGCTTGAGAAGGTGACATTGGCTGAGGACTAAAGGTGTCCCCAAGAGAGATTCACCCTCAATTTCCACACCATAGATCCATATTGAAGTTTGCAAACTTGCTCTTACTGACTTGGAAAGTTGCCGTCTCCTATACCTGACACCCTTCTTCCTCTTTCTAGTCCTCAACGAAATGTCTGCCTTTCCACCTATGACCAAGGCCTTTCAGAGCACGTTTGCCTGGACTCGCCTACACCCAAACCCACACGGACAAAATCCGGTCTGCATGGCCCCTACGTCTCCCTGCAGCAAGCGGGAAAGTCCTCAGGGGAAGGCAGTCACGTGGGGGGCGCCCTGGAAGGACTAGGACACATCAGAGGGCACAGGGAGGCTCATCCCCTGGGACCACCCACTCCTCAGCTCCAGCCAACTGTCACCCTGCGGGGAGGTGGGCGCCTGCCTATCACGGAGGGAAACCCGGAAGTTCACATCATAAAGTAAAATCTGCTAGGTTTTAAAGATTGCCAACGACTGCAAGTATATTCTCAATGCAGGGCAGGCCAACGTCACACGTGTGTGTGTGCTGTGGAGCCCTAGCCCGTGGGCCCCCAGAACACGGAGTGTGCTCAGCAGGCCATGACCTGGCCACATCCCAGGGAGGGCAGAGACTCACATGTTGAATGTACACCGGCTGTGACGGCAGAGGGGTTTTATCATTACATCTGTGCATCACAATTTCCCTTCCCAATCCTGTAAACACCCAAAGGAGACTTGTACCTGCAGACTGAGCGGTCAGCCAAGCCCGGCTGATGTAGCTCAGTGGTTGAGCATCGACCTACGAACCAGGAGGTCACCGTTCGTTTCCCAATCAGAGCACAGGCCTGGGTTGTGGGCTTGATCCCCAGTGTGGGGCATGCAGGAGGCAGCCGATCCATGATTCTCTCTCACCGTTAATGTTTCTGTCTCTCTCCCTCCCTGTTCCTCTCTGAAATCAATAATAATATATTTTAAAAACCCACACGTTTTTATGGGCACCTACTCCACGCCAGGCGCGGCTATCACAAGGACTGAAATTCCCCGCCTTCAGGGGACTTGCCTCCTCACTGGGGAGGTGACAGCCACCACACCTGGGCACGCAGGAGGCAGCAGGTGCTGGACGTAGACGCATTGAAAGGCCTGATGTCCGTGGAGGCCGAGCTTCGCCCGCTGCCCAGCCCTCTGTCCATCTGCCGCCGGGAAGCTCGCTGCCCTTCCTGGAGCTGCACTGTCGCCTTCCCGTCGCTGTCACCCCAGGCAGATTGGATGGGAACCCAGCACTGCCCCGGGCTCGCCCCTGCCCGCACTTGGGAACCAGACACGGCCACTTTGATTGTTTCGCTGAAAACCATTTAGCAGACGAAATACCTCCCCGTTAGAGTGAGTGCCCTTCCCCTGTCCGTTCAGGCTGAAATCACTGGGAGGGCGATGGGGGCAGGCGTGTGATTGGACACGTGTTCCATCTGCCACAACAGCGCACACGCCACCTTGAAGCTGGTGATGGTGCCACTTTGAACCCTGGGGGCGGGCGATACGGCGTGCAGGGGGCAATAGGAAACTGGCAGCTCAGAGCCGGGACACAGGGATGTACAGGCGGCGAAACAGCAAAGCCGTTATGTGCTATGATGATGGTCGTAACCCTGACCCGGGACTCAGACACCCATTCTGCTCCGGCGATGTGTGCGCCCAGCACAGGAGCTTTTGCGTGGCTTAGCTGAGAGCTAACAAGTTCCAGTGACACGCAGCAAATCGAAGCGAGTCTCTCCCGCACCCCCAGTACCGTCCCGGCCGAAATAACACAAACTCCCGGCACGAGCATCAGAACACGGGGCCGAGGAGGAGCGTGCTTATCAAGGCAGTGCGGGCAGGAGCAGGTCCCCGTCATGGAAAACACTGGAGGTGGACGCAGCCCTGGATCGGGATCAGAACATCAGCGTCCCGCCTTTCGCTGCAGCTAAGCCCAAACACAGACGGGCTTTTCACTTGTTTGCGATGTTGGCTTCTTCTCTAGGTGTCTTAGGGCTGCCCGTGTGCCCTTCCCTCTGCTGACACAGTGCCTTAGTGAACACCACCATTGAAGGCCCATTCTACAGAGGAGGAGACAGAGGCCCAGAAAAGCTAGCTCTAGCCCGTGTGGCTCAGTGGATAGAACGTCAGCTTGCAGACTGAAAGGTCCGAGGTTTGATTCCCGGTCAAGGGCAGGTGAAGGGCACATGCCAGGGTTGTGGGCTTGATCCCCAGTATGGGGCGTGCAGGAGGCAGCTGATCCATGATTCTCTCTCATGCCTGATGTTTCTATCTCTCTCTCCCTCTCCAGTCCTCTCTGAAATCAATAAAAATATAGTTTAAAAAAATCACAGTTTCCCACGAGGCCTGGAGTAAACAGCACAGGGTGTGACTCACCACACCACGGGCCAGAGGGGGGGTCTTCTGATGGAGCCATCGCCCCCCAAAACAAAGGAACACACTGTTCTCCAGTTCGGAAGATGATGGGTCATTCATGGGCACGAGTCTGGGCACATGCCCCCTCCCCCCCGGCCTGGAAAATCCGCTCCCTGCTGACTTCGGTCCCCACGTGACCCACCTCATGGGTCTGGGAGACATTGGCTAGGTCTGGGCAGCGGGGAATTTGAGTGTGAAAGTTACTGGCTCACAGGAGGGTAGAAGCCATGATCCTGGGCTTCTGCGGGGCCATAAGGAGAATCGGGGTGAGGATTCCTCAGTGTTCCCCTTGGGCAAGCACAGGACGCAGGGAATGGCAGACAGAGGCCCCAAGTCACCAGCAGGAAAATACAAAAGAAAAGAGGCCAGGCCCTAGCTGGTTTGGCTCGGTGGATGGAGTGTCGGCCTGCGGACTGAAGGGTCCTGGGCTTGATTCTGGTCAAGGGCACAGGCCTGGGTTTCAAACTCGATCCCCAGTAGGGGGCGTGCAGGAGGCAGCCGATCAGTGCTTCTCTCTCATCATGGATGTTTCTATCTCTCCCTCTTCCTTCCTCTCTAAAATCAATAAAAACATTTTTTAAAATGGATGCAGAGCCCGTGTATTTGGGAATCTGTCAGGCCTGGAACAGAGCAGGTACCTGAGGTGAGGCCAGAACTTGGAGGTTTTCGAGGGGCAAGGATGCGAAGAGAGGGCACATGCTACCTGCAGGCTTGGGGGACTCACCAAGAACGTGTGTTTTTTGGTTGGCACTTCATCACCACAGGCACGGAGTGTGGCACTGGCGAAACCTTCCTTGCTTCATCTTCATAAAATATTTACTCTTTTAATTATATTTAATGGCCAAGTGTGGGTCATTTCCCAGTTGAGCTCTCAGCACCATCTCCCGATGCCTCTCCCAGTATCTATCACATGACTGCAATCTCTACTAACCCATGAATCATATGTAAATGCTCTCTGTATCCCATAATGCCCCTTTTGCGGCTCTATTTGGTTAATTACACTTGCTCCCTATTCATCTGAGCCAACAGCTTGGGGTGGGGATTTGAAGAGAGAGAGAAAAATAAATAAATAAATAAATAAAAAGAAAACGAACTCCAGAGTGAAAGCCCCTTCGTCTTTGGGGGGTTTAATCCAGGTTTGTGTTTCGGCTTGCACTTGGAATTCTTTCCCTGACTGCTTCTAAGTCACTGCATCTGCCTCTGGGTCGATTCCCGTCTTTTAACCCCCGGGTGGAAATCCCTTCACACAAGGACGCCTTCATCGTTGATATGTTTCTAACGGATGATCACCATCTCACCCGCTCATGTCAACCCCATCAGCTCCTATAGCTCAACTCCTACGAAGAAGGGAGACATGGAAAACGTGGACCAGCACAGCCAACGGCTGGGGAACGATGCTACATTTTAAAACAGCCCAAATGAAGTGTATTTGTTAATGTGGGGGGAGGGGGGGTGTGTATAGCTCTAATTTCCTGAGGCATAGGCCTGATCAAAGGGAACTTGAATCAAATCATATTAATAGTTACTTAAAGTACCTCTCTCTCGCCTCCTTTCAGTTCCAGAACTTCAAAGTGAAACCCGCTACCCGCTAAGTGGCTTCTCCCCACTGCCCACTCCCCCAGCCCCAGGCACCGCCAAGCCATGCTCTGTATCCATGGATGTGTCTATTCTGGATATTTCATAAAAAAGGAGCCAGATGGTATGTGGCCTCTCATATCTGGCCGCAGGCAAGAAGCATCACATTTTGGAGGTTCGGGCCCATTGTAGCAAGTATCAGTTCTTCATGGTTTTTAAAAAATATTGTTATTGATTTCAGAGAGGAAAGAAGAGGGAAAAGAGGAAAGAGAGAGAGAAACATCAATGATGAGAGAGAATCATGGATCCGCTGCCTCCTGCACACCCCACACTGGGGCATTGAGCCTGCAACCTGGGCAAGTGCCCTGACCGGGAATTGAACTGTGACCTCCCGGTTCATAGGTCGACACTCAACCACTGAGCCACGCTGGCCAGGCAATACTTGGCTATTTTTATGGCCGAACAATGTTCCACTGCATGCATATACCACAGTTGGTTTGTCCATTCATCCATGGGGGGGACCTTCGAGCTGTTTCCAGCTTTGGGCTGCTGTGAATAGAGTTGCTAACAACTAGTTTACATGTCTGTTCTCAGTTCTTTGAGGTCCTTTTCTGGAAGTGGAGTAGTGAGGTCATATGATTAATTTCTGAGGTTCTGCCAAACTGCTTTCCATTGGACTGAACCACTTTCCATTCTGCGCGGCAGTGGACCGGAGTTCCGGGCGGCTCTCCACCTTCTCACCAGACCTCGTTACTCTCTGGTTCGGTGGTTGCTGTTTGGGGTATGGTCATCTCGTGAGTGTGAAATTGCATCTCACTGTGAATTCATCTTGCATTTGCCTAATACCTAACTTGCCATTTCCTTAACTTCCCTAATGAGTAATGATGTTGGACATCTATTAATATACTTACTGGCCACTTGTGTATTTTCTCTGGAGAAATGTCTGTTCAAATCCTTAGTCCATTTTTTAATGGGCTCATTTGTCTTTTTGTTGTTTTAAGACTTTTTGGTTGTTGTTTTTGTAAGAGCTCTTGATGCCATCTTGATACTAGGTCTTTTCAGGCATATGATCTGAAAATATTCTCTCCCCTTCTGTAAACTGGCTTTTCACTTTCTTGGTAATATCCTTTGATGCACAAACTTTTTAAATTTTGATGAAGTCTAAATTTACCCTTTTTTTTCTTCTGTTGACTGTGCTTTTGGTGTCATATCTAAGGATCTGTTGCTAAATCCACACTCATAAAGACATAGCCCCATGTTTTCTTCTAAGACTTTCATGGTTTTAGCTCTTAAATTTAGGTCGTTGATCCATTTTGAGTTATTTTTTTCCAAAGGGCATGAAGCAAGGGGTTTCAACTTCATTCTTTTGCAGGTAGATATCCAACTGTCCCAGCATCACTTGTCAAAGAGACTGCTCTTTTCTTGTTGAGTGGTCTCGGCGCCCTTGTCGAAAATCAATCGGCCACAGGTGTAACTGAGACATCGTCTTGCCTTGGCTTTGATGACTTAGCACTCCCTCTGAACTCTCTTTATCTCCTTTGCAGGCGCAACATCTTCCTCCCAGCCATCAAGACCCACC
>NW_006300373.1:2995518-3020523 GCF_000327345.1 Myotis davidii
TTCACTGAAAAGTCATCAGTAAAATGTTGCTTCAAGGGTACGAAAGAAAGTCTTTTTTGTCTTGAATTATGACTGGCAATGAAAAGTGGATTTATTTTGAGAATCCCAAATGCACAAAATCATGGGTTGATCCAGGTCAAACATCAACATCGACTGCAAGGCCAACTTGCTTCGGAAAGAAGACAGTGCTCTGCGTTTGGTGGAATCAGGAAGGTGTGGTGGATTATGAGCTGGTGAAACCGTTAATACTGATTGCTGCCAACAACAAATAATCAGTTTGAACCACACTTTGATCGTGAAATGACCAGAATGTGCCAGAAGACACGGCAAAGTAATTTTGCTTCATAACGCACCGTCACACACTTCAAAACCAGTTAAAGACACATTAAAAGATCTTGCCTGGGAAGTATTAACCCACCCGCAGTATTCACCAGACCTTGCTCCTTCAGATGACCACTTGTTCCGATCCATGGCACACGCACTTTCTGAACAGCACTTCAAAACATACGAAAAAGTAGAAAATTGGGTCTCTGAATAGTTTGCCTCAAAACAAGAAAGGTTCTATTGGGGATGGTATCCACAAATTGCCTGAAAGATGGAGAAATGTGTAGCTAGTGATAGACATGACTTTGAATAAAGTACTTTCAATGTTTCTCTTGAAATTATCATGTTTTCTCTGATTATAAAATCCGCATTATTAAACGATACACCTAGTACACATCCACGGCTAACTTGCACACGTCTCCATGGATATCACAAAGGCATCTCAAAATTCACCTGTCGGAAACCAAAAAATCCGCATTATTAAATGATACACCTAGTACACATCCACGGCTAATTTGCACACGTCTCCATGGATGTCAAAAGGCATCTCAAAATTCACCTGTCGGAAACCAAACTATAGCTCTTTTCCCTCCAACCTGGTCCTCTTCTTATGTTTTCTATTTTACAGGTGACACCACCAGTTCTCCTATTATCCAAGCAAGAACCCGGGAGTCCAACCTTCAAGGGTTCATCCACCAGTAAGGCCTGTGAATCGTTCATCTCAACTAGCTCTCAAGTACGTCCTCATCTCTCTTTCTCCACCAGCGCCTCTCTAGTCACAGCTACATTTATTTCTCCTCAGAACTAGCCTTCTCTTTTTTGATAATCCTCACCCGAGGGTATTTTTTCCCTTTGATTTTTAGAGAGAATGCCTCTCTAGTCACAGCTACATTTCTCCTCAGAACTAGCCTTCTCTTTTTTGATAATCCTCACCCGAGGGTATTTTTTCCCATTGATTTTTAGAGAGAATGGAAGGGAGGAGGAGAGACACACAGAGAGAAACATCGATGTGAGGGAGACCCATTGGCTGGCTGACTCCCACACACATCCCGACCGGGGCTGGGGATGGAGCCTGCAACCGAGGTATGTATCCTTAGCTGGAATCAAAACCACGACCCTTCAGTCCTAAGGCCGACACTCCAACCACTGAGCAAACCGGCCAGGGTGGGACTAGCTTTCTCTTTCATTGACTCTCATCTCTTCTTGCCTCTTTCAAACTGTTCTCCATAACTGCAGCCACAGTAATTCTTCTGAGAAACAACGTAAAATCGATTCTCTTCTTACAACTCTTCCCATTCCTCTTGGAATAAAGATGAAAAGCATTAGCCTGGCCTATCTGGCCTGATAGCTGGATCCTCCCCTCCTCACTGACCTGCTTTCCCCGAGAGGGCGCAGGCCGGGCTGAGGGACCCCCTTCCCCTCCACTGCACAAATGTTGTGCGCCACCTCTAGTTTTATATAAAAATAAACTCTAAATTAATACAGAGCCCTAGCCAGCATGGCTCAGTGATTAGAAAGTCAGCCTGCCTACCAGAGGGTCGAGGGTTTGATTCCCAGTCAAGGGCACATACCTGGGTTGCAGGTCTGATCCCTACCCCTAGTGGGGGCTCAAGTGGGAGACAACCAATCAATGTCTCTCTCTTACATCAATGTTTCTCTCTCTCCCTCCCCTCTCTCTAAAATCAATGGGAAAAAAATACCCTTACTCCTTGGGTAAGGATAAATAAATACAGTTACATGTAAAGAGTGAAAGTATAAGTATCTAAGCAGAATATTAGTTATCTGTATTTAAGGTGGAAAAAATTTCTAAGCCTAAATTCGAATAGAAAAACCATGATGGACATGACTGGTAGGTTTAAATGCATAAAAATGGGAGAAACAATGATCTTTTAAAAAGTACTTAAAATTAAAAAAATAGATAAATTAGGAAGAATGCAAAATATCTTGTCTACAAAGCATTAGTATCTTTAAATTCTAATGAGTGTTTGAAAATCAGTAAAACAAAAATGAAAACACCAATTTAAAAACAAAAATGGTTGTAGACAATCAAACAGCTGAGTCACCAGAAATAGCAACAACCGATAAAAAATGATAAATACTTAACATCACTAAAAATTTAAAAATGCAAATCAAAACAACCCATTACCATTTCCATCATCAAATTTGGAGAGTTAGCAAAAAAAGAAAAATTATAACAGAGCCTTTGAAATACCTGCTGGTAGTAATTTACCTGGATCTACTCTTCCTAGGGTTTAATTTGGCGAAATGCATCACTAGTCCTGACTACGGTCTCTACTTTGAACTAGTAACTCGACTTCGAGGAATTTTCTCCAGCTTCAGGAAATGATCCGAGATGTCCACAAATGTGTACGCGCAGAAAGGGTTATTACAGTATTCCCTTTAATGCGGCCACAAATTGAAAACAAGAAGCAGGTTTAAAACTGTCGCAGCGCATTAGGTATGCGTAGATGATGGAATGCTGCACGGGCACGGAATACACTATTTTAAAAGAACCTGTAAGAGCCTGGGAAAATGCTCACCATCTAAAGCCGAGAAAGGAAGACAGGGTTAAAGAAGGTACAGGATTAAAGTGTGGGGAAAACTTACAGCAGAAGGTCATCCGTGATTTTTCCTGGAAGGTAAGCTTATAGGTGACTTTAATTTATCTGCTAGCCTTGCTATCGTGTTCTCGGTTTCCTACCGAAGGGAAGGTATTTCCGTTTACTTTTTCTTTAATAATATTTCATGTAAATGCGTTGCAAAGCATTTAAGCAGTGGGTTAATACACGGAGCCCCTCTTTTCCTCCTGCCTCTATTGGCCTCCCCAGGAGTAATAACCATGAAAGGTTAATATACCTGAGTGGGCACAAGTGGGTTTTTGGTTGTGAGTACAGGAAAGAGTCTGTTCTTGCATTATTATTATTCATCAATTACTATATTATTTCCCGTGACAATAGTAAACCTACTTTTGCCCACCCTTTAGATTCTTCCAGACATTTTTCTATATATTTAAACATATGAATATTCATGGTAACTATTTTCACAATCAGAAAAAATAGTGATTTAATACAAAAACCAAAGAGCCGGGGGATCGCCTAGGGCAGCGGTTCTCAACCTGTGGGTCGCGACCCCTTTGGCGGTCGAACGACCCTTTTACAGGGGTCGCCTAAGACCATCCTGCATATCAGATATTTACATGACGATTCATCACAGTAGCAACATGACAGTGATGAAGTAGCAACGAAAATAATTTATGGTTGGGTCACAACATGAGGAACTGTATTTAAAGGGCCAGAAGGTTGAGAACCGCTGGCCTAGGGGGTTGACTAGATTTTAGTAAATTATCCAATAACTAAAACTTAAAAAGAATGACGCCTTTGCCTTTATTTCAGAGTAAAATCACTGCCCTCAATTTTCAAACCACCAGGGGAAAAAAAGAAGTGTATGGGGGGAAAAATGTTAAAGCGGCAGTGGTGGGCCAGGCGCATGACTACGTCAATCAAACCAGTGGCAGGCCAACTCTCTTCTGGCCCTTTATTCTGTATTAGAAAAGGGTAAGCACACGCCAATTCGTGATCTTCCGTTCCAGGACTGAAATAAGTACGTTTTGGAGAGCAATGTGTGAAATACAAATAAACTCACAGGAAAGGACCCCCAGCACAATACGGGGGGCAGAACAGTCCACGCGGACGGAGCCTGGGGGTCGTGGGCAGCGAGGTGAGGGCGGGGACATTAACCGGCTCTAATCCCATCCTCCTTTATGACTAGCTCGAGAAATGACCTCTAGCGAGATCGGGCCCTTGTTCTATCCGGCGACTAGATTTTTCTTACAGAAAATAAATTAAAAAGGTGTGACCTTGCTGCAGGCTTGCCGAGAAAATGAGGTACATGTTGTCACGGGCAGAGGACCTATTTGTTCAATTTGAAAGGCTGCCGCTTTGCTCCGATGAGAAGTTCAGATAAAGGCCGGGGATGAAAAGAGGAGAGACGTTTCTGAGCGAGGAAATTAAAGAGCTACATTGGAGACCCTTTCAGCGCGACAGCGGGCCTTCCGTGGGGGGCTTATCAGGCCGCATCAGCCACACCTGGTCCCCGCGCTCCGGCTCCCTCTCCTGCGCGCACACAAAAGCGGGCGATGTAGGGGTCCCCCGGGGAAGGCCCCCGGCTGATACCATCGGCGGCAGCCACCCCCTCCACGGCAGGTCCCTGCGGCAGAGAGGGACCCCACTCACATTTCCTTCCCGGGGTCAAGAGGCTCAAAGTCATTTCACAGCGGGCGCCGAAGGGACCGGGTCAAGAAGCTTCTTCATAACCTTCCCGGCCAGTAAACGGATCACTTCACGGAGAATTTCTCCAAAACCCGCCCAAAGCAATGGGCGTGGAAGTGCCTTTGTGTCCACCCAGGTCTCAAGCCAGCAAACATTTCCATCCAAAGCCCCGGAAGCAAAGAAACCTTCTCTCCACGTGTGTCTTCATGGTACAGACACCTCTAAGGCTCCGCAGTGTCTTTCAACTCTCAAAGCAACAGTCCGCACAAGGCAGTCAAAGGAGGCAAAATAAATGCTGGGCTTCCCACATGGCCCACATGTATCTCCAGCACCTACTCCCCGGTTCCCTGTCCCTGCGAGGTTCCGAAGACGGTGGGTCGACCTAGAATCCAGTGCCCCAGGTCAGGTGAGGCCCACTCCCCGTCGTCCCAGTTTTATTGCTCAAAGTCATTTCACAGCGGGCGCTGAAGGGACCCGGAGGGATGGTCAGGAAGGCCGTGATGGGGAGGGGATTTTTGAGTTTCCCTGTGAGCACTGGGTGGAACCAGCCAGGAGAGGTGGAGGTGAGCAGAGGGCAGGGCTGATGGACCCGGGTAGCGCCCTGTCCGGGCCCAAGAGATGTGCTGACCTCCGGGCTGGGGTGAAATGCTGAGGTTGGGAGAGTCCAGTCCATCTTGACCCTTCTCCAGTCTTAACACTCCACTCCTGTTTGTCCCACTAACATTGAAACAATAATTGGCTGACACTTTTAATTCTGAAATCATCATTTTAAAAGAGCTGAGCCTCTTAGCACATCTCCCCTCAAAATACTCCATCTGAAAAAATTACACTGCACAGCACAGCTTGTCCAGCAAAAGCAAAAACAAAAACTGTCTGTCTATTGAATGAAGCCCCAACATCTTCATATCAGCAAGAAGATCTCTGGACTCACCCTCCCTGTGTCTGCAGGATTTAGCATCTTGGGGTCTTGGCTGCTCGGTTGCCTACAAGAACAAGGAGGAACCGCTACCAATTACCAGGCAACCCAACCACCGGAAACGCCTGCAACTTAACAGCAGCTGGTGACCAGGGGAAGAGTGAGAGCACCCTCACATTGTGACGCAACACTGTGGAGAACCAAGCGCAAGTCCCACCTTCCCGACTGGCCAAGGCTGTGCTGTGACCATTTCTCCCGACATATGGGGGCGGGGGGTGTTGAGGGTGCCAATGGGAGGCCTCAGGAACTTCCGAACCAATTCCTCTACTTGGATTTGCCCTTCATTCTGTCTCCCTAGGTCCCACCTAACAGCGGTGAGATCTTGCATTTTGATGTGAGTTGGACCTTCTATGCCTTAGGTGTTTGGACACTCCCACCCACAATGAGAGGTTCTGAAAGTGCCTCCAACAAACACTCACTAGGCCGCCAACTCTAAACACCTCACCTGTGACCCACTTCTCCCTCCCTTTAGGGTCCCATCTGTAAGGTGACAACGAGGCTCACCAAGACCCGCCTAGAGCGGACACTCATTCGATACGTGGTTGGGGCTTATGCGGAATATATCAGGGACAGACACAGCCTCTCTTCACATCAAGGTGTTAACCAAACGCATTCCTCTCGATAATAAAGTCAACCTCCTGACACTATATCCACTATAATCACACCGAGAACTTTCTGAGCAAAAAAAGAGAGATTTCTTCACTCTGATCTAACAGTTGATAAAAAACAAAACAAACAAACAAAGAAAAAAAACCCAGCCAAGTTCTGGTTCTGTGTTCAGTATCCCTTGTTGAAATCATGCTTTCAATGACCCAAAAGTTGGTAGAATGACGAAGTAAATAAAGGGAGAAGCAAGGGAGAGAAAAGCAGGAAGCTCCCTCTTTCTGAGCACCTACTATGTGCCAAGTACTAACACAACTGATCCCTAGAATGGGATGAAGCCGCCGGGAAATGTGTGGCCTGCCTTTTTCCATTTGAGTTCCCATTAAGTGACTTTTCAGTGCTGTGACTTCGGGTCGCTCCCTAAGGGCCTTGGCAGTATTTTTCATCGCGCTGCTTCTTTCTTCAGCTTTCTTTTCAGACCCAATTTTGTATTTTCTAATTGCAAAGTCCGTTCAAGTTCCAAAAACACTCTCTTATAATTATCGCCAAACAAATGCTGTGATTCCACAAAGCCCAAACATGTGTCGCATTAATTCTCGCAACTGAAATGCTTTCATTTTTTTTCTTGGACTCTAAGCAAAACGGACCATAAGCAAAGTGTTTGATAAAATGACAGGTGGAATTCCATCCAATTAAGACATAAATATTTTTCCAGAGGCTAAGCTCACTGCGAAATAATCATCTTCACTCAACGCATCTTTACATGTCTTTGGCGAAACACCTGTCTAAAACTGTTAACACTAAATATTTGGGGAGCTCTGTACTTCAAAGCCATCCCTGAAAATGTCAAGGATTGTTAAAATGTTGAAGTAATTTTGGTTAAATGCTTCTGTGACAACTGTCGGACTTGATTTGTTTTAGCTGAATACATTCTGAATATCGCTTGGAATCTGGGAATTGGTCATTTGCCAACAGATGAGAATTGGACCGAAGTCAAAAGAATTACATGCATCAAAGAAATGAAAAAAATATATATATATGGAGGAAATCTTTGGGTATTTTAAAAATGCAATTTATCTTCTAATGTGGAAGCTTCAAAAGAAGGTTCTTCCCAATGGATAGCATTTGCAGGAAAACGATAAATTACAGAAGTCACTCTGACTCTTGGCCGACTGCGTACACAGAGGGCCGCACTTCCAGTTCCTCCAGCAGGTGAACAATCGCATATTTTAGAGCACCTTGACAAAGCAATACAAAATGGAGGTGTTTTCCTGGGGACTTTTAGGTGGTTGGTTACCAAGTGCATAGAGTTCTTAAACCCCCAGACAGGAAAACTGAGGCCCAAAGACTTATAGCCAACCCTAGTTGCTAAACAGAAACGCCAACTGAGAAGAGCTTACGGGTTGGAGCGGAAGGGTGAGTAGTGGGAGAGACATTTAGGAAACATCCACATACGGTAAAATGCAACAAAAATGCCACAGAGGTAGAGAGAGGCCCGTGGTAAGAGGAACTAAGGTTAATCGGGAAATGGCTATGGGCCAGGCATTGCTAAGTACGTTACCTACGTTACCTCATTTAATTCTTGCCGTTACCTATGCGCAGGGTGCCATTATTACCCTACATGGACAAACATTCGCAGCAAATTGCCCGAATTAGGCAGACAGCCATTGGAACCAATCCGGTCCGACTTCAAAGTCCTTGCTCTTCATCACAGATTGAATTTCCTCCCAATGTTCATGACTACAGAGCTTCTTTCTTTTCCATGAATTCAAGTGGGTATCGTTATAACATGAGCAACCTACCGTAATAATGAATTGGGCCGTCTGGACCCGCTACAGGCCACACCTAAGTTATGGGGTCTGGAGAGAGTGTACTATGGGGGTGAAGCTGAAATGTCCCAGGAGACTCCAATTCCAATAGTCCGCCCCACTGTCCCATAAGGATACTCATTCTCGACCTAGTGTGTGTTCGGAACCATTTTACAGAATGTTCTAGGCCTTGACTTAGTTGGAGAGACGCTTGGAGTGAGTTCTCCGTTTACCCAGCATGTTTTACCGAATGCCACTCCGTCTGAAGCGGGCCCTGCACCAAACACCCAGTGTCTGGTCTACACCAGATCGACATTGAACTTGGAGGGGATCTGTTATTTCCATTGTCCCTTCATAATTGGGGCTCTTTCTGTGCAAAGTGTCAGAATCCCAAGTCAAACTGGCAGAGACAAGAAAGGGGACACGCAGCCTCAGAGAACTGGAAACCGCCGAGGCAGGCGTATCTACAGATGGGTCTGAAGCCAGAGACTCAAAGGGGCCGACGGGGTTTCGGTTCTCCCCTTTGCGTTTCCCAGCTCTCGCCTTCTCTATCGGTGGTGACACAGGCCACTCTGCCTCCTCCCCAGCAGTCCCAGGACTGCCTTATTCTTGCTGCCAGCGATCCCAGCAAAAGGACAGTTTCCCTTGCTCTGTTTTTCTGGCAAAATTGCCAGGTTATGTGTCATAGGGTTAGCTTGGTCATGTGTCTACCAATCACAGGGGCGGCCAGAGGGATGGACTGTGCTGATTGGCCAGGCCTGGGTCCCATGCCCACTCCTAGATGTGCAAAGACCTGGGCCCCTGTCTGATGATATGAATTAAAAGAAGGAAAAGGGTAGTCCCCCAGAGGAAACTCTGAGGCCCATCACGTGAAGTGGGGGCAAATCAAAGCCAAACAGGCATAACCAACAGGTCCCCACACCAGCCCCATCTCTCAGGCATTGCCATTAAGGAGAGGCAGCGGGGACTGGCCAGGTACCTTGGGGGGCACACAGGAGCTGAAACAGCTGGGGGTAGGGTGGGAAGCTAGGGAAGCGGTTCTCAAACTTCAGTTACACCAGGGGAGCTTTGCTAGGAAAACAGATTTCTGTTTTCCACACCCAGAAATTCGAATTCAGCAGACCGGGGACATGAGAAGTCACATCTTAACAGCCCCCGCCTCAAATGATTATGATGTGGATGGAGGCCTGTATTTCAAGAGACATGGGTTTCCATCCTAGGAGGGCAGACCAGTTCCGAGGTATTAAATGAGTTTCACTAAGCCCCAAATAATAGCCAGGGGGAGTCTTTGAAACAAACAAAACCAGTCTTGTCCCTTGCTCCCGGTGAGCGCCTCTCTCAGTAATTATACCTCCCTGGGCCTCCTGGGGGGTGCCAGGCGCTTCCCACACACTCTGGGAGATGAGGGCCCCCACCCATCCAGGCCAATGGCTGCCGGCTGGTTTGTGGACCCACAACGTGAAGACATATGGGACTTACAAAGAGCTTTGGATGCCGAGTCAGAGATGCTGTACCTTATTATCCAATGCATAAACCTGATCATAGGACAACTGTGTTTCAAGGAGATAAGTGGGCTTTTAACACCGTCAGAAAAAGAGAAAGAGAAAAAAGGGAACAGAAAGAAAACACTTCCACCGCTAGGAAAAGGATTATCCTATATGATAAAAGGCTAATAGGCAAATCAACCAAACAGCAGAACGACCTATCACTATGATGCACACTGACCACCAGGGGGCAGACACTCAATGCAGGAGCTGCCCCCAGCCCGCAGGCACCCCCCCCACCATTGCCCCACCGGTCACCCCACAGATCAGACCTGATCACCGACCAGGCCTAGGGACCCTACCTGTGCACGAATTTTGTGCACTGGGCCTCTAGTATTTATATATACATCGAAAAATAGAAACAGTGAATTGTCATTTGAGCCCCCTGCTCTGCTCTCTTCTTCTCTCCCTCCCCCTTTCCTTCTCCCTTTTCTCTTCTCTCTTCTTTTTTCTTTCCCTCTTTCCTCTTTGTCAAATGTTCCATTGGTAGACATCCAAGCACAGAGCAGTAACAGGAGCCACAAATCGTTTGGAAAATGCTTCCTACAAGGTGGCCGGGCAGGAATTCCAGGGAAGCCACCCTGCCAGGGTCCCAGGACAGCCTGCTCATTGAAACCAGAAACCTTCCCGGTGCTCTCACTTCTAGTCACACAGATCTAAGAGGCTTAAGGTAAGTGTCCCTCCTCAAAGCCTGAAACAACAAAGATTAGCTTTTAGCATCACAAAGACACATATATTTGTATAGGTTCTGAAGGAGAGGAAATGCGTTAAGACATTTGGAGTGAGGGTGGAGGTGAGGAGAGACAACTGTGGACAGAAATGACAAATTGTCCTTAGCAAGGGAGAGAGCATTCCGACAAGATTACCCACTGTTTACAAAGAAAGAGACTGAAATTGAGATTTACTCAGCGGTGACAACGGAGGCACAGGTTGCAGAACCTCCTTAAGCTGAATTGACTGAGCGAGCACTTGAGATTGGACCCAACAGCACATGTTTGGGGGTGGTTTTCCTATTCTCTAAGACGGTTGGTGAGGATTATTAGGGTAATTAATAGTGAAGCCAAGAGGGCAAGAAGAACCTGGTCATCTTTAAGAAAAAATATACTTGTGTAAATCACTTCAAAAATGCCTTACTATCTATATCATAATGGGGAAAAAACCCTCCGTGCCTCAGTTTCCAAAAATGTTCAACTGAAGCAGTACTTAAAATAAAAAAAATAAAAAATTGGGGGCTGAAATCTCATTTAAAAGTGTTAAAGAACCCATGAACCTCAGGAAAATGCACTCGGGTGCAAAACTGTGCATATAACTGATTTGTTGCATTGGAAACATATCCCTACCATGAGGTCATCAATAAGACTGACCTTCATAAACACGTTCTTTCCCGCTTTTATTTTTCCAGACAAAAATGGTTACTTCCCCTCCCTCAAAAGAAAATAAATACAGATTAGTTTTTTTTTTTTTTTAAGTATTCTTTAACTCTGCTCAAAAGTTAATTTCCACCGGAAGCTTCTTTTGTTTGGATGGACCATGAAGGTGAGCCTGTGGATTGGTCCTCGACATGGTCAACATTGACATCGAACCCATTTCATATCTCGTTGGTTCTCAGAGCGACCCGTGAGGACAAGCCAGGACTCCGGTGGCTCTGTCGGCAGGTGGGGGTGACGCTAGTGGGAGAAACACCCGCATTCCCCGAGGCCTCAAGGGAAATGCGTTTTACGTGGGTGCCTTTGTAAAGAGTCCGACAGCTCATCTGCACCAGGACCTGCCTCGTTGACAGCATCCGTGGCAGCGGAAGGTTGAGAATTTCAATACTAAGGATCTCCGAGCTCAGGAGAACCTCAAACAGCCATTGAAGCCTTTCCAGGTGTCCATCATCTTCTACCTGCCCCCAGCCTGGCAGGGATTGGCCACCAGGGAGAGCATCGACAAGGCCCTCCCACTGACCAGGTTCTGCCCCGTAAGTTCTCCACCCCCAGATGCGCATGTTAAAACTTCTGAACACAGTTCGCCCTCTCAGAGCCCAGGAACACGTTTGAGGGGGGCAGTCCCCCTCCTCCACTCGAGCAGTTATTAAAGTAATGGCCTATCTTACAGGAGATGGAATCTGAGCATCAGAAAAATGTGTAAACACTCCCCCACCAGTCCCCTCATCCAGGATGGCAATAGGAAGGTGAAAGGGCTCAGAGCTTTTATTATTATTTTTTTATAACAGTTTCCATAACAAGGATGGTAGGACCTTGGATTAAAAGATTTATCCTGCCCAGCCATGTGGCTCAGTGGTTGAGCATCCACCTATGAACCAGGAGGTCTGGGTTTGATCCCCAGTCAGGGCACAAGCCCGGGTTGCAGACTTGATCCCCGGTGTGGGGCATCAGGAGGCAGCCAATCAATGATTCTCTCTCATCATTCAGTTTCTCTCTCTTGCTTCCTCTCCCTTCCTCTCTGAAATCAATAAAAAAAAATATTTTTTTAAAAAAAGCTTTATCCTGTTCATTGTTTGTTTCTTTTAAATTTGCCAAGAATGCCAAGATATAAGGAAATTTTCCTAACTGCTTTGCGAATGGGCACTTATCTACGGTAAAAGGTCCGTCGAGCATGCCAGGCACTGCCCGGGAAACGCGGGGCCTCCCGGATATTGGAACAAGCCTTCGGTCAGTTCCCGTTTTCTGACCAGCCCCCGGGAAATGTGATGACTTTGGACCTGACTCTGAATCTATGGGGGCTCTTCCCTGTGGTCGCCCAGATGCCGGTCAGCATGGCTGAGACGCTGTCTCGACACGAGTGGAATCCTCTGGAAAAAGCAGTGAGCCAGGACACACACAGAGCGTCTTTATTCACCAAGCAGCAGAGCCAGATGCGACGCCGAGCGCTGCAGGTGCACCGTGTCGTAGGTCGGGTTTCCCCCACAACAGTCCCTGAATCGGGGATGCGAGTGCCAGGCGTTTATTTTGGAGGGGATCCCAGGACGCACCTGGAGGGGAGCGGGGGAGTGAGTCGGAATGAAAAGCAGACATAAAGGGTACATTCTCCAGCAGGTGACTGCTGGGGCCACTTGGGCTCCGTCTTGCTGGCACATCCTGGGAGAGGGGAGAGAACACGCTTCAGAATTGTCCTGAGCGAGGAGTGGGGAAGCCTGGGTGCTTCACACCGACACCCGTCCATCGCCCTGGAGAGCTGCCCCCTGGAGATGGGGCCTCTCCCAGCATTTTGAACTGACTGGGTGTAGGGGCCACGCCCACTCCAGCGGCCAGAAGGTATTCTTGGGCAGAGAGGGACAGGTGTCAAGAGTAAGAACTCATCAGAATACCGGGGTGGGGACGGTGAAGGCCAAGGAGATGGGGGCAGGGCACAGGCAGGGTCTGCTACACACGGACACTGTGGCTTTTGCTGCAGGCAGCCTTGTCACCATTTCCAAGAAGCTACTGCAATGTCCAAAAACAGGGTCCCAAGCAAGGAGGGTTTTTTAAAAAAATACTTTTTTGTTGTTGCTGTTAATCCTCGCCCAAGGATATTGTTCCACTGATTTTTAGGGAGAGTGGAAGACAGAGGGAAAGACGGAGAGAAACATTGATGTGAGAGAAACACATCGATTGGTTACCTCCTGCACGAGCCCTGACCAGGGCCCAGGCTGGGGAGAAACCTGCAACCAAGGTACATGCCCTTGATCAGAATCAAACCCGGGACCCTTTGGTCCACAGCCCAACGCGCTATCCACTGAGCCAAACTGGCCAGGGACAAGCAATGAGTTTTAGTTTTGTTTTTTTTATTGGCATCCTCCTTCATGCAATGGACAAGAACAAGGATGTGTGGCCACCTCTAGTCTCCTCCAGTTGTTTGTTGAAGGGACACGGAGTGGCTGGGAATTCCTCCGTGATCTGCTTCAAAACAGTGAAAAACAGAGCAGTGATTCTGGAACGGGTGATGTCACTTGTCTAAGGCTGTTCTACAATTTTATTCCTCTTTCCAAATCACACCCTAACTCAACTAGTTCCCAGGTGCATGGCTCCAACAAGGCTGCCTTCCTCACTAAGTGGAGTACTTCACTGTACAATCTTAGCGGATGCTTCGAAAAAGGCCGGTTTTGCACGGATACAATGTAATTTGAGAGAGGGCTTCCGCGTTTTTCAAGACAAGGCTCCTTTTCACTTAACACCATTTTCCGAGAGCATTTTTCAAGATGGACAGATGGGAAACACTCCTTGAAGTCTGTTGGCTTCACGTTTCCATGGGTGGGAAACTCCCTGCACAAGGACAGCTTTTTACTATGTCCTTTCTCATCCAGTGCTACAAGGGGGATGACCTCGTCCTATTTCCTTTGCTTTAACTTTTCCAATTTAAGTTGATGTGATCAAGACAGAGATATACATAAAAATGCTGGAGGATCCTGATTCCTCTTTATGGGGGAAACCATCTCAACCATGATCAACAGGTTACTGTGACCATTTGAATGTGTGTTTAATACACAGTTCCTACCCTCCTTGAATTCTAGGCAGAGCACGCCTCCCCACCCTACTGATCTTGGGCGGGGCTTTGGTGAATGGAAGTTTTGTTGACGTGATCCCAGCAGAAACCTATGTGTCCTTGTGCCTTTTGGGTTGGCTCTAGTGCTCCTGCTAGTCTCCATGAGAGGAACACGCTGGGAGTAGCTGCTGGTCCAAGCAAGATGGTGGATCAGCTACAGCTTGGATCCTGGAGTCCTGAGCCTGAAATCCAGCCTCGTCCAGTCAACCAGTGGGTGACAAGTAAGCGCCTGTTGTTTTAAGACACTGAGTTCTGGGGTAGTTCGTTAGGCAACATTATTGCAGCAATTGCTGAGTAACACATTATTGTATAAAGTAGCATCCTTTCTCGCTTCACAGTTCTCGGATTTAAAAAATTCTTGGTACAGTTGGATTTAAAGCTTCTCTCCCTGCCCCCAAAGCCAATTAAAAAAAATAAAAAACAGGACAGGTATCGAAGAGAGTATATTCTCCTTAATGTGTTTCATTCACACGTCACTCCCAAACTATAGGATCGGTGAGACCCGGCCTGTCATTCTCCTTTCCTTTGTTTTTGGGGTTGGCACTAATTAACAGTCTGTTACAATGGCATTCCCCCAGCTGATGCCTCTTGATGTGAAATTCTTCAAGCCCCATCTCATCTGCATTGTAACCTTACAACCTCTCACCCTGCCACAGTTTCATCTGTAATCAAAATTAGGAACTAATGAAATAACACAAGGCTTTTTTTTTTAAATGGGGTGGTTTGCTTGTTTGTTTTCCAAATTAGACCAATTTGCCATTTTACCAAACCCACACCGTTTTTTTTATTTTATTTTTCATGAAAGCTACATCTTCACTATCCCACTTGGAAATGAGACGTCTGCTGGACTTGTTGCATACAATTAAACCACAACAAAAGGAAGCCGGAGTCATTTCACTTTTCATGAGGCTGTAATTATCCTCCCACTGTTGGAATGCAACATCCCTCAGGAGCTAATTATCGAAAAGCTCTCATCACACGTAGGAAACACACAGACAAATCCTGGGAGCACCAAGTAAATGTTCAACAGTGAAGATCTGCAGCCAGGAAGTCATACCCATCAGCGGGTCCAGCTAATTACGAATCTGATTTTTGGAGCATTTGCGTAAGCTAATTATGACCCCTCCTCGTAACATGAAAAGCAGAGCCCTTGACTGGCTTTAATAAAGATCTAGCTACGAGAAAAAATGTACTGAGAACCGTAACGCAAAATTTGCATTGCAACAGAATCTGGGAGAAGTGTGGGAGAATTTATTTTAATAGAAAACCTTTCATTTATCACATGATAGATATGTTTAATATACCTTTTCGTGGATGTCACGTTCAAAGGCAAAGTGGGCCATTGTATTGATACGGTTTCCTATGAGCCGCGCAGGGCTGCTTAAATCCCAATTCAAAATTTTAAATGTGTATTATAAAATGCTGTTTTGAATCAACGGAGATTCACGGTAGATAGATATTGCCTATTAAAGATTATGTAATGGATCATATTCTAAAGGGATTAAAGTCAGTCATTTCCATAATGTGGGGACCGTGCTAGTCACTCTTTAATATCTTCCCTATCGGCTTACTCAAATCCTTCTTGATTTTTAAATGGTTAGAAAACGAATAAGCACTCACAGACTGTTGGTGGGAATGCGCGTTGGCACAACTTTTTCAGAGGGCGACTGGCCAACAGCTATCAACATAAAAATGTACATGCTCTTCTGACCTTGCCATTGACCTTCTAAGACTTTTATCTTGCAGAGAGACTTGCCTTAGTGCTCAAGAATCATCTATAAGGATGTACACTGTGGCATCGAAAAAGAAAGAAAGAAACAATCTCATTGCCAGTGAATAGAGGACTGTTTCATGATAAATCCATACAACTGGGTGTGAGGCTGCTACTAAGGACAGAGAGAGAGACACCCAGTACATGCACTGCTCTATAAAAACTGTTCAAGATACAGGAAACACACAAAGAGGTAAGTTATAAATCCATATGGATGGTGCGATCCCATTTCGTTACCCAAAAGGGTTATGCATACACAGCCCTGATACATGTATATGCAAGTATTTTCCATCACAATGGATGTCTGTGCATCTAGATGTGTGGGGGTGGGTAGATAGATGACATATGATAGCTATTCATAGATAAGCGTTCTAGAAAGACACAGAACAATTAGCAGGTCTTTCTTTGGGGAGTGGTGCTATTGTTGTGAAAGCAGCCATAGACAGCATGTGAAGGAATGAGCCTGGCTCATTCCTGTGTTCAAGTACAACTTTAATGGGAAAAGGCAGCCAGCCATAACCTACAGTTTGTGGACTCCTGCCCTACTGATTGAATCCAGTCTCCATGGCGGTGTATGTCCTCTCCATGCCATGACTCCCAAGTTTACATCTCCAACTTCATCTTGCCCCTGACTGTGCTACTTGCATGCTACAAGGCACTGACATTTTCACTTGGACGTTGGGGCAGAGATGACTAACCATCCAGTCTGCATGTACTCCCTGCCGTAGTAGAGTTGTCTCTAGTACCTGGCCAGGGACTACCTTTCCTGCCGTCCACCCCAGAAGGTGGGGACATGTTACTAGTTTATTCCCAGTGCATCTTTCCCAGACTCTCTTTGCCACCTGTCAGTGGGATGCAGCCCTAGAGAAGGGTGGAGCCACAAGATGGAAGGAGCCTGGGTCCTTGAGTCACCATGTGGAAGGTCCTCATCCAACGAAAACATCTGCATTGCTCTATTACATGAGTGAGAAATAAACTTGTTTTAAGCCATGGAAATATGAGGATTTATGTGATCATCAGTAGTGTCACCCTAATTAGTGCATGTGTCTAACAGCCATCTAACACTTAGCATGTCCAAAATGGAAACTCTTAATTTTTGCCTTGTGTTCTTGCCCAGTGTCCCCATCTCAGAACATGGCACCTCCATCTCTTCTCACTGCCAAGATTTCGCTCATTCTGTTTCTGATTTCCACAACTGCTACCACCACCCGCTGCGGCCACACTCTCAATTAGACCAGTTTCTCAGGGTGATTCCTAGGTACCCTTCAGGAGTCAGCTCATAAACCCCCCTCCCCTTGCGTTCCCAAAGCAGCCATCACCCTCTGTAGTGCTTGCCTTTTGAATCATGTGCCCCTGCTTTTTAAAGTGAATGGGGGCAGGAATCGTAAGAGCAAATTAGACATTTGCCTCTCACAAGGGGTGATACAGGGATCGGGGCATTAGTCCGGGGGAGCGAAAGTGTGAGATGGCGGAGGACCTTGATTGCAAGCTAAGGAGTTTGGATATTGACCATTTTTGAGTTGAGTAGTAGCCTAATAAGAACCAGAACAGAAGACAGCAGTCTCTTCATCGGGACTCTATGAAGATTTTGATAAAGTTATGTGACTGGCATGTGAAAAACTAAAGAGCTTTAGAGCAAGGATGGCCACTACTATAGGTCACATTAACTTTGACCAAGTAGTAGTGGCTGCCCGGAAGGCTGTGGTGAGAGGGTTTGGGGTCCTTTGGGGGCATGGAGGGCAGCCGTCATGGGGATCTATTCACCATGTCCGCTTGGGTGAGGGTGGTGACCAGAGGTAGCCCCAGAGCCGAGGGCTGGGTGCCAGGACTGGAGAAAACAGGCTCCGACCTTGCACCTCTCAAAACTAAAATAACGTGTCTATTTTCCAAGACCCTGTGGTTAATCTAGCATCCTCCAAAGCAAATCAGAAACAGCAAACATTAATAAGATCCTCGAGCCTTTTCCAAATGTCAGGAGCTAGAACAAAATACAAATAAATTAATCCACCGGGAGCTTTCTCTCTTCGCTCCTCGCTCTGAGTATAAACACAGCTCCAAAATTTAGGGACGTCCAATACTCCCTTTAAACACAAGCAAACAGGTCCTCCAGGCAAAGAATTCAAACGTCCTTGCTCTGGACTTTGATGATGCATTCCAGGGCTGCATGGAAACGCGCAGAAAGGGAGCAAGAAGAAAGCTTATCTTTTAATGACAGGTCTGGCCCCAGAGAGAAGCGCAAACCCCGGGTCATGAGTGTCTGTGGGGGGAGGAGGTCACCCTGGCAGAGCCCACTGCCCAGGCTACCCTACCATCTCTCACACGCCTTAGGAGCGGCCTCACGCCCTCCAACATAAGGGCAACCGTCTCCATAGACTGCCCAGACATGGCTTCCTATGCGACCACAGGACCTGCCCTGGGTACCTGTGACCGCTCAAGAGCGCTTGAGGAATATGGCTCCCGAGCTTGGCGGTCCTGGGTGGCTCCTGGGTCTCCCTTTTTGCGGGTGGGGTGAGCTGGATGACTGGTCAGGAGGGATTTCTCTGCCCCCCGTTTCCCTAGGTTCCTGGAAGGAGTACATTTCCCTTCTCCACTGGTGTGGGACCCGGCCATGCCCCTTGCCATCGCATCCTGGTATGTGAGGGGTACGTCTCACTCCACTGATGTTGGGCTTGGCCACGTGACTTGCCTCGGCCAATGGGATGTTAGTGGTTTTGCTGTGGTCAGACGTTGAAAGCTTTTTGTAGGATTGGTTTGCCCCCTTGCACCTCCGCTATCACCATGAGGAAAACATGCCCACACTAGTCCCTGGTCCACAGAGGATGAGGCAGGTGGCACAGATCTGACCCCAACCCCAGCTGCAGTGTGGAGTCATGCCTGTTGGAGCCCAGATGAGATCCAGAAAGCTGCCCCAGCCAACAGATGAGCAGGCAAGGACGCGGGGCTGTTCCTGAAGCCACTGAGTCTCCAAGGGGCTCGTTACAGACGCTGTGGCAGTTGATGGGTAGAGTCGGTATGAGGCCCTGGGCAAGTTCCAGTCTCTCTATCTCAGTTTCTTCCCATAGGAAAGGGCACAGGGGTAGTACCTTCACAGCTTTGTAAGAGACAGGGCATCCAAGTCGCCTACCACAGTGACCCACACAGAAAAAGCCGTCAGCAGTCATCATCAAAGTTAAGAGCATGGACTCTTGAGTGGATTCATATTTTTTTTAGCCAAATGCTAGCTCTGGCACCATGTAAGTGTCTGCTCCAGATCTGAGGCGGTGGGGAGGGGTGGGGCAGAAGAGAGCCAAGTATGGGAGAAATTTCAAGTTCAAGACCATGTCTACACTAGCAGAGAAGCCCAGATCTGAACCTCCTCACTCAGGTACGTATTCCTGCTACCACACATCACAAAGGCCACATACAAGGTCCTGTAGAATGCTCAGGCCGCAAATTCCCATGGCTCCTGCTCTTAGACCTGGGAGGGACGGGGCGAGGCTCCGGGGCCTGAGAGGAGGTGCCTGAAGGGGGCAGGGGCTACCGATCTGGGGCTCCATCGGCAGCCAGTTCCCGGCTGGGCTGTGAGAGCCAAGCTTTTCTCCCTGAGGCTGTGGTGTGAGAGGAGCGGGGGACCACCCCTGTTTGCAAGGAGCTTCTGGAACTTCCATCGTAGGGAGGTGAAAAACCAGCGTCGGCGGATGGCCCTGAGCAGGCGTGCGACTTAGAGCCCAGAGGTAAGAATTCAGAGTCCGCAGGAGAGAAGCTTTCGGGACAAGGCAATGGCAGGCCTGGGCCGAGTTCTGTGACAGCACCAAGTCTGAGCGCTCGGACTTGGGAGAAGCATGGTGGTGAGCATAAGAGCGCGGACCCCGCCAGACTGTCTTAGGTTCAAACCCTGAGCCTGGCGTTACAGGGCATCTCAGAACCTTAGATTCCTAAGGGCTATTAGGAAAATAGGGATAGTAATAGAACCTATCCTGTCAGGTCCTTGTGAGGATTAAAACCATTAAATATATAAAACTCAGCATGGATTATAGTAGCTATTATTATTATTATTATCATTATTATTATTAGCATTATTATTATTACAGGCTCACAGCCCCATACATGAATCCCTTGAGCCAGAAGGAATGTGTTTTATAATTCAGAGTTGTTCCTATTTGAGGCAAGAAATATGGTGCCCATATAAAATTGCAGCAGAGTCTGGCCTGCAGTCTGTAACCAAAGACATGCATATGTATGCGGTGAAATGTATGCACGTTTAGATCAAATAGAAACTATAAATAGCTTCCCGTCAGCTCGGGCCCGGTTTGCTACCAAATACCATTTTTTAAAAAAGCAAAACAAACAAAGGGAAACAAAACACCCTTAGAGTTTCCGGGGCGTTGGGGGTTTGGGACACGCATGGAGGCCTGTGTGTCTGGAAGGGAGTGGAGGCGCATCAGAGAGTCCAGCCAGGAGCCAGGGGCAGAGAAAGGCTCCTCCCCATGAGCTTGGACCGTAAGAAAGAGGTCTTCTCACCCAACCATCCTCACCGCACTTTTCCCGGGGGCGTCACGGCCCCATGGGCCCAGGCCAGGCCTTGGATACCTGGAATAATCCTTGAAACTCAACCTCTGCGATCACACACGGAGCAGACACCACCTCAATGACCTTCCACAGTCGAGCAACATGTAGCACCCATGTAGTGTGTGGGGGGAGCGGAAGGCACACATGTGGAGATGCATGCTTACGCAGGCATAGATCTTACCTGTCTCGCTTCTCTAATTCTCTTCCTTCGTGCAGATGTGGAGACAGAAGGCAGTTTTGATGGAGCAGGAGGGGGCAGCGTTCTGAACATCGCGGTCAGCGCCCTGGGCCTCAGTTTCTCCGCCTGTAGGGGGAAGTGAGAGGGGATGTTTGCTAAGGCTCCATTTATAAAAGATCTTGGGTTTAGAAAATTAAATTCAGGAAAAATCTAAATGCAGAAAGAAGGCACCACCTGGTTTTTCTGAATTTTCTTTTTGTAAAACACCTAACTGAAAACTGATTTTTTTTGTGTGGGTTTTTTTTTAAATCTATGCTATTCCACCCACCGTGCCTTCTTTATGAAGAGGGGTCCAGAGGAGGGATTTATTTGAAAGTCAATAGACTCCATACAGTATTCACATGTCTACTGTAGGTGCTGGTTTAAATTCAACCTTTTGAACGGGGTAGAAAGAAAAACGCCCCAGAATCTGACCATAGATACACTCCTATGTCCGTTTAATGCTCCACCTGTTTAATCAAAACATGAATAAAAGGTCTAACGCCCAACAAGCGAACATATCACAGTTGTGGGATTCGACGATTGCCTCCCCATTGTCAACCAATTACTGTGTAATTTTTCCCTGTGACTGAATAACTAACTGTTAGCAAATAATGAAAAGGCCATCACAGCGACGCTCTGTTCCCATTACTCCCTTCGTTTTATTCCTGCCGTAATTATCGGCGGAGCCGGAGGGTTACTGTACCATGGCAGCGGCACGGGGGCAGAAACGGATGGGCTGGTGCCTGGAAAATTGCAAATGTCACAGCTACCTTCATCGACACTGCTGGACTTCAGAGATGAAAAAAAAATCAGAGGAGAGCGCTCTCCATGTGGGTTTTGCAAATTCTCGACCTCAAGCTGTTGTGGCAACTGGGGGAGGAGGGCCGGGTCGGGGTGGGGGGCCGGCTGAGCATCGGGCGCAGTGTTTGCTCTTTTCTTGTGTGTGTCCTTCCCCAAGGACGGCGCGTTTTCGCCACAGTCTGCCTGCCTCCGATCCGTGGAACTCCTCTCCTCGCCTTGGCTTCTCATTAACGGTCTCCATGCTGTTTCATAATGGGGAGTGGCATATAAATGATGCATTTTATGGGGTTTGATCTTTCTTCAGAGAGGAAATCTGCCACATATGGGCGGATGTCTGAGGAAGAAAATGATGATCATGCCCTCTTTGTGCAATTGCCGGCTCCTATTTTTAGAAGCTGACTTTCACTGACCGTATGGAATATACTTATTTTTTTTTACTTCATTTTTTATTAATCAGGAACTGTAAAATAAAACCAAAGGGATAGAGGGTATGTCCCTAGTATTTTTGTCTCTTATTTATTTAATAAACATATCCTGAGTGCCTACCATGTACAGGGTACTGGACTAGACTGAGGAATTAAAGGTGAGGGAGACATGGCCCCTGCCTAGAAAAGGCTCTGTCTTGAGGGATTTGTATTCCCCAGTAAATGTCTCTCTGTATGAAAAGCAAAATAGCATAGTTGGAAAGTGTGTAGAACCATATGTTTGAAGATCTGGATTCTATTTCTAGCTCTACAACTTACTCACTGGCTTACTTTGATGTATCAGTTAGCTAGTGCTGTGTAACAAACTACCTCCCCACATGCTGTGGCTTAAACTAACTATATATATAAAAGCCTAATATGCAAAGTGTCCCCTCAGGAGTTTGACCAACCAGGAGTTCGATCACTCATTATGACATGCACTGATCACCAGGGGCGCGGCACGGAATGAAGGAAGGCCCGGCCGGCAGCTGACAGCCGGCACCAGCTAGGGACCCTACCTGTGCTCGAATTTTGTGCACTGGGCCTACAGCCGGCAGCAGCTAGGGACCTTACCTGTGCTCGAATTTTGTGCACTGGGCCTCTAGTTACATATAATTAAAGTTCAAGAACCTGCAAGCCAGTGGGAGGCTCTGTTTAGGTCGGCGTGGCTGGGGCATTTTAGCTGAGGAAGCTTTGCTGCACGGGTCCTCCCTGGAATAGCTGCCAACCTGGATTGTCCTTCCCATTCATGGCAATGTCTGAGGGGCAAGACGGTAAGCAAAACCATCCCGGCACATACACCTGGCAATTTCAAGCCTCTGCTGTAATCACCTCTGCTAACAGCCTATTGGCCAAAGAAAAGCACATGGTCAAACACAGACTCAAGGGTCAGGGAAATATACTCTACCTCTCAATGGGAAGACCTTCAAAGACAGATGAGAAAAGGGAAAGGCTACAGGGAGGTGAAGAAGGCTGGCCTTCCCTGCTTTAAAAGATCGTTGGAAGGACCTGAAGAAGCGAAGAGCCTTAATATGCTTTGACGATGATAAAGAACGATAACTCTGTAGTCTGTTGTTGCACACAACCACTTTCTCCTTATTGTCACCCTGTAAAAACTTCAGGATTTGTTTTCCCGGACCAAAATAGAGCTTCTCTATAAACTTCCAATGTCTTTGAGTTTAGTCATCAGCTGTTCTTTCATTCATCACAGGTATTAAAGTGGGAAATGGAAATTACTTTTTGAGTCTATTCTTTCTTGTTTTATTTGTAAAAACAGGTCACTTCTCCAGGACCCTGATCTGACTGGGGGGCTGACAGAACCTCCAAAGCTATTATTCCTGGTTCCCGGGGCGGCCAGCCATGAGATCCCCGGGGGTTTAAGGTGAAAGAAGGGAACTCTCATAGGCCAACTCGGGCTGCTTGGGCAACTCCTGCCCTTGGGGTATTTCCATGGCAAAAGGAACGCAGGTTATGAGGGTTTGGTTGGTCATAAATAAACAAGCAAGGATATGCATCCCCAAGGTCAAGAGAAAGGCAGATTAGTCATACCAAAGACAAGGGTGCCATACAATAACTCAGAGTCGGACCGCTCTGGGTTTGAATTCTTGCTCTACTGCTTAGTAACTGAGAGAGATCCCATTTTATTTCTGATTGGAACACTGTCGGGAGCACTTAGACCACACACACACACACACACACACACACACACACACGGCGAAGATGGGAATTATGGCCAGCTCATGCCCGTGTGCCCCTGGTCCTGTATTCTTCATCCCAGAAGGAAAACAGAGTCAACCCCTTGTTCCATTCACAAGCTGATCTTCAAAACAGTTAAGATGCCTTCTCCTTTACATTGCAGGCTTTTATTTCATTCACATAATTCTAACCAGAAATATTTAACAATATGTCATACGTCCCCCCTGCCTATTTCACAAGGGGTGTGGGCCATCTTCTAACCAAGTGACACAGGTCAACAACTACATTGGGCTTAAAAATGGCCCTGTTCTCGGGGCTGTAGAAGTGTGTGGAGGCGGCTGAGCCTGGTGGACAAGGCGACCTGGTCTCACCATCAGGCAGCCCGAGTCTAACAGGGAAAGACACGCCCTGAGCAGGCAGCTGGGGAGGGGGGCGGTGTAGGCAGCTCTGTGGCCTCATGACTCTGGCAGCCTGGTCCCCGGGGAGGAAAATGCAGCTCTCTGAAGATGCCGCTGAAAAAGCCTCCCTTCCCCGATCATCTCCTGCCTTGGGGCACCGCAGACAATAGGGTTTCCATCTTCCAGGTCAAACACTGACACAGGAAATGACCATCCCGACTTTCCCAGCCACGCAGGTCTAGAGGTGAGAGGGAGGGGACACAGCGGGCTGCCCATGCCCGGAAGTGACGACGGGATCCCCGCGGCCTGTTCCACATAGAAATGTTCTGATCTCTCTCCACCCCGAGTCCCCAATTCAGGTGTCAATACGTCCTTCCTAACACGTCTCATAGTTTCTCCCCTGTTCCCAGGAAAACCCGCCACAGACCATGAAATAATCAGACTCGTAGAAGGAAAGACACCATGACCGGGTTAATACGTCGTGAAAAAGCCACATTTCTGATAGATACTTAACAGTGCGTCGGCGATTAAATTAATTGCACGTGGCGAACGGAAAGCCGGCTCTTCAGTGCGTGTTAAACATTAACCATTGGAGAGAACGGGCGCCTACACGTCTTCTTGTTACAGCTCCCGTTGTCCATGCCGTGTACTTTTGTGCGGGAGAAAAGGGATGGTTTGGGCTGTGACTGTCCTTCCCGGTGAAGGCCGGCTCCCCCGCAACACCGGGGCCACCGCAGTCAGCTTAATCCTAAGTGACCGGAACCAAATGGATTCAGGCAGCCATGCCGACGACTGCGCTGAAAAGTTTTATATATCAAGCGTCTGACTGCCAACGAAATCAAAACCTTTCAAGGCAAATCAAAGGGCCACAGCCTTCTCCCTGCTCCTGCCAAAAGCTGTGTCTCACCGTTTCCTCCCTGTGCTGTCATGTCAGGAGGCTGTGGCTGCTGAGGTCAAGGTCGGTCTCGTTGAGGGGCATCCATACCTGTCCCCTCGTCCTGTCCTCGGCAAGTCAGCTCATCACTTGTACTTTAAGAGCCTGGGGGTGCTGGGGGGGTGGG
>NW_006300373.1:3020636-3045226 GCF_000327345.1 Myotis davidii
AAAACAAACGGACTGATGGCAAACCCAGCTATGATGTCAGCACGCGTTAATGTTTCCCACAGGCATGCTAAGCAGCCCCATGACATAATAACGGCTTCCATGACGCCGGTGGGACTTCAAAGTTATTCCAAAGATAACACAACACAACACTCGGAGCCCCGGGAAACTTCCACCGCGGCCTTTAGATGTTTCATAAAGTTACCAGACTTTTCATTGCTGGGGGGAAAAAACAAACAGGCCGGGAGGAAACAGAAGACTGGATGGGGAAGGAACCGGGGTTGGACAGTGAGTTCACTGCACATTCCGAATGTTCAAAGAGAGAGCGGCCATTAAAAGGCTGCACGGGGTCGCGTGGAAAAGCCGCCCAGCGCAGCCCGTTCTCAGGCCGGCAGCGGGCACCACTCCCAATTCGGGGGGACACACCGAAGTCGGGATGAAAGGTTCGCATGCGCAAACACAACCACAAGAAGAGTGTGCGACGGGAGAGTGGCAACCAGGACTGCTCCCCTGCTCTGACCTCTCCTAGACACTATCTCTGAGGTTCAGTCCCTCGTTCAATCGGAAATAGGGGTGCCTGCCTCCCGGGAGAGCTGGACTAAATCAGGGGGTGTATTCAGAGCGCTGCATCAAAGCAGGAATTCGGTAAACGTGACTGTTACTCTCACCATCCAGAAGCCTGTGGTATCGCCGAACACTGGGACAGTTACTGTTACCAGTAACACACACTCTGCTGCGTGCCGTCCTAAGGGTTCACCCATGTTACCTTTTAAGCGCTCACCTTCCTGTGAGTAGGAACTATTCTGCCTAACTTACAGATGATGAACCTGAAGCAGGGAGAGGGTTAGGTTTCCTGCCTAAGATAACACAGGCAAGACAGAACAGCTGCCGTGCGGACCCGTGCCATCTGGCTCCATCTGTATTCTTAACCGTGACTCTCTCTACACGCTTGCACACAAGAGGATACACATGCACACAGACACACACGAGTACACATCCTATGTGGGCAGGAGGCCCAGCAATGCCACTTACTCGGGATGACCTTGGGCAAGTCACTTAACCTCTGAGACTCAGTTTTTGATCTGGACAAGGGGAATAGTCACAGAACCTAGAGGAGAAAAGACAGGCAATATAGAGTCGGTGCAGTACTAGACACAGCTAGCGACTGGCCTGACCTCTGATTTCAGCCAGGCCTGGGTGGATAGTGCCAGGCAGGTTGTAAGTCATCTATAATAATAAATGGGTAATAAGCTAATTAGACTGGACACCATTCCTGATGAAGTTGCAGCAGCCGGGGCCAAGTTCCTTGTACGAATTTCGTGCACCGGGCCTCTAGTTTCAAGATAACAACGTAAGCATCATACAGCTCTGTTTGGTAAGTCCCATCCCCTCACCACCACCACCCCCATCCCTGGCAGGAGCCCCGGAGAGCTTGCTCAGCCCTTGCCCCTGCCCTGCTGGAAAGTGCAGGGCAATCAACAACTCCTGGGTCAACCGTCAGCCACTGGGGTCTGACCCAGTGATAAATGACACAGCTCCCATCTCCCCAGTGGACACACTGGCTCCATTCCATACGCTTCCCAGGAGGAACCTGTGGAATCGAGTTCCCATGGCCAAGGCAGCCACCTCACTCATGCCCCCTCAAAGTGCTTTGCTTCCCTTGGGCTTTTATTCTCCGTGTGCCCCTCACCACTACACCCTGGGACCACCTCCCACATAAGCTACCTGCACCCAGGTCCTTGTCTCAAGGGTTGTTTTCAGGGGAACCAAGTCACACCGGGTGATGTAGGAGTTCCCTCTGGGGGCATCGCCCCTGCTCACAGCAATGTGGACAAAGGCATCCTGGAAACATGTCAACTGACCGCTGTCGAGTGGCAAATAGCGATGCAGGGAACGGGTGAGGCAGCAGAGTAGTCGGAGCAGAAAACACAGGCGGAGCTACCAGCATAGGGAGGGCAGGCTCGGGGCCTGCAATTCATTTAGACCAGTGGTTCTCAACCTTCTGTCCCTTTAAATACAGTTCCTCATGTGGTGACCCCCAACCATAACATTATTTTTGTTGCTACTTCATCACTGTAATGTTGCTACTGTTACGAATCGTCATGTAAATATCTGATATGCAGGATGGTCTTAGGCGACCCCCGTGAAAGGGTCGTTCGACCGCCAAAGGGGTCGCGACCCACACGTTGAGAACCTCTGGTTTAGACAGAAATTAGCCACTCCCACTTGGTAAATACGTTTATGGAATCAGATGGAAGAATTCTTCCCTGTCCTTGATCGCAGACCCCAGAGCTACCATCACAATAATCTCATGGGCTCTGGTAAATGACTTTTTAAAAATGCAAAGCATATCTGTATGTGGTACACGATGTCCAAAAAACCCTTTGTACGGCAGGTGGAGACCTTTGGAATGCCCGGGCAGAGAAAGCAAGCCAAGGCCCCAGCAGACCAGGCAGGGCGCCCACGAACCTCAGTTTCCCCATCTGTAAAATGAGCCCATGCGTGTCTGGCACCAATGAGTGCCTGGTCTCCATTGTGTTGTGAGGCAGATAGTCAATATAACCAACAATCCATCCCGTCTGAAAAGTATGTGCAGCCAAACTTTTTCTACCAAAGGGATAGACTACATCCATCCAGCCGTCACTTGGAGATGCATTCATAACTAACTTCCGACAAGTAAGGATTCCAATTTCACACGGCAGGGCCAGGGAAGGGCGTGGGGGCAAAAGGCAGAGCGGCTGAAAATGTACATTTTGACATTAAATGAATTACATGGAAATTATATGCAAATCATTATGTAAATGTGGCATATGTTGTTTCTGAGTTAACAGCTTGGACACTTTTAATAATTACGGCATTTTTTTTCCAGGGTGAATTAAGAGCCCCAATAAACTATATTTAGGATCCACTTCTGATGAACAGGATTGAATGGCCTTTGTTTTTCATTGTAAGTGGCTCAGGTTCAGAGAGAAACTTGAAATTCTCTCACTTGGCCCCGTCCAGGCCACTCTATCTTACACAATATTCTTTTGGTGACAGTGATGATCGGTGGCAATTAATAAGCACATTAATGCCAAAAGCCTTTGAAAATATGGACTTCTCAAGAGAGCACTGCTTTATCGTATTTTATCCTTTTCGACCTCGTGAACAGATGTAAGAGATTAAAATGAAATATCTTTCTCTCGATTGTATTCTTCTTCCATAATTTAAGAAAAAGAAAACCCTAACATCGTATAATGAGATGCACTGCCATGGAGGCCCTTGTCCCTATAGCCCAGTGATGGCGAACCTATGACACGCGAACTCATTTTTTTGATTGATTTTTCTTTATTAAATGGCATTTAAATATATAAAATAAATATCGAAAATATCTTTGTTTTACTATGGTTGCAAATATCAAAAAATTTCTATATGTGACACGGCACCAGAGTTAAGTTAGAGTTTTTCAAAATGCTGACACGCTGAGCTCAAAAGTTCGCCATCACTGGCCTAGAGCAACTCTACCTTATTTCTTGATCTAAAAAGGAGACATCGGCCCAGCCAGCGTGGGTCAGGGGTTGAGCGTCAACCTATGAACCAGGAGGTCACGGTTCGATTCTCGGTCAGGGCACATGCCCGGGTTGTGGGCTCGATCCTCAGTGTGGGGCGTGCCGGAGGCAGCTGATCAGTGATTCTCTCTCATCATTGATGTTTCTATCTCTCTCTCCCTCTCCCTTCCTCTCTCTGAAAGCAATGAAGACATATCTTGAAAATAAAAAGAAAGAAAAGAGCAGAATGTGTAAGGGTTATTAAGCTTGGGGCTGGCGGCTCTACCACCACCCTAAACTGGGAGGAAGGATGAGAGAGCGCAGACACATTGCGAAGAGGCTTTTCCTGGTAATTATCATCGGTGGTGGGAGTCCTGGTGTGGTTCGGAAACGGTTGTGTAATTTGAGGTAAAGTAACAAGTAATGCGGGGCGTTCTGATTTCCATCATTCCCCATGTCCTTGGGAATCATTCTCAGTGGAGCATGGAGGAGACACAGATGTTTCAGGGAAGAGGCTGAGTTAACTAGAAAAACAAACAAACCAACAACTACAGTCTTGAATTGGAAGTGGAAACATCAATATAGACTCGAGAGGCCCAGGGAAGGGTTCTAAAAATAACTCTGGCACGAAGGGCGTGATCCTGAAATACCGTTTTCCACAAACAGAAGAAACGCTCCTTGGAGAAGTGGCCGGTTTTCTGTCTGGAGCAGGAGTGGCCAGGATGAGTCGGGGATGTCCTGTCAGCCAGAGATCCAGGACACGGCCAAAGACACGGGTCACGCGCAAGGGACTCAAGAGCCAGCTTGGAAGAGGCTGGCAAGGGGACGCTCTGGGCTTCCAAAGAAAACAAAAAAAAAGTTGCAATTGGTTGAATCCCATCAAAGATGTTTAAATTTTTGAGCTCATAATGACATTTTCTAAACAAACATTTCCTTTTAGTTTACAGAGAATTGTGGAGATAATCCAGAGTTTCCATGGACCCCGTGCCCACTTCCCCTGTTGCTAACATCTTACATTAGGACAATGCGTTTTCCTTTTCTTTTCTATCCCTCTCCCTTCCTGTTCTTTTCCTCCTTCCTTTCCCCTTCCCATTCCATTCCTTTATCATCCTTCCTTCCTTTGTTCCCTTCTTCCTTTTTTTTTCCTAGCGCTCAATTTGT
The DNA here is from genome assembly GCF_000327345.1 of Myotis davidii. Taxonomy (NCBI): domain Eukaryota; kingdom Metazoa; phylum Chordata; class Mammalia; order Chiroptera; family Vespertilionidae; genus Myotis; species Myotis davidii. The sequence continues at coordinate 3,025,322 of NW_006300373.1, forward strand.
TTCCTTCGCTCTTTTATTGATGATGATTAATGGTGATATTTAAAAAGGCACTGCTAGGTCACCTTTGGGAAGATAGGGGGCCAATTCATGACTTGAACATGAATAACTACAGGGGAAGGGTTCCGCCTTTATCCAACCTTTCATATGTAAGCGGTGCCCCTGGACAATGGAATAGAGCTGAGAGCAAGCATCATATTTATACTCATATTTTTACCAAATACAAAATGATAGTTAAAATACTACCATAGTACCAACTCACATGAATGAAAGGACCTAAGCACTGAGTGTCCACAGCGCTACAACCACGAAGGAGACACACACATTCACATGCTTCCCGAGGAAAGAACACCCCACCAGCGATATTCTCCCCACCAAGTCCAACAGGAGTCCGACCCAGCCTCTGGGCCCCACTGCAGGCAAAGAGGCAGGCAGAGCAACACGCTGAGAGGCACTGTGAATATACAGCCAGCAAAGAGTTCTCCAAAAGAAATAGTTAAGGACTAAAAAGGATGGGAAGAAAATGTATAGCTTGAGAGAAATTTTTAAAAAATTATAAAATGCCTTTAAAACGGGCAAGACTCAATGATACTGTCTAGATGCCCAGCGAACGAATAAAATGATAAAGAAATGCAATGAAGTCCACCACAGTCAGGGTGGTGGGCAGGAGGGGTGCTGTGATGGGAAGGGGGCCCATCGAAGGCCTTCGGGAGTGACTGACACGGGGACATGTCTTGTTCTGGGTAGTGACTGCAAGGCTGTTTGCCCTACAATAACTCTTTAACCCACAGATGTTTGATGTGTGCTTTTTTCTAGCCACGTCTTCATTTACTTTCGAACAGTTAACCAAACATAGAGGAAGAAGAAAGAAAATGGAGGATTCCAGTCTTCAAGAAAGCCCGAGTCCCCCGATAAGCAAGTTACATACACTTAGGAGTCACGCGTAGTAAGTTAAACATTTTCACTTCACAGGGGAGCCAGCCACACAGGCCGGGCTCCCAGGGCCCTCTACACAATTCACAAGTGCCGCTGCTACCCTGGAATTCTGAATGGACCCTTTGTTACACTTCAGCGCAATCATTAGTCAGAGGAATCAGCAAGCAGAGGTGGGGGGGCGGGAGGGAGAGGAAATAAAAGGAATGCAAGAAAGACCCCAAATCCAAGTCCAGCAGCCCTACCCTCCTGTTCTGGCCAAAATCACTGCGAGAGATTTTCCAAAAATCTGAAGAAATTGAAAAACGTCTCCAGTGCGGATGAGGAAAGCCCCTCCGATGGGATACCACTTCGTAATTGAATCATGCGAAGGGCTGGGAAACGCATACCCAGCCTACATCCTCTGCGATGTTAACCTATTATTCCTGTCCCCCTTGTGTACCTATATTATTCTCAAAGATATCTGTAAACAGTCCCTTCCCTTCCATCTCGCCAATCAAACAAACATGTACAAGAGAAGGTGAATGCATAAAGAGGCTCTGCTCATATATTTGCAGTTCAAAAGCCTGGCCCACAAAGGGGGAAGCTGGGATTGGAAATCTCTCTTTAGAAGTGTTTAGACAGTCACAGGAGCAGAGACAGAAACGTTCATTGTTGAGGGAAGACCCAGCCGCTCCCCACATGCTAGGGGCGATGACTGCCCTGCTGTTATTTTTTTTTTTAAAGACTGGTCACAAGATTGCTAGATCTTACAGAGGCATCACCATTGGGATAATTTCAGAAGTAGGAAAATTCACCTTCTAAATTCAGGTGTAGGTTCATCTCCTGTTAGAGTGACTTAAGCTTTGGGGTTTGGATTGAACCGAGACCTTGGCCAATGCCTCCCATTGTATAGATGGGGAAAACTGAGGCCTAGGAAAACGAATGTACTCTCCCAAGGTCAAAGAGCAAGACAGAATCAGGATATGAAGGCAGAGTTCTTGTATTGACTTGTGTCTATAGCCTGTAAGCGAAAGTGAACGAAGAGAAACCATCCTGGTACTGGGGAAGGACAGGGGTGGGGAAATACTTAAAATTTTGCTAGAAGAGACATGGAAGACCTGGAGACATGGAACCAGGGAATACAAAGAGGCAGACTTGGTGGGCTCCAGAAGGAGTGAGTAAGCCTGGGAAACATGTTCAGAAGGGATCCAAGGTCCGTCTTACAGTCACTGGGCCCCCTGGCCAGGGACCACGGCACCCCTGAGAGACACAGACTGGGCGTAACCACGGGGGGCAGCAGGTCCTCGAATGAAGACAGAGAAAGCAGCTCCACCCTGGGCAAAAGGCTAGTGCTGGGAAGAGAAGGGCGTCATCGCCAATTCCACTCCCAGGGCCAATCTGGGAAGAATTCTGAATTCCGCAAGCCGGTAAGTGGATGTTGACAGAGCGCAGGGTCAGCCCGCTGCCGGCTGGAATTATCTGGACGACTAGAATGGAATGGTTCTCCAGGCTCCTTTGGTGGCTGCAGTCATTTCTGGAAACATGGGCTGGGTAATGAGGGCCGATTTCTGAGACCACGAACTCAAACAAACCATTTCACCTCCGTCAATATTGTATAATCTTCTTTCCACTCCAGGATGTCCAGAAAGTAAAATGTTATCGGTGGGAAAATGGCACGGATTAAAATCTTTCCAACTTTAATGTTGTTCCAAAGGAAACGACATCATTTATTTCCCTGTACTTTGGAAGCAGCCAAAAATCCCTCCAGGTCAGGAGCAAACAGCTCCGATTAGCCAACTAATTTGGACAAATGAGAGAGGGTCTGTTTGCCCAAATTACCCAAATCATTAGAATTCTGTGGGCCTGCCTCCCCCCTCTCCCCTCCCCACAAAATAACATCAGTCTAAGTCTAAATCTTTGTGGTTATCCCAGCAAAGGAAACAATATATGACACTCTGTAATTTGGGGAGATGGTCTTTATTCTTATTTTTTGACACCAGATCGATTGGAAACCGGCGGCAGGAGAATTCCACATGGGTGAGGGAGGAAAAGATCCAATTAAGTAGGCAATGCTAACTAGCTGCCTGTGTGAGCTCTGAGGCATGCCGGGATATTACATGTCCGCAAAGAAAATATTAATTTTAAGCTCCAAGAAAAAAAAGAAAATGAAAACGGGAATTCAAGGGAGGGGGAGAATAAGAAAGAAGTGTCAGGGTATTTATATAAACTGTCATCCCTCTGCTTTCACGAAGGCTCATGCCCTCTGAGCAGTCAATCAACACCCTCTCTGATCACAGGCCTCGCCCTGATGGAGTGGGGAGATGTCAGCCGCGGAGAAAAACATGTGGAGAATCTGTTAACCATGTGTGTCGCTCCCGATGTCGACATGGAAGGAAACAGGGCAGCAGCCTCCCACTTGGGCCTTTCCCTCCCAGCTCCGGGAAGGGAAAGGAGCACCGTCGGCTTTTGAAAATATATCTTGATGATTTCTGTTGTTACTGTTCTGACGATGGCGGAAGTACACAGGAGGTGGTGTGAGCAACACAACTACAAGCCCAGCTGGCTCTGGAGGGTGATTGGTTCCTGCCTGGACACATGACCCATGACAGGTTAATACAACACACAGGGCTTTCGCCGCTGTAGCTACTGTGAAAGTGACACTGTCTTCGCTGGGGTTACCGAACGATAGCTAGGATGTTAGTCGGGGTCCTTGAGAAGTCGTTTTATCAGCTCCTGGTAAACCCTGCCTGGAAATGAAGTGAACAGAGAGGAAAGCAAAGCTGGGCTATCCAGGCACCTCCTGGATACAGCCCTGCCTGAAGACGGCTCTCCCTGGCCTCCTTAGTAACACAAGCCCATCCCAAACGTGACGGCTGTGAGCTCGATGCCTGTAGACACAGTGCGGCCGCAATGATTAGCGTTTTCTTTGTCAGTTTTTAAATATAGACCAGAAGTCGGCAACTTCTCTGTGAAGAGTCAGATGATAAATACTTGAGGACTGCAGCACTTCCGGCCTCTGTAGGGACTGCTCAACTCTGCAATGAAGCCCCGAGCAGCCTAGATAACAGGTGAACAACTGGGCGTGGCTGTGTGCCATACACTCTCTTCACTGACACAGGCAGCCAGCCCTCGGGCTATCATGAGCAAACCTTGGTCTACAGTCAACAAAGCCCTGGTTGGTAGTATTTGCCAAATCCTGTCGTGCAGAGACCACCGTGGCCGACGCCACACTACCCACAAAATGTCACCCAGCGGAGAACTGGGACAAGAGAAGCACCTTCAGCATCGCGTAGGACTTCCGCCGGAGATACGGCTGGGATAGCCCCCATCCTCCAAGGTCACAGGAAACACGGTGCGCGCACTAGAAAGCGGAGCGTTTCCAGGATCTGTCTCCTTTGTCTGGGTACCATTTCTTTACGTGTACACTGATCAAGTTTCCTTGGTCATAAGAGCTTTGTCCACGCCAGTTTTTAAATTTTCCTGAAAACCTTAGCAGGTGGCTCTGTGAGGCCGAGCGAGCTGGTTCCAGGACACCACTGGAACCAGGAAATCACAAACCGGGACCCAAAGATCTCACCACGGCAGATCAAAGTTTGAGCAGGGATTAAGGGCCTCTTCAGGAATCGCGGTTTAAAATGCCAATGTCTTAGGCAAGGCCTTTTTGAAATGGTAATGCCTGGTACCTGAGTGGAAAAGACAATTAAGATAATGTGTTAATTTTCCCCTCCAATCTGACAGTAATATTTTGATCCTGTTAATTATCAGGAGAACAGAAAACGTATCTAATGGGATTGCGCCTTGCCGAGCTGACATGCTGCCTGCCTGGTTAAGTAGACACACTTATCCTATAATTAGCTGCTTGGAATGCAACTTCCATTCCATCCTAAATACACCCACTCGAACATAAACCAACGTGGCGTTTCGGGGCTGCGCCGATCGGCTTCTCCCCCTGGGAACACAGCCAATGATTATTTACTAAAACGCAGCCTCCTTTCAGAACCACCAGAAAATAGCAATGCGCTTGCTAATGGTTTCTGGCAGGTGAGGGCCGATCAATGGCCTAAGGGCACGGAAAGACCGCGTCACGATGGCCCCCGCATGGCTGCCTTCTCCAAGGAATAACCTCATCGATGTCACTAAGCGAGCATTTTCATGAGAGTTCATTACAAACGGGGGCCTCTGTCATGGGCAAGTCAATCCGTAAGGGGGAGAAATACGGGCCCAAAATTATAAACGGGGCTTTCCAGATCAATATGATGAAGTTCAGGCCCGGCCGGCGTGGCTCAGTGGTTGAACCTGTGAACCAGGAGGCCACGGTTCGATTCCCGGTCAGGGCATAAGCCCGGGTTGCTGGCTCCATCCCCAGGGTGGGGCGTGCAGGAGGCAACTGATCGATGATTCTCTCTCATCACTGATGTTTCTATCTCTCTCTCTCTCCCTCTCCCTTCCTCTCTGAAATCAATAAAAATATATTTAAAAAAAATATGATGAGGTTCCTGCCTTACTTTGTTTGGAATGGAAATCGTGGCCGACTTGGGCGTGCCCTTCACGAGGCGTTTTATATTTACTCTTTTTTTAAACAACACAGCCCACCCCCGCTGCGGGAAAGCTTAGGCAGGCCCTTCCGTGAGGATGATGGCATTCCGTCCGTTACCTAATCATCATCTAGCTTGACCGTGGTATTAACATGTTCTATGAAAAACCACAAGGCCGTGCTGTCTTGTTCTGTTCCTTTCGCGGGTCTGTGTGTCCGGGTAAAAATAACACCACGCTGCGGTCAGAACAGCCAGGGGCGGGTTCTCACCCGCTCTGCTTCTCGTCTTGGCACTGTGGCACAGGCATGCACGCCCTCCGGCCTTCAGGCGGCCACATCTGTAAGGAGGGTCACCGGACCATCAAGGAAAGACTTCCACACACCGCACAGGGGAAGGAGCGGCTGTTGCTGCCTTTGGATCCCGACACAGGCGGCCTCGCTCATCACAGCAGCTCGGAGGCCTGCAGAATGAAGGAACGCGTGTGTGCATGCCTGCGTCCCTCAGTCACCGACCCGCAGGCTTCAGAAGGGGCCGGGAGCCTCAGACCTGAGAGCATGCCGTCGGGGGAGCCTGGAGGCTGGGGTTGGAATCCCAGCCCTGCTCCTTCCTCAATGGCTGTGTGTCCTCGGGTGAATGACGTGACCTCGCTGTGCCTCGGTGCCTCGCCATACAATGGGAGGGCGATCGTGCTTCACTGGATTGTCTCGAAGGTGAGTGCGTTTCCCGGAAGAGTGCCCAGCTCAGAGCCAGGGCAAGGTGGGCAGCCAGGAGCATCAATGCCGTTGTAATGATATCTTTGCAGCCCTGATACTAAGGGTGAAAAGGTAGAGAACGTTTGACTGTCTCTGAGGAGGGAGATGGTGGTGTCCTGGCTCCCACAGAGCCCCAGCGGATCCAGTTCAGCGTCACCTGGTCAGGGTCGGGCCATTGGTTACTGCAGAGACGGTGGCAATGGTCTAGGCCAGGCGGTCGAACGACCCTTTCACAGGGGTCGCCTAAGACCATCCTGCATATCAGATAGTTACATGACGATTCATCACAGTAGCAACATGACAGTGATGAAGTAGCAACGAAAATAATTTTATGGTTGGGTCACAACATGAGGAACTGTATTTAAAGGGCCAGAAGGTTGAGAACCACTGGTCTGGGCCAACTGACACCTCTGGTCTCTATAGGGAACACCAACTGGGAAGAGTCGTGCCTCTTACAGAGGACAAGGGCCAGACTTCCTGTGACAGTTCATCAACCTTAACTCGTTCTCCTATTTCCAAGGGCAGACACGGCATCACACTCTTGCGTTATCATCAAGCTGTATCGCCTGCTAACATCTTAAGATCTAAGGGTGTTCAGTAATTCAGGGGACGTTATTATTACAAAGTGGCATTCATTTAGCAGTCCCAGGGCCTGGAGACTCTCATTATGCACATAGTATAGGACAGGATGCTATTAGTGATGATAATCATAGCTCGGGGTTACCCAGAAATGGGGAAAACAAACAGAGCAAAAGAAAGAAAGGGATATGTAACTATTAAGAACTATTCGGGGGAAAAAAATTCAGCTCGTAAACCTTGAAGGTTTAGTTGTCTCAAAATTTTGCTCATGTGAAATGTCGTATTCCCACTGATACCAGATGAAGGTCTTCTGCACGTTTTCTCCAATGAATAAGGCATTGTTTCATTGTTTCTCCAAGCGTTTGTAAGAGGGTGGTGACAGAGGAAATGTAGGGATGTGAAAGGAAGTCTTACGCGCTTGTGAAGTCTCGGGAAGGTTCTTAAATGACCTAACCAGATGTTTTGAAGTCTGATACACCCTTAACCCGAACTGAAATTCATAACAGAGTCAAAAGCAACAGAGTGAAACTGATTCCCAACTGCCTTTTCTAGCAAATCTGAGTGTTTACAACAACTGACTTTAACAGCGAGCTAATTCCTACGTGGGGGAGATGATACGGCCCTGGCAACAAGCAGATGCCTAAGAGAGTCTGAAGACGAAATAAAAGTTAAAATTCAGGTAAGACCGCGGCGTTGGCGAAATTAAGAATCCACATTTCTGAGTCCATACAGGCCCAAAAGTCAGGCTGCTGTGTTAGCATCCCAGCTCTGCCCCTCGCTAGCTGGGTGACCCTGGGAAAGTTGCTTGACCCTCTGGCCCTTCAGCTTCCTCAACTGCAAAATGGGGGTAAACACTGTACCCTCCTCATTGGGATCTTGAAATGGAACTAAATGAGATAGTTCAGTAAAGTGCCTAGAGCTGTTGCCCATGTTATTATAGCAAATAATCAACAACTTTTATTTATTAGAACTTTTTAAATGTTAGTAATATTATCTAGACAGTGAAATTATGGACACATTTGGTCCCCCCCCCTTTTTATATATAAATGTAAGATTGTTAAAATGTTATTTAAAGGAGGAAATTTGGGGGTATGGGGGGGCAGCTGGAATATGGTTTCTTCTGTTGGTTTGTTAATTTTGTGGGGGAAGAAGTATTTAAATTGGAATGGGGTTGGTTTGGTATAAACCATTTGAGACACTAACCAAAAATGTATAGACAGAGACAGACAAAATGGTCCTGAGTTGTGTCCACTCCAGCCCTGGGCGTGGGTTAAAGGGACCGTACCGAGTCAAAGAAAGAATGCCAGGCTGGGTCTGGGGACCTGATCTGCATTGTGGCCTCACCTCCAACTGGATGAGGGACACGGAGCGAGGCACTGCCTCTCTCTGAGCCTCCACGTCCTCACCCACAGAACGAGGGGTTGAACTCAATGGCCAACAAGGTTTCCTCCGGCTGGTCCTGCTTGTCGGAAGCTGGGGAATCCGATGGTCCCAGTGAGAGATTTGACTCTGGATTTGCCCCCGAGCAGCACGTGGTTCTGATCCAAAGCTGGCCACACCCAGGCCACACCAGCCGCGTGCCCACTTCCAGGGACCCAGGCAGGAGGACGTGAATGGATGGGTCCTAACCCATCGCCGCTCGGGGAGAAATAGCTCAGAGCACATGCTGTGCGGACTCCAGGTCAAGTCACGGCCCGTCACACTCCCAGCCCTGCTGACCCCCCCAGAGAGGAGGGGGGGAACCACTTCACGTAAAGCCAAGTGGGAGAAATAAATATGCGAGCAGCAATAGCTCATTATTTTTTGAGGACTCGGGAATGAAAGTCCAAGGTAGGAACACAACACAAGCACCGCTGGCATTTCCATTCTGAATAGACAATATATGCCAGGAGCTCTGAAATAAAGATAGTGCGGCGCGTTTATTATTCCTTCTCCTTAAAACCTGCATTAATTCTGATTTCTATTTAAATAAGAATGATTAAATTTTATCAGCGGAGATGGAAATATTGTGATAAACACTGGCTCGTGGCCAAACTAATCTCCCAGGCCCACAGCTTACGGCCATTGTCTTGTGTGGATATTTGAATGGCAATGGGCTTTTATCAGTATTTCTAAAGGCACTCATTTAATTATGTGGTTGTAAGGATTTTCAAAACCCAAAAGAATACCATCAATACATATTCATTTCTTGGATTAATGCGACATTAACATCAGAAAATATTGTTATTTATAGGAAGCTCGTATTAGTTTTTGCTTTTGCAAAAAAAAAAAAAAAAGGCATCCAATACTGGTCACAATGGTGTCTTTTCAATGTTCTGTTTAACTAAAACTATGAAAATGCAACGCACAGCGAGGTCAGCCTGAAATTTAGAACGATGGGGGTTTGAGGGGAGACTCAGAAACTCCACAAATCTCTAATAAAGAGTATGCTACACAGAGGTTGGACAGAGCAAGGGAACAAAATCTCTAAACAGGAAGTCTGTACGCATGCGAAGGTCTTGTCAATCAAATATATTTCAAAGCCTCCAGAAAAACACGTTCAAGGGCAGGGGCAGTCTAGGTAGTTCCTGCACAAATTTCCACGCCCAGAAACATGACCGATCTAGATTTCACTTCTACAGGGGATACTATGATTCTTCCAGAACGGATAGAAGATGCAAACATGCATCTGACACCTCTAATCTTCACAACGTTTCCCCAAAAACAGTTCCACAGTTTTCAACATCACGACGGGTCCGTGAAGCAAAAGCTCACACCCTACCTTAAGGTTGGGCTTTCTTGCTTCTACCGCGTTGGCTACCGGGACAACTCCATTCGTTGGAACCGAAACCCTCGTGACCTGCGTCTGCAAACTCAACCATTGCTCTTTTTTTTGTTTTGTTTTCTTTGTCTTTCCATCTGAGCAAACTTCCATCTCAGAGGTGGGGTTGGTTAGGGAGAGCCTGGAGGCCACACTGCAGATCGGACCGTGATAAGAGGAAATGTGGGGAGAAAGCAGGACTCGGAAGGAAGAGCCGCAGAACATGGCATTCATCTGAGAAAGTCTTCATGAACTCCATAGGGAGCTTCAGAACAAAGGGCGCCCATGCATGGAGCTCCGCATTGGGCAAAGTGACCAAGACGTGGGGACCCGGGGAAGAGCTGGTGGGGGCTGAAAGCGGCGGTGGGATCTGAGGGCCAGTAGCTGGAGGCTGCCAGGGAACTAGCTTCCTGGCAACTGGATGGCAAGCTCTTTCTTGACAGGAGATGCGAAGTCATGGCCAACACCTACCTCCTCAGCACGTGGATCCCTGTTTTGTACAGTGTGGGTTCTCACCAAGTGCACCCACCCAATGCTTATCAAACATGGACATTATTAATGATGCTTATAAAAGTATAGATTATTTATTCATCTCTAAGGAATAGTAATAACCACACTGCAGCAGTAGCCAATTGAGGGCTAGACACTTGGTCAACCAACAGGGCTGTCTGATCACTTGATTGATACATACTCAAAAGTCGGGCTCTTCCCCGCTTCCCCCAAATGAACTTGGCTTTGTGCTCACAGCCTGTGTGGACTGAGGTACCTCTGGACCTGACGGGTCTCTCTGGCTCTTATAAGCTCTCCACTGAGAACAGAAACCCCCACGTGCTGGTGGCCAGAGTGGGGTCATGCATGCTGCTTGTGGAGAGCACTTCACACACCATTAAACCCCAGGAGAGGGTGTTCTGATTCCTGTATTATTAAACCTGTCCTTTCCCATCAGCCCTTTCTCACTAAGTATTGTTAAATAGCCTGGCTGGTGTGGCTCAGTGGTTGAGTGTCAACCTATGAACCAGGAGGTCATGGTTCGATTCCTGGTCAGGGCACATGCCTGGGTTGTGGGCTGGATCCCCAAAGGGAGCGTGCAGGAGGCAGCTGATCAATGATTCTCATCATTGATGTTTCTATCCCTTTCCCCTCTCCCTTCCGCTCTGAAATCAATTTAAAAAAAATTAAAGTTTTGCTAAATAAATCTTCCTATGCCATATCCCAGGGCACAATCTTTTGTGAAGGGCAACTATATTGTAACTAGAGGCCTGGCGCACAAAATCCATGCACAGGTATGATCCCTAGGCCTGGCCTGTGATCAGGGCCATCTTCCCCGGCTGCTGGCAGCTGGCCCCATCCCCCACCACCACCCACCCCCAGTTCCCGGTTCGCCATCGGGTGATCGGGTGATCGGAGCCTGCAGGCTGCGGGGGAGGGACCGAGAGGTCGGCCGTTCCCTCCCACTCGCCAGCCCTGCCCCTGCCGCAGGTCACCCTCTGTGTGTGGGCCGAACAGCAGGGTGGGGTCCTTGACCTGGCGCTGCCCATGTCCCCTGCCACCCACCCCCGGTTCTCAGTTCACCATCAGGCAATCAGAGCCTGCCAGCTGCAGGGAGGGACCGAGAGGTGGTCAGTGTGCCTCATAGTGACTGGTCGAGCAGTGGTTCTGGTCGCTCTGCCATTAGGGTCAATTTGCATATTATCCTTTTATTTATAGGACAGTTTGTGATGACCTGCTAAACACCACTTGTTTCTCCAGACTATAAACTCCATGTGGACAGGAGCGATGGTTTGGCTCCCCATCATTTACTGCTGGGCTCCACCCATGAGGGGTGGTGGACACACCCTCTGATCTGTGCTGGGGCTCTAGATGCTCATGCGCCCGGCTTGCTCAGGAAGAAGGTGCCCTGTATTCCAGACCCCTCACAGGACAGAAGCAAAAAGGCTCATCTAACACAAGGGCTGTGAAATAATGTGCCCCGGTGAGTCACGGGAATGGTCATCTCGTTTAATCCTGGCAACGACCCTATGAGGAAAGCCCCTATTTTGTCACCAAGGAAACCGGTGCAGAGAAGTTGAGCAAAAATCCTACATGGCTGATGGAGATGAGATCCCAGGAAGGGGGACCCCAGGGGGGCCCTACCCCTCACTCTACCCCACGTCTGCCCGAAGGGTCATACCTGCGGTTTCCTAGCTGCTCTGTTAGGTTACAACTTAATTTAAATTTAAAAAACAAACAGAGCAAGATGCCTGGTTACCTATACAGTGGGGCCTTGACTTATGAGTTTAATTCGTTCCATGACGGAGCTCGTAACTCAAATTACTCGTATGTCAAATCAAAAAGTGAACGAGTGAGACACGTGATGCTGGGCTGATGTGGTGGCGTTCACTGTGACATTCGCTGCGCCAACTAGCGGTGGGGCATCTGAAGCTGGCTCATACGTAACCCGAATTTTAGCTCGCAACTCAAAGCAAGCTCAAAAAATCGGCCGAGAGACAGCTCCTATCTCACGAGAGACGGTTCCTATCTCAAAAAACTTGTTAGTTGGGACACTCGTAAGTCAAGGCCCCACTGTAATCCCTTTCTGACGCTCCTAGCTAAGAAAATAATCAGCTCAAACGGATACATGAGTTTCTTGTTAGAACAGATTTCCAACCCGATTCTGATTCTCAACAATCAGAAGACACTTTTGCTCTCCACCTGGGGCTGGCACACTCCTCTGGGAGAGGCAGATGGTAAATATTTTAGACTTCAGAGGCTGTAAGGTCGCAACGGCGCAAATCTGCTCTTGAAGTGAGAAAGCAGCCAGTAGTTAAACAAATGAGTGCGGCTGTCTTCCAATAAAACGTTATTTATGGGCACTAAAATTTGGATTTTGTATCATTTGTATGTGTCATAAAATGTTATTTTCCTTTTGATTTTTTTTAACAACCATTTAAAAATGTACGAACCAACAATGGGAGACATATGCAATACTTTCAACAATAACGAATTAGAAAAAAATAAAACAAAACTGTAAAAACCATTCTTATCTTGGAGGATGGACAGAAGCAGGCAGTGCGGGCTGGATCCGGCCCACGGACCATTGTTCGCCAATCCCTGCTCTAAACTGCTCACTTACATCTGGACCAGTGTTTGGGAATAAGCAAAGCTTTGCTTTCTTTTTGAAAGAAAGATTAAGAAGTACTCTTTTTTTTTGTTTTTAAGAGAGGGAGGACAGGAGAGAGAGAAAAAAAGAAACACCAATGTGAGAGAGACACATCAACTGGTCACCTCCCACACACACCCTGACTGGGGATCAAAGCCACCACCTATGGGTGCATGGGGCAACCCTCCACCCACTGAGCCATACCGGCCAAGGCACAAGGCTTTTCTCATGAGAAAAATAAAACCACGAGAAACCCTGTTTTCTCATTTCGTTGCAATATGAATCTATATTTTCTTGGTCAAACCTTGTCCTATTTCCCTAAAGATATAAAATTTAATATCAATAAATATTTAGCCATCAAGAAGGTTGGATTCCACTTCTACGTTGCCTGCCAACAAGCAGATGTCAGCGCCGCTGTCGATTCTTGTTTGAAATTCAAGCCCAAGACAAAGTAAAATATATTTGCAAATACCTACAAATGCGCGCGTGAAACCTAGGTGTATTTTAAAGAATCACTTGACGGAAAGTCCTTGAAATTTCACAGCCGCCGCTAATGCAGGCGGCTAATCCTATTTACATTCATATTAGCCTGGGTATCTTCTTGCCGAAGATTTACCTATTTGTATGCTTGCATGAGTTAAACTGCCTTCTGCATGATATCGGGACTTTTGTAATTTAAATCTATAAAAGGCAATTTCTTTTAAATATACTTCCTAACGGCGGGTGGAAAAGGCACCCAAGCTATTTGAGAGCTGTACACCTCAGCAAACACGTGCAGTGAACTCCGAGCAACGTGCAGGATGCGCGGATTAATCTTAGACCAGGGGAGTGGGACGGAAAATAATACCGATACTCAGAAAGCAGAAATCTTCGCGAGGGGCCGCTCGGCATGTTAGCCAAGGAGATGGTGTGTCTTAGAACCGCTATTTAGGCACGTAAGACGTTCCCCCCTCCGGAAAGCGTGGGGCCTGTGCGCTTCCCTTGCCGTGGCTTCTCTTTCCATCCCACCTCACTTTAGCCCCGGGAGAAGCGAGTTTGATGAAGAAGTGATGGTGGTGACTGATGAACAAAACACGTTGGCCATTTGGTGACCAGGGTCAACGTGAAGATGTTGGTGTTGACTCCCGACGGGACACAGGAAGCGGTGTAAGCGGGTTCGGATTTGGGGTTGGGGTGAGGTTCCTAAATATGGAAGCAGTTTTAGCCAGTGGGAGTGTTTCCCTTCCTATAATTCCTATGAGATGTTCCCCCTCCCTCACCATCTCCAGATGACATAAGTGAAAAGCAAATAAAGAGTGTCCCAAAATCCACGCAAGAAGTATTTTGATGGAAAACACAGGTTTATAATTAAAAATTATAAATTTTTTATTGATTCATAAAGTCTACAGTCTAGGGTTATGGATGGAATAGCACACCGGGTAAATGGCCTCCATGGCTTTGCTGGCACCTACGCAAAGCTGTGGTCTTCATTGGTCTTCATTGTCCCTGCTCCTGGGCCATCATTGGTACTTGGTAATGCTTATCAAATTGAAGGGATTGAAATCAAAGGGCAACAGATATTAGAATCTGATTCAATAAACCAAGTAAAATTAGGCTTTTATTTTTTGTTGTTGTAGTTAATGCTCATGCAAAATTCAAATCTTGCGTGAATTTTGGGACACCCTTTAGCTCAGTGTCTTATCTTGTCCCAAAGAGGCAGTATCTTCCTGATATGTAGGCGTACCCGTCAGCACACTGCTGGGCAGGGTGGGACTGTCCTAGCGGAAGTCCGAGGGGAGGGACGTGCAGACGCGCGCCCTCATCCAGGCTGCATGGAGCGAGCCGGCCCAAGGGAGCTGGCCATCTGGTCCACCTCCTATGGCTCGGGCCTGGGCATGTTTCACAGAGCTCACCAGGTCACCAGCTTGAAGGGGCCCACTTCACACTTCAGTCTCCCACAATGAAGCCAGGACAAGTCCGTGTCCCAAACTGGGCACCAGACCCAGGGGACGGGTCAGCCTGAGACCACCCAGGACCAGCCCCAACTTCAGACGCACCAGAGGAAGGGGGCGCTCTCCCCACTCCCCCTTAAGTCACTCAACGCTGCCCTGTTCCCATGCCTCTGGCTGGAAGGTCTACACACACCTAGTGTCCGGATGGAAATGAGGCATTCTGCTCACTGCCCAGGTCATTCCACACATGAACCTTCCACACATGAACACACATGAACCTTCAGCCACGGGTTCATGACCCTTGACGGCCACACGTATGTGCACACGCACACACACACACTTCCGCCACCCTGCAAGGAGCTGTTATAAATGTTTCATGTGGGACTTTCACAACCCGTCAGATGCGCCAGAGTTTTCAAATTAACTCCCTTCTTGCCCAAGGGGATCGCTCGGAAAAAGGTTTCTCCCGCGTCCAACCTCCGCGAGAATATTCTGAATTTGAAACAGAATGCAAATAATGCAGTCGGACTCCCTAATCAACACATGGGATCAACTTGAATTGATTAAGAACCTTTGAAATTAGCTGTCTTTAATTCTCTCCATGGCCCGCTGCTGGTGCTCTGAAGATAGGAGGGTGAGGGTGTGTGTGTGTGTGTGTGTGTGTGTGTGTCTGTGTTGCTCGCACGCGCGCACACATATATCTGGGGCAGAAGTTGAAAAGGTTGGTTTCATTTTTTCCCCCAGAGCACATATGATGGTTCTTTCAACATAAAACACATTTTGTATTTTATTCTAATAGTGACACACCCCTCAGAAGGCAGGCCTCCGCCTGCTGCGATGCTATGGCTTCTCATGAAGTCCGTTTCCAATAGTTACTGGGCTGCCTGAAATCTGCACAACTTTAGTGAAAGACACCCACACTCAGAAATGAATGCATAAATAATATGCAACCGTCTAGACAGCACAGGTCACTTGCAAAGAGAGCAGGTCGGGGGGGAAATTGTCCATCAGTCAGACAACCATAACTGATTCTGACGCTAAATAATGGCGCAGATATTCAGGATTCTCTCTGCGAAAGGCTCCGCTGAGCAGTCTCTTCCCGAGCCAGTGGCCTCCCGCTAGCTCAGTGCTCTGTGCAGCCTCTGGAAGCGCACTTGCTATTCAGACATTAAAATGAAAGCCCGGAGGGCAGCGGGTGAGCGAGGGGGTGCCGCTGACCTATGTGATTGCCTTTCGGAAAAGCAACAACCCTCCACCATCAACAGGGTGTGCTTCCCATACCCGCAGCATCTTAAATAAGGGCGGTTATGGAAACTTTAGGCGAGCACAAGACCCAACATGCACACACACACACACACACACACACACACACGTGCCCAAATACACATGCACACACAATTTTCATGGAACATTTTCACTCTCTAGTAATTGTGTGAGACGACAGGTCCAGGTATTCAAATCTTGTACTGTTGTTTCAATTAGAATAATCTGTACATAGTAAAAAAAAAGAAAGAAAGAAAGAAAAAGGCTTGAAAACAAAACCAAATGTGGTAATTATTGCAGCCTTCGGCACCATGGGAGGTGAGGGTGCAACTGCTGCTGTCGCCACCCTGTCCCCCAAACGGTGGTGGCGTAAAAAAGGCTCATCAGCTGGTGCCCAGGGCAGGGGATGGCACCACCCGGATCTCCAGCCTGACAGTCCCTGGAGCTCTTTGCAAGAGGAGCCCAAGGCCATGGGGCTGCCATGGGGGACGGGGGGGCTCCACGTCTGCAGGAGCCAGAGCCCAGCTCACCTTACTGCGGGGGAGGGAGGGAGGCAGACAGGTGGCTGCCTTGCGCTCGGCTGGGCAACCCCTCACAGAAGACCATGGTGCCAATCTGAGAGCGGGAAGAGAGCAGGTGCTGAGCTGGGTAAGGCCTGAACGTGGAGGCCCTGTCTCGCCCCGCCCTCACCGAGATCCCGCAGACTCACCATGATTTATGATCCTCCTCCGACACTGGGGAAAGCGGGCTCAGAAAGGTTAAATACCTCGCCTGAGGCCAAACAGCGAGCAAGTGGCTGAGCGCGAGTTTGATTCGAGGTTCCTTTCAAGCTAAGCTCACACTCTTAACCCCTGTGATATTGTGCGCCTCCTGGCTGCTCACCCCCCCCCCATGCGGGGCGGACATCCCCACGAGGTGCAGTGGGCACAAGGCTTGGGGCCCACGGCATGTGAATTTAAGCAAGATTCGTGCTGTAACAGTTGGTATAAACGTGAACATGACCGAGACTCGATTGCATTTCTGTGCTGCCAGAGCAGCAATAAAATATCATTTTAATTTTTTTAGTGGAGGAAGGGCCATGAGGTGCTTAAGAGTCATGGCATTACTAAAACAGCCCTGCACCCCTGGCCCTAGAGATCTTCTGGAGTCTATCTGCTCACTTCACCTAGAGCAGCGGTTCTCAGCCTGTGGGTCGCGACCCCTTTGGGGGTCGAACGACCCTTTCACAGGGGTCGCCTAAGACCATCGGAAAACACACATATAATTACATATTGTTTTTGTGATTGATCACTATGCTTTCATTATGTTCAATTTGTAACAATGAAATTGGGGGTCCCCACAACATGAGGAACTGTATTAAAGGGTCGCGGCATTAGGAAGATTGAGAACCACTGACCTGGAGGGAAACTGAGGCCTGGAGAGGGGGAGTCACCCAGCAAGTGGTTAAACCTGGACCCTGGGTCCTCCCATCTCATTCCTGGCCACCTCCACATGGAAACCAGTGAGTCAGGACCCCACAGCTGCCACCTTCTGTGTCTTATGGGGTTTCCCACCTCAGTGGGCAGAGTGTCCACATCTCCCAGGCCACTGTCGTCATGACGTTGTTCAATGTCGTCACTAGAAAAAGCCCAAGCGAGAAGCGCCCTGCCGCTGGGTGCTGCTCCCCTGGGGCCGCCACTTTTCATGTCACATCCAGCCCTGCAAGTGAGAGGGCGCCCAGAAGGCGAGAAGGCGCTCACAGCGCTGAGAGAGATGATGGAGGGAAAGAATGTATCAGGCGGGGTGTTGGGCACTGAAAAGTGAAAACAGTCTCTTTTAAAAACCGCCAGAGGACGTGCGAAACCCCTACCTCTCCACTCTGTCTTTTGGTTTTGAATGTGTCCTAAGTATCCTTGGGGGGGGGGGGTTCTCTCACCGGGAAGGGCGCGGCCGGCCCGGGTTACCTCGTACCTCCCTCTGCCCCCTCTTCCTCTGACAGGCAGAGGTCTCACCAGGTTGGCCTGTGACTGGGCCCATTTCATCCTTCCATCCCTGTCCCTTCCTCCCGGCCGCCAGCGTTATTTATTTTAAGGCCTTTGACTCATGTCCCTCTTGTTCTGACCAGGTGACCAGCACGGCTGCTGCTACCAGGAGGTGTCCATAGTTCATGCTGCTCATTTTGTCTGCCTGGGCCCACCGGAGGGCTGGTTTTACAATGCCCACCTCTCAAGTTTCCATTTCAAAGTATTAGGCGGAGTGCTTGGCATTAAAGATTCATAGATCGAATTAAAGATTTACTGGGGGTGGGGTGGGGATTGCATTATTATAAGGCGAATCACGCTCTTTCCGTTTTAGACCTATTGGCTGTTACGATTTCATCTTTTTTGGCTAAAAGCTCAATTACATCATCACTCGAGACCCTCCAAACACTGGGCTGAAAGCCGGGCTTCTGGGCAGCCAGGTACCTGTTGCCCTTTAAGGATTAAATTTTCTAAGAACGAATTCCATCCCGTGGATGTGGAATCATCTCCCTGATTTAAAAAACAAAAACAAACAAACAAAACAGATGGCATTACGCCTCTACCCAAAACCTCAGCGGGCTTCCTGTTGCTCTCACAGTGAAGTTCAGATGCCTCCCACTGTCTCACAAAGCCTTCCCCAGCCGGGCCCTGCCTGCCACCCACAGTTCCTGCTGCACCTCCTGCTCTCCCTCCCACCGAGGGAGACCAGGCCCTGACAAAACGGCCCACCATCGACACAGGCGGGCCCTCCCCTCCCCCTTCCTTCAAGACCAAGGTTCAATGCCTCTCACCCAACGGCAGCGTGCTCCCCCAAATCGGTGTGCCCCTATCACCTGCTCACCTGGCCATAGTGCCCACCCCTCCCTCAGCCAGAGTTCACATCGATAGGAATGGAGAATTCCTCCTATTTGCAACCCCAGAGGGGTCAACACAGAGCAAAGCACACAGGCCCTAGAGATGAGTGAGTGAGTGAAGAAGTGAATGGGTGAATGAACGAATCCACCTGCTCAAGGACTCACGTGCATTCTAGAACACAATCGCACCACCAGCAGCCACATCAGCAATTCAGTTCTTACATCCGACCTGCGCAGTAGACACTGCGTGTGCACAGGGAGCAGCACCCACCCGCGGGCCCTGGGAACACAGGCGGTGGCCACAGGGAGAGCTCCAGGGATAAACCCCGGCGGTCCAAGCCTTCAGGGGACGCGGAGCTTCTGAGACGTGTGTGCTGGGTGCAGGGCATGTGTTTGGGAGAGAAAGAAGAGTGTCTTTCCACGGGTGACCGCCACAGGGTGTGAGTGACAACACAACCAAGGCCATTCTGGAAAGAAAGGGCCACGGCTTCCAGTCCTGAGGCAGGAGGAGGGGACAGGACCTCTCGGGGAGGGAACGGCCTGAGGCACAGGAAGGGGCGGGGGATTCCTAGGACAGGTCAGACAGCTCTCCCGACTCAGAAGCCACTGGAAAGGGACGGGAGTGGCCCCTTGGCGAGGACGAAGGCGCTTTCACTTGGGGACCCCAACAATTCCTGAGCGAAGTTCACCACCAAGCGGTGTTTTGCACTCTGGGACAGAAGGGCAAGGCTAAACCATGGTGACGGTGGGCTAGGGTAAATCGGGGTGACTGTGGACAGCGATTCCCAAGCCCTCGGGTTCCTGGGAGCCACCTTCCACTCCTCGGCACTGCCGGTCCCTCTCACCTTCCCTCGCTCACCCCAAAGAAGAAGAGAAGGAGCTACCTGCTGGATAGGAGAGCTCGGGGCAGGCCTGGAGGAGTTGGGGGGGTGGGCAGGCTGGAGAGCGCGCCCCTCTGGCTCCTGCAACCCCGGGAAAAGCACGCCCGCAGGGCCTGGGCCTGGCACCCCCTCCGAGGCAGCTGCGAGGCCATTTCTGCTGAGGTTGTGAGGTCTGAGCGCCTGAGGTTGGTCCGACGGGAGCCCGAGACCCCCAGGCAGGTGCCGCCTGCTCGCCCTCCAGGAGCAAAGTCAAGTCCAG
>NW_006300373.1:3045342-3048724 GCF_000327345.1 Myotis davidii
CAGCGACGTGGCCGGAGCCTTGTCTCCCAAGGCAGGGAGCCGGCGGGCAGCAGGGAGGGCATCACCCCACGCACCCACAGAACCCACCGGGTCGCCCTGCAGAGAGCTGCCCCAGCAGCAGGAAGTGCCCCGGGCCAGCCCACCCGGCCGGAAGCGCCTCCGGGGCCCAGGTGCCAGGAATCCCTGTTGCTCCCAGCGGCCTCCCCAGCCTGCAGAGCCCGAGAAGGGTCTCAATGAGCTGCAGCTGGAAGCTCACCCGGCTGCCTGCGTTCCTGGAGCTCGGGGCTGAATGACTGGCCCCTGGGCCCCTGCGGGACCCCTGGGGAGACCCCTTTCTTGGAGGGGTCCGCTCCACTGGACCTCAGCAGGGAGCTCCAGTCCTGGGTCCAGAGGAGAACCCCTGGCCCAGCTCAGAGCTGCAGGTGGGAACTGAGCCACAGGTGAGTGGCGACCTCACCACCACCATCACCAGCATGAGCCACACCAGGAGCCCAACTGGACCCCCGGTGCACCGCACTCTGCCTGGAACAAGCAACAGAACGAAGGGGGCGTTCGAGCAGAACTGGACCTTGATATTTTCTTAAAACAATAAAAAAAACAGAGTGTGGGAAGTGTGCTAGATTAATGGCAGGACTGTGTCTGGCAGCAGTAGAGCTTGCCCCTATGACTGGAGCTGATAGTGCTCTCTGCCCCATTCAGAAAAAAAAAAATTAAAATTAAAAAAATTAAAAAAACCTCACCTACTACATGCACACAAATCGAATCTTCAGACTATTTTCGGATATTATGTTCTGTCCAAGTATCAAATACATATCAGGTAGATTTCCTTTTTCCAGGCCTAGAAACGTGTTTGGCAAATTTATATTTATTGCTCCTGTCTCATCCTTTTAATTCCCCCGAATTAAACCGCATTCCCTTTTGGTCACCACCTTCCAGGCCTGTTTCATCTTTAAGGGCATGTGTGCATGCACGACCGACGTAAGTAGCCCAAAGATTTTTATCTACGTTGGTATAGTATTTCATGTTTGCTCAAAGGACAAGACTTGAGATTCATTGGCTGGAGCACAGATGATGATGGAATTTCCTCTGCTTCAGCAGCTTGAAAGAACTTTTGAAGGATGAGCTTTTAATAGATTGCAAGGAGATGAAGCATGACTTGCTACCATCCAGGTAGTTAGCCTGTGGGCCTTCCAGTTCTGACTTGCACACTGCTCGCTCCAGACAGAAGCGCAGTATTTAAATAAGACGGTCGGAGAGGCGTGCGCCTGCTCCCTTGTCTCTCCATTTGCTGATTCATTCATGTATTCATTCAACAAATATTCAGTGAGCCCCTCTGTGATGGGCCCGGAGTGGATCCGGGGGAATTAGTAGTAAATAAATCATGGCCCTCCTTGGATGCACAGATTAGGAGAGGAAACAGAAGTATCAGCAGATGAATCACCGTAGCATAAAAGCTCCGGAGAAGTCGCAGGGAGCCCTGAGAACGCTTCATGTTCGCGATAAACGGCGGTGGCCATTTATTTAACCGCAGATGAAACGCCTAGTTCTAAAGAGGTTGAGCTCAAGGAAGCAAGCTTATCCAGTTCTAGTTGGCTGCCTTCTATCATGCAGGAGGTCCTGAACCTCACAAAGCCCTGAATGGCCCCAGCTCCACAGCGGTGGGCAGGCTGGGCTATGGCCAGAAACGACACAAAATTATGGTTGTAGTGCCAGGCCGGTGTGGCTCAGTGGTTGAGCATCTACCCATTGCTAAATGCCAGGCATGTGGCCTTTATTTTAATTCTCACAACTACTCCTCTCAGATGCCTCGTATGCATTTGATAACTTCTGGGTCCACCTGGCTGGTGTTGCTCAATGGTTGAGCACCAACTTTTAAGCCAGGAGGTCATAGTTTGATTCCTGGCCAGGGCACATGCACACTCGATCCCCAGTAGGGAGCGTGTAGGAGGCAGCTGATCAGTGATTTTCTCTCATCAATGGTGTTTATATCCCTCTCCCCTTCTCTCTGAAATCAATAAAAACGTATTTTTAAAAGATATATGGTTGTAGCTAAATGACTATGCCCTTACTTTGGTCCAGACACTGTTTAAAACACTTTAATTTATTGCACCCTCAAAACTACCCTGGGGAAAAAAAAACAAAAACAAAATAAAAGCACCCTGGAAGGTAGGTACTCTTGTCATTTCCACTCATAAAGATGAATCTGAGGCATAGAGATGAAGAGTAATGCCTCCAAGCACACAGTTTGTAAATGGTAGAGCTTATGCCTTCACTAGAGGCCCAGTGCACGAAATTCGTGCATGGGCGGGGTCCCTAGGCCTGGTGGGCGATCAGGGCCGATCAGGGCCAGGCCAATTGGGGCCCGAAGGCCCTGGCGGGGTTAGGAGAGGAGGTGACAGTCGCCAGGCAGGGTGTGGAACAGATGCCAGATGCCAACACTGCCCTCAGTGCCCTGCCACTCCACGGTTCCACACCTCCCCTCCCCCTCTTCCCTCGGTGCCGCCACCACCGGAGGCCTGCTGGCTGGGGGAGGGACAGGGGAAGGGGCCAGGGGAGGTTTCGATCCCCACTTAGGAATGTGCAGGAGGCAGCTGATCAATGATTCTCTGTCATCATTGATATTTCTATCTCTATTTTCCTCTCCAAAATCAATCAAATATGTATTTTTTAAATGCAAGGGTTTTAGAGGAAGAAAGGTAGGGCAAGGGAGCTATGATGGGGGGCATTTGAGATCTTGCTCACATTTCAGATAGGATAATGTAAGGTGGTCCTCAGTGGGTGACAGGTGAGGTGTGGCAGTGGGTGGAGAAGGGCACTGCGGGCTGAGGAACGGGCTGCAATGACTGGGAATGTCTGTGACGGTGACACCGGGCGTGTGTTGGGGTCATCGCTGGGATCATTCATCTCCAAGGGGTTGTGATTCCGGAGGGGAGGAGAAACACGGAGATCAGCGGGCCTTTCTTAGCCTAGAAGGTGAGGCGGGCGGCAGGAGTGGGCTGCCCTGCTTCCCTACAAATGTAAACAGTGTAGCTGGACATGGATGGACATCAGTCAGCGGCCCAATCAATGCCCAGCCAGCCCTGGTGGCTGTGTCCTGCCACTCTCTGGCTGTGCTGCGGCGCTATTGGCCAGGGAGGCCGAAGCCACACCCCCAAGTGCAGGTAGTATACAAAGGAGTGGGCAGAAAGCCAGAAGCTGGAAGTCAGAGCTGAGGCAGCCCAATCGCACTGTGTCAGCCATGGAGCTGGACAGGCAGCAGCTATGGTGCAACCGGCTTTGGAGTCAGAGGGGCTGCGCTTCCTGCATGTCACCAGTGAGTCCCCACGAGCCCGCGGCTTGCCAGCTGGGCCGGGCAGGGGCAGGGAAGACCTTTCCCTCCTGG
>NW_006300373.1:3048812-3071885 GCF_000327345.1 Myotis davidii
TTTTTTTTTTTTTCTAATTTATTTTTTTCATTGGAAAGCAAGCTCTGGGCTTGCGGTTCCTGGTATCCCTAGGCCATAGCATGTGCCTCCAGGCTTCACTGCGCCCCCCTCGCCCTCCTCCTGAATTGAGCATCTGGCCCCTGGTGGTCAGTGGGCATCATAGCAACTGGTCGACCGGTCGTTCTGGTCTATCTGCCGTAATGGTCGCTGGGCTTTTATTAGAGAGATATGGTCAATGGAATACAACCTGGGGGGGGGGGGGCTTGAGTTAACTCCCTGCTATGGGTGTTCTCAATCTCTCTCTCTCCCTCCATCATTCCTTCCCACTCTCTCCTCAACCCCCATCTCTCATAAAAATAATACACAATATTTATAAAAGCCAAAGAATTGTGCTTTGTGGGTTTTAGGATTCTGAGTTCATAGGAATGCACCATTTACCCAAACATTAAACTTTTATCTGCTATGAATCCTCTCATACAGCTCTAACACATACAGGATATATATTTTTTAAAAGCAATGACATGAAATCTACTAGGTAAAAAAATGCATAATTATAAAAATGTATGTAAAACATAAAAGTAACAATCTAATTTTTCTTTCAATGAGACAAACCAAATTTAAAACAACAAAAAAAAAATCAGTAAAGGTCAGGTCCCTAAATACACTTAAAAAACATGCCCATCAAATCGCTGCAAAATTATAGGTTATTTAAGAAAAACCGTAAGAACAAGGCCCTCCCTTACTTTTCAAAGATGAAAGAAGACAGGCCTCTGAACTCCAGTGAAATATCTGAGCATTCATTTTGCCCGAGGGACTGAATCCCCCTCATCAGACCTCATATTCTCACAAGGAGAGACACTGCTGTGAATGAAAACCTTGTCATCAGAAGGTCTCTATATTCTACGTGTTACTTAAGAAAACAGCAAGCTCTTTATAATATATTAGTGTCTTGTGATAAATTATTACAGCACCATTTGTCAAATTAGCCAACAACAACCTTGGAAAGCATTCCGGGCGGAAATAGAAAAGACTAGGGCCCAGGAAAAGTCAATTATCCTTGAGGATGGCTCTTCACAGCTCTTCACATTCTTTTGAGAAGACTGGTTCTTATCGATTTGGGAGGACTCTTGACACAGGTTAGTGAACGTCCCTGGTGTTGCCCTTTAGCTGTCCTCCTCCAGCTTCTGGCCACAGAATCACTGTGTGGTAAACAATGCCTTCCAGGTATTTTGCATGACTCAGACCTCGCCCTTTCCCCCCCGCCACAGGGGGAGCACGGGATCCAGGCCTCGCCAGGAGCTTCAGCGGGGAGAATCCCCTGGAATCTCTGAACAAAAGGGAAACAGGAACGAGAGAGAAAGAGCCCTCCTGATGCAGCGATTACTCAATGCTGACCCGGCTGAGCTGAAATCCTTCTGGAAGCCTGGCTGCTGGTGCCCTGGACAAGCTGCTCTTCTCTGGAGCGGGGGCTGTTACCGGGCAGGATAGAAGGACTGGGCTGCAGGCAACCAACGTGGCTTCCTCAGGAACTAACTTCAGGCAACTGCCAACATTATTTGGTGCACAATCCAGTCTTCCTCTAATTATTTCAATGTGACCTTTACTTTGTCCCAATCCATAGCGATGCTTGGTCTTTGTTTGGCTCCACGGAGGCCTCCCTCTTCCTGGTTCGGTTCTGTACCCACTTTAATGAATGAATTCTTACACCTGGGAGAAGACAGTTCACACTCCTTCTCCTTCTTCCTCTGACCATGCCTGCACATTTACACCCCCATGCTCATT
Source organism: Myotis davidii (assembly GCF_000327345.1). Taxonomy (NCBI): domain Eukaryota; kingdom Metazoa; phylum Chordata; class Mammalia; order Chiroptera; family Vespertilionidae; genus Myotis; species Myotis davidii. The sequence continues at coordinate 3,050,595 of NW_006300373.1, forward strand.
TTAATCTTTTTGTTTCAAGTTCCATGAAAAACCTTTATAATATTGAGTGCATCCGTGAAGAGATGACATGCTCCCTTGAATTACTGAAGTTCTTTTTGTGCTCCTCGGGAGAGTTTAATAACTTTCTTTAAAAAAAAATATTCTTATTGATTTCAGCAAGGAAGGGAGAGGGAGAGGGAAATAAAAATATCAATGAAGAGAGAATCATGGATTGGCTGCCGCCTGCACACCCCACACTGGGGATCGAGCCTGCAGTCTGGGCATGTGCCCTGACCAGGAATTGAACCATGACCTCCTGGTTCAGAGGTCAACACTCAACCACTGAGCAATGCTGGCCAGCAATAACTTTCTTTATATTGGTCTTAGGCATTTTGTGTGTTTGTTAATTTTTTACACGGAATTGTTTTAGCCATTATATTTTCTAAATAATGTTTGTTTATTCTTATTCTAGCGGCCCGATGCACAAAATCCGTGCAAGGAGCTCAGCCCTCGCAGACCCGGCTTCAACCAAAAGGTCATTTGATGGTACGGTCTAATTAGCATATTACGCTTTTATTATTATAGATGGGAAAGCTATTGGTTTCGCAATTAGGATGGTGAGCCCTCTTTGTTCTAACAATTCTCAGTGTTTCTTCAGTTGTCCAGGTAGACAACTTCAATAACGTAAATAACGGTATTTCTGCCACCTCTTTCCTAAGGAGGACTCCTCAGTTCTTACTTTCACTAATTACACTGGCAAGCACCTGCAGAACCTTGTGAACACGGATCACCCAAAACAGGGCATGTTGGTCTTAGTTCCAACTGCAATGACATGATTCTAGTGGGTTCAGGAGTGAGCAAGTGGTTGACTATTGGTTTTAAATTATATATAGGGTGTTCCAAAAATGTATACACATACTTTGAATAATTTTAAAGGCAGTGTTTATTCAAATGCATTTCATTTTCAAAATTGAGCTATCTCAGCAGATAAAGTGTGTATGCATTTTGGGGGGACACCTTGTATATGATAAAAATTATCATACCTAAAGTATTCAATTCCAATTTTGCTAAGATACTTTTTTTGCCTTTTATTTTTTGTTGTTGTTGAGACCAAACTTACCTGTGAAGTGCACAGATCTTATCTGTTATAGTCAGATGAGTTTTGAAAAATTCATACAGCCATACAGCTCACACCCCTCACAAATTGGAAACATTTCTATCATGCCAGAAAATTCCTTCTTCTTTTTCTGCCCATCCCCCTCCACACCCCGACTCTGAGGCAACCATTGCTCAGTCTGTCATTATAGATTAGTCTTTATTGAGATATAATTCACATGAGAGAATTTGTGCTTTTTAAGGATACAGTCCAATGGTATTTATTATACAGCAGGTCCTCAAGTAACACTGTTGACGAGAAAAAAAGCTCAATTCCCAGCCGGGGCCCCTTAGTCTTGGCTGAGACACTTGGCCAGCCCAGGTATCAGCCATAGGTTGCCCTCTGTGTTATGCTACTGATACCCCCCAAGACTTCAGGGAAACCTGGTGGGTTTCCCAGCTGAGTCTTAGTTGTGCTTTGGGGAACCAGGGCGGGGGCGGGGGGGGCCTGCATCCCCGGGAGGAGAAAGCTGTGGCAACCTGCCCCAAAAGTGACTTTCATAACCAGGTGAGAGGTTATTAGTGGAGACGGTCAGTGTGAACCAGGGCTGGTTAGGGGAACACAGAGACCCCAGGAGGAAGAGAGGGAAGACGATGGCTCCAAGGACAAGGCCTGGGTTACGTGAATGTTAAAGACAATCCTGGCCTTGAAGCAGGTAGACTTGGGGGACATCTGAGTGGCGTACGTTTCTAGACATCTTCCTATATTCTTGGGATAAACACACGGCCACCTCAGAATGGACTTTCCATTCATTTCTTCGGTAACAAATGTCCAGATGGCGTTCTGCAGGCCTCAGGCAGGTGTTCCCATATAGAACTGCCTGAACATGAAGCTCTTCTCCCGTGGGAGGAGTCAGACAATCGCCTTCAGACCTGGCTCTCCCTCGTCCTTCGGAAATTCCTGAAGTCTCTGAAGGGTCACCCTCCCCGTGCCTTCCTGCCTTTCACAGTCGCCGGGGAGAACCAGTGAGATAGTGTCTATCACCCAGGGCCACACTGTGCGGTCTGCGGGCCCTCAGTCCCCTGCCCTGTGGGCCCTTTTCCCATAAAAAAAAAATAGCAGAGAGCAAACACAGTCCAGACCGGATTCCTTGTTATGTTCATTATCATTATTTTAATTTTATCATGGGAATTAATTAATGTGGTATCGTATCAGTATATTCATTGCTTTCTTCTGGCTTTCCAAGACATTCAAATGAAAACATTCCCGTGGGCACTAGGCGCTGCACCCACTGGGGCTCCCTGGGGCCACGAGCTTGACACGGGACGGGCACGTAGTAGGTGTTCCACAGTGTGCATCCTCTCTCTCTCCCTCCCACCGCGCAGCGAAAGAAACCTTTTCAAACCCTCCGAGTGGCGGATTAAAATTCAAGAAATAGAGTCCACAGGAAAAACGTCCCCCACGCCAGTGGGGATCTGCCACAGCAGGTTTCACTTACGGCGAATATCACTTTACTGCTTTTAACCAACTTCAAAGAAAATGTTGTAAGGCCATTCATTCTACATGTCTGTTTCACATCAGTCACAATTATAAGCCCGCTTCACTTCTCTCCCCTTGTTATACCTCATAAATTGTGTAACTAGAATGTATGTGTAGTGTATGGGTTACATTAGGCATTGTCAGAAGCAGCCTGATAGTAAGCGTTGCCCCCAGCTCCCCCCCCCCGCCCGGTCCCCCTCCTGGCATATCTGAACCCGCCCTGGCGGGGGCCCAGAGCCCAGCCTGGGGACAGGGAGCCTGTGTCCTCGGGGCCCCTCCTGGGAACTGCGATGGCCAGCGTCACGTTGCAGTTGCAGGGCTCCAGTTCTAGGACAGATGTGTTCATCTGCCTGCGGGATGGTCATCCCAAAGTAAAGACGAACATCATGTTTCCAGGGGAATCTTGCGTGGGGGGTGCGGGGGACCGTGGGTGTCCAGGGCAGGCGAGCAGAGCCCCCGTGAGGAGCGCGATGCCGTCGAAGGCCTCCACCACCGCCTCTGAGTTCTCACCTTCCTGGTCCTCGCTCTTTCGTTCCCGGCGAAGACCCCGGAGTCAGCAGCTGTCCGTCCCATAAGGAAACAACTAGGGAGATGAAATAAATGGAGGCCCGGCCTCTCTGGCAACCATTTGGACAGCGCGGCCGGCTTCCCCTTCCCGCCGGCCCTCCCCCACCCACCCCTGGTCCTTCCTCCTCACCTTGTAAAGAACCCAGGAAGGGACTCGGGGATGGCCAGCAAATATTTCTGTTGGAAAGATGCCGTAAAAAAAAAAAAAAAAAAAAAGTGACATGGTCAGAGAATAGATTCCATCTTCTAAATGAAACAGCTTTAATAGAGTTATAATTTATCACTCACGTTGCATTTATAAGATCATTGAAATTCAAGACACTCTCATTGATGGAGGGATGGGAGAGAGCTGCTTCCCACATGTGCTCCTCCCGATAACCCACACTGAGACCCTTTGAAGCACCAGCACTTGTGAAAATTGAATCTTTTTTTTTTTTTGATAGAAAATTTTCCCAAATGTCACACATGTTGCCCAGCCTTCCTCAGCAGGCTTCTCTGAAACAGAATGGAGCCTTCCGTGAGGGTCACCCCATGGCCTTCTGCTAATGCACGCGAGCCTGGAAACCACGCAGGCGGGGTTCGCAGCTGCCGCTGCTGCTGTAGGGCCCCGAAGCCCGGGGGGGTGGGGTCCACGTCTCTGAGGGGTGCTGTGTTCCCACCCACAGGGATGGGGTAGAACCCGCTGCCTCGGAGCCATGCTGGGAGGGGTGAGGGGCTTGCCTCAGATTTAAAATATTCAGCCAGCACGATGCCTGGGAGAGAGTGAGTGTTAAAAAGTGTGTCTTCAAAACCTAAATGTCTAACCCAGTGGTTCTCAACCTTCTGGCTCTTTAAATACAGTTCCTCATGTGGTGACCCAACCATAAAATTATTTTCATTGTTACTTCATCACTGTCATGTTGCTACTGTGATGAATTGTCATGTAAATATCTGATACGCAGGAGGGTCTTAGGCGACCCCTGTGAAAGGGTCGTTCGACCGCTAAAGGGGTCGCGACCCACAGGTTGAGAACCACTGGTCCAATCAAATAAAACGAATAAGCAAGATGAACGTGCAATGAAACTAGAATACCCGCAAGGGCCTGGCTCAGATGCTGAGATGTGCTCACAGGCTTCTCAGTGAGCACCGCGAACCCTACCTGCCATAGACGGCCGGCCGGCGATCATCACGCCTTTTTAGCTCCTTGTCTGCTTTTTCATGGTTTTCGCCACTTTTCCTTTTACAGTCAGTCCGCTGGGGTCAGAGCCCACCTTTTCCTTCTCGCTGGGAGCAGTGCCTCCCTCCGCCGGCATCTCTTCAAGTATTTTGCTTCTAACGTTCTGTGAGATGGAAAAACACATAAGCAAGTGGAACAGAAGTGTTTGTAAGTAAGACCCAGTGAGTTCTAAGGCCTGGCTTTAGGTCATTTTTTTTTGTTTTTTTGTTTTTTCCTACAAGGAAAAAATATTTTGACTTTCGATGCACACTATTAGTCAGGATAGGGTAGGTTTTGCTGCAGGAACAAACAACTGTGAAATCTCAGGGGTCTGAACACAGCAAAAGCGTGCTTCTCGCCCATTTTATGTGTCCACTTGGGGTGCAGGGGAGCTCTGCTCAGCCTGGTCATTTAGAAAGCCAGGCTGACAGCGGCTCCATCTCAACCTCTGCCACTGCCGTCCCTGTGTCGGGGACTGGGAAGTGGAGACCGCTCAGCAGGCCTTACGCATTCTGTAGGAAAAGACATAGGTCATTAGGCTTGCATTTTTTTCTAATATATGTTTTATTGATTTCACAGAGGAAGGGAGAGGGAGAGAGATAGAAACAATAATAATGAGAGAACTATTGATTGGCTGTCTCCCGCACTCCCCCTACTGGGGATCGAGCTCGCAACCCAGGCATGTGCCCTTGACTGGAATTGAACCTGGGACCCTTCAGTCCACAGGCCGACGCTCTATCCACTGAGCCAAACCAGCATGGGCAGGTTTGCATTTTATGGGTGAATACAGATACCATGGCGGTTACACGTTTTCTAGAAGGTAGAAAAATGCCATTCTGTCACGGGCTGGCAATGTGGATGGGAGAGAGCTGGGTTAGCTCACGCATGGCCCGGGTTTATACATTTTAGCCGATAATAACCCCCATTATACGTTACCGAGCGCTTTCCCTCTGTGCCATGTCCTGTACCGGGTGCTTCACACGGCACACTTATTTCCCTTTTCACATGAGGCGAGTCTTCATGTGCTACTGGCCGAAAGAGCCTTTTGATACCTGAAATCGACTTTATTTTCACTCTGGAGCAATAGGTTTTATCTCAGAAACTTAAATGCATCATTCCCGGCATTTATAACTACACCTGTAACATAACGCGCCATATTCCGCCGGCGACTGCTGCTTTGGGGGGGTATGCTTGTCGGTCTAATTGTCGTCCATTTGTAGGTAATTTTGGGGTTGGGTTTTTTTTCCCCCTCTCGGAGGGTTTTTAGGGTGGAGACTCTGGAGTTGAACTACCGTGATGAAAACCGGGTTTGCTTTTAATTATGCAACATGGAACCTGGTGTGCTTCAATTTGAAGACTCATGTGCTACGTAATAAAAATTCTTGACTGTTATCTCTTTGCCTCGGGCTCTATTTTTTCCCCATTTGGAACTCTTAGTAAACATATGTAGGACCTTATGATTTGATCAATTTCATATATTCTATCTCTTTATCTTTGGTGTTATATTCTAGGTGATTTCCTCAGATCTGTCTTCCAATTCACGTATTGTCTCATCAGCAATATCTACTTTATAGCCTAACTTATCCATTTGGTTTTCGCTTCTATTACTCTACTTTTTATTCTTAGAATTTTTCCCAACTGTTTTCAGATAATTGTGTTAGTTGCTTTGTGATTACTATTACTGCCTTTATGTTTTGGAATGTTTTAGAACACCTATTTTAAAGTCTTTTTTAGATTGTGCTATTATTTCCAGTTCTTGGGATGAAAATTCTCCCATTTGTTTTGTCTACTGGTGCCCTCTGTATTTTTTTTTTCTTTTCTTCCCTGTTCTCTTTTCTTCATGCTAACTCTTCTTTCTGAAGATGAGAGAGAAAGGGCCGTCCACAGAAACTTCACATGCTCTGGAGCAGCAGTTGGCAACCGTGAGGTCCCAAAGGTTGGCGACCGCTGCTCTAGAGCGTCCCCGTGGGAGTATTTTGAGCTTGGCCAATTCTGGGCAAGATTTTAGGTTCATTTCTTAGTTGTGGGTCCCCATAGCACACACGTAATAGAAATTCAGGCCTTGTACCATTTTGGCACAGACTCCTCATGTATTTATTTATTTATCTGTGATTTCTGTTACTATCCTGGGCCAGAAAAACGACGAGCTCTCTTGCACTCCCCTAGGCCAGTGGTCGGCAAACTCATTAGTCAACAGAGCCAAATATCAACAGTACAATGATTGAAATTTCTTTTGAGAGCCAATTTTTTTAAACTTAAACTATATAGGTAGGGACATTGTTATTAACTTAATTAGGGTACTCCTCAGGCTTAGGAAGAGCCACACTCAAGGGGCCAAAGAGCCGCATGTGGCTTGCGAGCCACAGTTTGCCGACCACGGCCCTAGGTCAGTGGCTGGTGCCTGTGGTCCCGGGTTCAGGGGACGGTGGAGAAGTACTGCAGGGCCCCGGCTTTACGCGGCAGCCGGGTTCGTGCCCCGGGCACTTGTGGGGCTCAGCCCACAGAACTGTCCTCACAGAACTTCAGCCACGACAGCCTCTCCCTCCGCCTGACTCCCATGTGAGCATTTTCATCCCACCTCCCCGTGACCACGTGACTTCGAGTGTCCTCTTTATTGCTGGCACTAGAGAATAAATATATATATATATATATATATATATATAATCGGTTTCAAGTGTGAAACTGTCAAAAACTGGGGGAGGAGGATATGTTTTCATCTATATTTATATAAGTGCAAAGTGGGAGTGTGGTTGTTTATATTGTTTTTCAACAGCTTGGGCTGGTGCTACGGAGCTGAAGCCACGGAAAGAAAATGTGATGAGTAATGCACAGGAATCGGCCAATGATTGCACGGAGCTGACCTTGTTTGCATCACCCATTCCCCTTAAAAAGGAGATTCTGTGACAGGGATTTGGGAGCAACTCATATGGGAGGAAACACCAACAGGGGAGTGAGGAAGTGAGGCAGGGAAGGGAGGGGGAGGTAAAGGGCGTTATCAACCCAGGTGCTGTTCTGAGGGCCTGGAACTTCATCCCCTGGGGAAACCCTAGGAGTTCAGCGCTCCCGGGAGGGGGAGGAGAGGGGGGGAAGCTGTGGGATTTATACAAGCTACTGCGTGTCATGGGTTCAGGGATGCTTGCAGAGGGAACCCGCCAGCATTTCCAGCCTGCCACGTGGATGGGTTTATTTATACACTGACGTGCAATAAATTATCCCCAACTTCATGGCTTATTACAATATTTAGTATCTCATATTGCCTGTAAGGGTCAGGAATTTTGGAATAGCTTCGCTACTTGGTTCTGGCTTAGGGTTCCTCATAAGGTTACAGTTAGGAATTGGCAGGGCTTTTGTTACGTGAAGACTGAAGCTGAAAGATCTGCTTCAGGATGGTCACTCACGGGGCTGGCCAGGTGCAGGCTTTGGCTGGAGGCCTCAGTTGCTTCCCATGCAGACCTCTCTCTCCATTTGATCACTGGAGTGTCCGTCCTCTGAGGCATATGGCTCGCCCCCGCCCCCTCCGCCAGGTGAGTGATCTGAGAGGCAGCAGGGCCACGGTGCCTTTCATGGCCGAGTCGTGACAGTCCCACTGTCATACCACCACATCCCGGTGACAGAAGCAACTCAAGTCATGAACTCTGGCTTCTATTCAAGGGGAGAGGAGGGAGGAGAGTCAGTGTCTGCGAACGTATTTTTAAGGCATCACAACAGGCAGAACGGGCTCTGGCAGCCGGAGACAGCCCCGGGCAGAGAAATGCAGGTGCACTCGGAAGTCAGGCAGGCTGACTGTCAGGGCAAAAGGGAATGGGTTGGGCACCCATAGCGTCCTCGACAGCAATAAATAAAGATGAGGCCACTGTCAAGGCAAGGAGACATGGACTTGACCGCTGGATGGGAGGAGTTGCAAAGTGACACTGCACAGGGCATGGAGACAGAGCAGGGTCAGGATTCGGCACATTTTAAGAATCAATCTGCTGTAACCACTAAGAAAAGAAAACCTGCCAATTAGATTATGATACCCCATTGATTACAAGATGTATCACAGTTTCAGAGATACTAATGCAAGAAAAAAGTACATGTTGAAATCAACAAACATAATAGTTGCACACACACACAAAAATAGTTGCACAAAGAATTTCAGACCTAGAGGCCCAGTGCACGAAATTCATGCATGGGTAGGGTCCTTAGAGGCTGCTGGCTGGGGCCTCCCTTTATTCCACACCACCCCCTGGTGGTCAGCACACGTCATAGCGAGCGATCGAACTACCAGTTGGTCGAACTCCCGAGGGGACACTTTGCATATTAGGCTTTTATATATATATAGAAGATATGTATATATGAAGTGAAGAAGTTAGATAGGAAGGGAAAGTGGACAATAGAGGGTGTTATCAATTACACACACACACACACACACACACACACATAATTGTTGCAAAACCAAACACTCCTAACAGTGTCTTCCCTCGTATACAGGTGCCATTTGAAGTTAAGCAAAGGCAGGGGGTGGTGTGGGGTGTTAGGTTTCATTCCTTACCGGGCCATGTCCCAGAACTTGAACAGGTGGTTTCATCTCTCTGAGCCTCCATTTTCACATCTGAAATTAGACAAGGCACCATTCTGATTCTCCTACAGATCAATTAAAGATGAGTGCAAACTAGTGTTTAAGATTAACATGTTCTCAAGACGTCAGGCACTGCAGATGTGCAGAAGCAGCTGTGCAACTCAGAGGCCACATAACAGAAAATGACATTTTCTTCTTGGAAGCTCAAGAAAAACAAAGTTGCCAAGTCCTCATGTTCCTAGTCAACACCGGATGATTCTGCACCTTCAAGAAACATCACCACTGAAAGACAAAACTGGAGGTGGGTGGGGCGGGCAGTGATGGTAGACGGTGATGGGGACTTGAGTGTAGTCCTACAAAAGCAGATCCTGCACATCAATGAAGGGGGAAAAAAAAGCCCAGTTGGTCGTTTTCTAGCCGCTTCGATAAACCCAGGCGCAGGAGAGCACACAGCTCACTGCCTGGAGCTCACACACCTGGTTACTGCCCACACAGGGCCGTTTCCCAACGCCGTCCACGCAGGACAAAAACAGAGGCAGAACCTGGGGATTTCGGCCAGAAAAATCCAGGCTGCCACTCGGGGAGCCGAAAGCTCCCAGGTATAGAGAAATGACACACACCTGAGCAGGTCTGATGTATATTCCTCTCCTCGGAGGGCAGCGGAACACTTCCCTGGGCCATTCATCATGCAGCTAAAATTAGATCCTGCTTAGAAGGAATGATATATTACTGATTACATAATAAAGATAGCGATATTTCTCATGAGAAACAGAAGGGAGAGAGATAGAGTTAGGCGCAGGGCAAATATACCCTTGATATGAAAAATGGATTCATTAAGTATTTAATCTTTATCCCATTCCTGTGGAATAAATGCGCACATACATCACACGTGTTTTAAAGTGACTTGATAATTAATACTGTTACACTTGAGGACGACCCTGGTTCTCATGGGGGAGTCCCACCAGGAGCCAGAGGATGCAGGCGGGGGCATGCCCTCCGCCCACCTCTGCATGGAGGGCATGGCTGCACTCGACCAGCCCAGGGACCAGCCCACCAGCACGGACAGACGGGCGGACGGGTGAGCTGTGGGTCTGCGGGGCTATTTCATCGTGTTTTGGTGAGGCCCACTGGCTGACATTGGGGCTTCCCTGAAGGAGACGGGTTGTACGGTTCTGTGGCCACAGAGATGGCAGCTGAAAAGGCACCGTGGACCACAGGCCTGTGACTTGAATGTGGCCCTTGTGCTCCCCTCTTTGCACAGAAACCTGCCCCCTCTCCACGGCATCTACATCCCTGTAAGGTCCTTGCCATTAAGGGCAAATCTCACTTAAAAAAGAAAAAAAGAAAGAAAAAAGCCTGTAGCCACGGAGGAGGCATTTCCAGATATCTTGGCGACGATATTCTGACTTAAAACAAACACAAGCGTGTTCGGTTGGAGTTTAAACAAACACGCAGATTTGTAGCGCCCTGGGCGTCAAGGCTCAGTGAAAACAAGTCTGGGTGAAATGAACAAAATAATTCCACGAGGAGTAGCTCTGAATCGTAAAGTGATCCGACGGACGTTAGTGTGAAAGAGAACACGGTGAGGAGTGAAATACCAACAGGCTCTGCGGGATTAAAAGCTCACCACCTGTCTGCTTACACTGCAGGGAGAGGACGTGGCTCTCCACGTCAGGGGGACGTGTGTCCTGGTGCCAGCTCTGACACCTGCTGGCCAGGTGGTTCTCAGACAGGCCATCCGCCGGCTCCTGAGCTCGGCTGCATCTGTGATGTAAAAACCAAACCCGCCTAAAGCTGGCAGCTTCCACAGCATCCAGCCCCGGGCCCGGCTGGAGCAGGAAGTCAGTATCAGTTCTCTTTTCTTCTCCCTCCCGCTGAGTCTACCGACTTAGAGGAGCTCAGACAGGTAATGCCCGACACTTCGTGTGGCAAAGAATTTGCTTCTCTCCGCTCTACCAGGCTGGAGGTAAATTAAAGTTCTAAGGAGTTAGCAGGGGCACGTTCACGGGGAAAGTCCCTGAAGTAGTCAGGATAGGATAGGCTCTGCGGCAATAACATAACCCCCAGTGCTCCATGGCTGAATACGCTATGTCTCTGCACGGCCTCTGTCCACTGGGGGTCCCTAGGGAGTGTGTGCAATTGAGTCACGCGGGGACATTCTCAGACCGCGTCCCTGTCATTAGGCGACACATGACTGTATAAGCTGCTGATCATACCCACAAGTTATTTAGAACCTATAAGGCAGCGGTTCTCAACCTGTGGGTCGCGACCCCTTTGAGGGTCGAATGACCCTTTCACAGGGGTCGCCTGAGACCATCGGAAAACACATATATAGTTACATATTGTTTTTGTGATTAATCACTATGCTTTAATTATGTTCAATTTGTAACCATGAAAATACATCCTGCATGTCAGATATTTACATTACGATTCGTAACAGTAGCAAAATTACAGTTATGAAGTAGCAACGAAAATAATGTTATGGTTGGGGGTCACCACAACATGAGGAACTGTATGAAAGGGGTGCGGCCTTAGGAAGGTTGAGAACCACTGCCAAGGTGACCAGAGAGAGGCGCTGCCCCTGCCCAGGGTTTGCATGCCCTCCACAGTGACGATCCGATTCCTTACAAGGCAGGGAGTGTGCTGCACGCCTTCAGCTTACTTCACACCAACGAGATTCCTTCTTCATTAACTTTACGGCAGAACAATGACAAAATATAAGCTTACAAATCATTTTTTAAAAATGTATTCTCACCAAACCCCGGGACGGCAGGTTTCCTAACAGAGCATGCTCGCTGAAGAGGAAGAGGGAGAGAACGCCCAGACACACCACTGCCCGGCTTTGGGATCTGTGGTCAGGCAGGCCTCCTGGAGAAGGCGCCCCCAGATCTCAGGCCTGAAGGCAGGGAGGGCGGCAGTTGTGTGGCCCTCGTACCATTGTACATGATCTCAGAAGACCACATCGAAAACATACTACAATATAAATCACAGGCATACATGAATATGAAAGAGAAGACAATTATATGCCCAAATAAAAACCTGTCTGTTCTATTACACTGGAACGCATTTTGTAAATGTAAATATTGTACCCAAATGCTAGATAGATATAGTCATGGAACCTTCCTCCGGTTTCTTTTTTAAACAAGACTCCCAGAAGGCGAAGAGGTGTAATGTCATGTTTCAGAGTTCTCTCGGGCCCACATTTTCCAGAGCCAACAGTAACACCAAGGAAGCCATGATCTCAGTAGCGACAATGAAGAGATGGATGAGGGCCGACAAGTAGGCTCAAGTCCTAACTTGCCATTCAGTAGCTGGTGACCTTGGACAAGGTGCATGATCTATTCAAGCGCTTGTTTCAAACTATTACTGTTGGAACAAAAGGAGGCTATTGAGAGTGTGGCCCAGGGGCAGGTTCCCTGGAACCATCACGCTCTCACCAGAGGGCATGGCTGTGGGCAAGGATCACAGGCTCATGTACTTTGAAATGCACCGGACAGCTCAGGCTACTGGGATATGCGGGAGACCCTGGCGTGGCTGTGCCCTCGCCCTGGATGGCTTGGGGTGGACGCCGAGCTCTCTCATCGCTCCTCTCGGACCGTTTGGATCCGGGAGGGACCCGATCAGCCCGTGCCAGCTGGTTGGCTGCGCGCTTAGCCTAGCCGGTTTGGCTTCTGATTCTTCATTAAAGGAATTTGATGATCATTTTAAAAATGGTTTCTGGAGAGAATTCTTCCCGAAACATAGTGTCACCTGGAAATTCATAAAGGTGACGTCATCCCACCCAGGCAGGAAGCCGGGCACACAGGGATGCCTTTGGAGGACTGTAGAGATGGATGTCATTCATGATGGAGGAAGAGATCCACGTTGGGCAGATTTCCTCTGCAGCTACCGGGGTATCAGTATGTCCCCGCTTCTCTCCATTCAAAACAAAGACCATGAGTGCATGCGTGAGAATCAGCGGCACTGACCCAGGTGGCAGCCTGGGGTGTAAATGAGATGAAAGGGGAGTCAACACCTCACCTGCTGGCGAGGCCGCCCTTCCGGTCCCACCGCGTGGGCCCCCATTCCTCCTGCTGAGCCCCGTTGGACCCTGATGGAGGGAAGGGGGGGGGGACTGGTTAAAACAGCACGACCTTGAGCTTCCTCAGGAGAACCTCGGCCTCCTCTGGACAACCAGCGTCTGGAAGACTCAGCGTCTTTCCACCCAGAGCGTGGATGCAGCCTCACTGACATCATGAGGGACTTGGTGCATCCGTGTGACCAACTTCGCTTCCTGTTGGACCAAAAGGAGACAAAAGGCTTAATTTAAAAAAACAGGCTGCCTCTTTTAGCCGCTGCGACCAATCAGTAACTTATCTTATAAATACTAATGCTTAAGAGTCCAGCATGTGGGCAAACACACATAACAGTCAACATAAATGGATTCTGTACAACACACAGGCTGCTTAGCTTCATGGGGGGACAAAAGGTAAGTCCAGAGCGAGGACTTGGGTTCAAGTCTGAAGTCAAATACTGTCGCTGCATGACCTTGGACATGGCCATCTCACTTCTCAGAAGGTACTTACTCATCTATAAAATAGAAATGACACTACGTATTTCAGGCTCCTCGTACAATTGGGTGGAATAAAAACAGCTATGAAACTATAAGAGAAACTACGGTGTGAATGGTAGAGTTATTTCCAATTTTTATAAGAATTACTGAACGCCTTATCCTTAGACCATTATCAGCAAGCTGACACCTGACAAACGAGAACTCGTTACTGAGTCATATCCCATTGTCTCATCCTCAGTGGAAGGGGGGGGGGGTGGCTATGTTCCCCCGTTAGCATAAATCCTTGGTAAAGGGCAATTCTCTAAAAGTGGGGAGTCCCCTCCCATCCCCCCTCTTCCCACACACTCTGATACCCACACAATGTCACTCACAATTCCTAACGCAAGAGAGAGAAACAGAGGGAGCATGCACCCACCTCTGTCACAGGTTTCCCCACTGGGTCAAGATTCTTTATGGACCCAAATGGCCTCAGCTCCTGAAATCTCTGAACAGATCTTTTGAGCTTATGGTATAAATAACCCTCTTATTCTGCTCTGTGGAAGGAATATGTATAAGCAGTGCAATAGCTAAGAATTAGAACGCAAAAAAAAAAAAAAGAGGTATAGAAGAAGTGAAAAGCAGTATGGGTAATCCGGAAGCTACCCAAACTCTTGAATAACATCATTATTTTGTATGTATTTTCCACAGTTTCTGAGCACCCAGATTGAACCAAGCTTCCCTGTGTCCGAATGGTGATACCATTCTATTCCGTAAAACTTATTTTCAGATTTGGGGGAGAGGGGGTCCTTCTCTTTGGAAGAGAGAGAAACTGCTCTGCCATATAATTATTCGTTTATTGTATTTGTAAACAAAATAGTTTGGGGCACCTAACAGGCATTAAATATGTATTAAGATTCTCAGCGAGGTAACAGTCATACATGAAGGACAGCAAAGAAATGATCTAGAATCCATTATCTTCCCATTGGTTGAAGGCAGCTAGATACAGGACAGTAGTTAAGAAGCCAAGTCTGCCACTTTCTCTCTCTGCATCACTGGACAAATGACTTCATCCTTCTGGTCCACAGTTTATGCTCATCGTAAAAACAAAGATAACAAGCATGCTTATACTATAAAGTCGCTGTGAGAATTAAATTAGGTAATACAGAGCAGCATTTACAGCACTGGCACATGGTCAGTGTGTAATAAATGTAGCTATTATTACTGTGATTCTTCTCTGTTTTTGAGAATACAAAAGTCCATTAAAATGAGAAAGTAAGATATAATAAACCAACTAATTTCTAAAATAATAGGAAATTTAGCCCTTATCTCCACTTAAGTTAGTCTTTTTTTAACCACTTAAGATTAATTTAAATAATGAAATTCGAACTCGATTTCCAGGTAAAGGCGGCAGATTGCACACATGCATTTCTTTCCAGTCCCTTTCAAGGTCACTAAAATGGCAGGAAACAATCTTTTAAAGGGATACACCCACAGGATTTGGAGAATTAAAAGGAGACAACAATAACAAAATGACTTGTCAGACCACCATCTGTACACCTGGGTTTACAGCAGTTCTGGTATCGGTTACTGAGTAGAAGGGAAGGATGAAGGAAAAACACAACTGAGCATCTAAGAGATATGGGACAAAACCAAAAGATCTAACCTATGTGTAACTGGCATTCCAGAAAAAAAAGATAAGAAGAAATAACATAGGATTTTCAAAAATAAAATGATAGATACAAAACAACAGTTCCAAGACAACTAGAACAGTGATGGTGAACCTATGACATGTGTGTCAGAGGTGGCACGTGAACTCATTTTTTTGCTTGATTCTTCTTTGTAAAATGGCATTTAAATATATAAAATAAATATCAAAAGGACACTAGAAGAACATCAAGCAGAATCAATGTCCCCTCCCAAAAGGACCCTCACACCATAGGCACATAATGTTCACACTGCTGGATACCAGAGACAAAGAGAAAATGATGAAGGTAGTGGAAAGAAAACACATTCCATGTAGAGGAATAATAATTAACAATACAAATTACAATAGACTTCTCAGGAGAAACTATGGAAGACAGAAGATAATCAAGTGATATCTTTGTTGCTGAGGAATAACAAAAACCTGTCAAGTCAGAATTCCATACCCAGCAGAAATATCTTTCAAAAGGAAGGAGTAATAAAGACCCCAAAACAAACAAAAAAACCAAATCTGAGTGATTCATTGCCAGTAGACCCACACTGTAAGTAATGTTAAAACAAATATCTTCAGGCAGAAGGACTATAACAGCAGACAGAAATCTGAATCTACACAAGGAAATTAAGGGCACTGGACAGGAATAACGAAAAGTAAAGTGTTTAAAATTCATTTTTTATTATTTTTAATTGGTTTGAAAGATACCTATCTAAGGTAAAATAGCAGATCGTATATTTATAGCATATGTAAGAATAAATATCAGCAACAATAGAACAGGAGTGGGAGGGAGAAATAGGGGATATATTACTGCCCTCACTCTAGACACGGAACAGAGTATTATTTAAAAGTAGACTTTGATTAAATAGGATATACTACATTTTTTCAAAAGAGGTATACATGATAATTCAATAGTGGAAATAACATTAAGTCATTAAATATTTTCAATTCATCAAAAAGGGGGAAAAATAATGCACAAATGGAACAAATGGAAAACAGCTGTTCAGATGATAGATATTAATTCAACCATATCAATAATCATATTAAATATAAACCACACTAAATCGAACATAGATTGTTAGATTAGATAAAAAGCAAGACCCAACTATAGCCAACCTACAGAAATACCACTTTAAACGTGAAAACATAGATTGGTTAAAAATAAAAGGATGAAAAAAGATATACCATCAAGACACTATTTAAAAGAAAGCTGAAGTAGCTTTATTAAAATTAAAGTTGGCCAGACAATTTATACCCGTGATAAAGGGCTATTACCTAATGAAAAGGGATTCAATTTCCCAAGAAGACAAAAACATTAGTGATTTTTTACCTATAAATTCAACAGCTTAGAGCAAATGGACAAATTCCTTGAAAAGTATATCTGATCAAAATTATACAGGAAGAAATAGAAAAACTCAAATAGCTCCATATGTATTTTCTAAGTCATTATATTTTCAATTCATCAAAAAGGGGGGAAAATAAAGCCCAAATGGAACAAATGGAAAACAGCTGTTCAGATGATAGGTATTAATTCAACCATATCAATAATCATATTAAATATAAACCACACTAAATCGAACATAGATTGTTAGATTAGATAAAAAGCAAGACCCAACTATAGCCAACCTTCAGAAATACCACTTTAATAAAACATGAAAACATAGATTGGTTAAAAATAAAAGGATGAAAAAAGATATACCATCAAGACACTATTTAAAAGAAAGCTGAAGTAGCTTTATTAAAATTAAAGTTGGCCAGACAATTTATACCCGTGATAAAGGGCTATTACCTAATGAAAAGGGATTCAATTTCCCAAGAAGACAAAAACATTAGTGATTTTTTACCTATAAATTCAACAGCTTAGAGCAAATGGACAAATTCCTTGAAAAGTATATCTGATCAAAATTATACAGGAAGAAATAGAAAAACTCAAATAGCTCCATATGTATTTTCAAAATTGAATTCATAATTAAAATACAACAAAGAAAACCCCAGGTGTAGATGGCTTTGCTCATAAATTCGATCCACGCTTTAAGGAAAAAAACTAGAATCAGCATAACCCTGATACCAAAACCTGACAAAGACATTTTAAGGAAAGAAAACTATTGACCAATACCCTGCGTGAGTATATATAAAGTCCTCAGTGTGATGCTAAAACACTAATTCGGTGTTATATGAAAAGGATAAATGTCATTTATAAATGGAGTTTATGCCAGGATTGCAAGATGGGTTTCACGTTATGAAATCAATACTTATAAAGTCATCACATTAACAAAATCAAAGAGAAAACAATAGCATCTCAAATGATGCAAAAACACTTTTGACAATATTTCACACCCATTCATGAAAAATTTCTGAAAATAAGCTAAGGAAAGGAATTTCATCAGCCTGGTGATGGGCATGTACAAACACCAACAGGTAATGACATGTGAATGGAGAAAGACCGAATGCGTCTGAGTCCAGGAGAAAGTGCACCCTCCCCCCCCTCCGCCCCTGTCAACAGCATACTGGGGGTCCTCGCCAGTAACACTGTGAGAAATAAAAAAGTGCACAAGTTAACAATAAAAGAGCAAAGATGACACGATTGTATACATAAAACATCTTAAGAAACATCTCCCACCACCACCACCACCACCACCACTAGATAACCACAGGAACTGGAAAGTGAATTTAGCAAAGTCAGAGGAATCAAGGTCAATGTACAAATTTTAAACACATTTCTATTTTACCAGCAAATGATAAGAAAATAAAATTAGAAAGCCATTCACTTATAATCTTGGGAAAAATATAAACTACTCAAAAATAAATTTTAAAAAGGATTTATAAAACTTAAATTCTAAAAGCTATTATATATTGCAGAAAGATACCAAATAAAAACGTATAACATATAACATGCTTATGGACTGGAAAAACTAATATTGCTAAAGTATCAAGTCTCCCCCACTTAATCTATAGATTCACTGTAATCCCAATCAAAATTTCAGGAGGCTTTTAGTAGAAATTAACAAACTGATTATAAAATGTACATGACCACGCATAAATTGTCAAAATAGCCTGAAACTTTTGGAGACTTATACTATCTGTTCTGAAGACTTACTATAAAACCACAATAAGTAAGACACTTATAAAATAGACAAATCAACGAAATAGAATAAAAGTACTGAAATAGATCCACATATGTATGGTCAATTGATTTTGAACAAAGGCATCCATACACACACACACACACACACACAGACACACACACAGACTAACAAACAAACTATGTGAAAAGAAAAGTTTTTGCCACAAATGATGATAGAACATTTGGATATCCATATTTATAAAACAACAATACCTTAACCTCTACCTCACACCGTACACAGAAATAAATCGAGATAGATGGACCTTAATGTACAATTGGAAACTATTAACGCTTTAATGTTTTTTGAAAGAAAACAGGAGATGATCTGCATGATCTGGAGGTTGGCAAGGATTTCTTTGATAGGACACAAAAAGCACTAATCATAAAAACACATATATTGGACATAATTAAAGTTAACATTTTCTGCTTATCAATCGACACCATTTAAAAAATGAGAAGACAAGCCACAGATGGGGAGAAATATTTTCAAAGCCTATTTCTGACAAGGAACTTGTTATCTAGAACAGACAAGAACTTCTACCAATCCTATATAATAAAAGGCTAATATACAAATTGTCCCCTCAACCGGGAGTTTGACCAGGGGGCAGGGCCAGCCAGCCAACCATCCACAGCCCCTCCCCCGGCCGGCCCCGCCCCCAATCAGCCCTGATGGGGCAGGCCAGCCAGACCCCACCTGTGTACGAATTTGTGCACCAGGCCTCTAGTCATTAATAAAAAGACAACCCAATAGCCCAAAACTACTGGGAACAACTGGAATGACCACCACTAACTTTATTGATGAGCCAACCATGGTAGACTCATACAAAGGAATGCTGTTTGGTAGTTAATAGGAGTCAATTTCTGCATGACTCTCAAAGACATCATCCTGAGCCATAGTAGACAATAGAGGACCTACTGCATGATGCCATATAGAGCAGGAAATCTAATCTGGAACCACAGACTATGATGAGAAGAATAATGAGAAATAAGGGATCGCCTCCTGGAGGGGGCCACACTGACTGCAAAGGTGGGTGAGGGCACTTTCTGGGGTGATGAAAATGCTCCATGGTTTGACTGGTGGACAGTGACTTGGGTGTATTCATCTGTTAAATCCCACTGAGCTGTACATTTAAAATCTGTGTCTTTGCCCAGCTGGTGCAGTTCAGCAGCTGAGTGTCAAGCCAGGAACCAAGAGGCCACTGGTTCGACTCCCAGTCAGGGGACATGCCTGGTTTGGGGCTCCATCCCCAGTGTGGGGCGTGCAGGAGGCAGCGGATCAATGATTCTCAGTCATCATTGATGTTTCTCTCTCTCCCTCTCCCTTACTCTCTGAAATCAATAAAAATACATTTAAAAAAGTAAAATAAAATCTGTGCCTTTCATTGCAGGTAAGTTATATCTTGCTTTTTAAAAAAGTAATTTTAAAAAAATACCTTAATGATAAGTGAAAAGAGCAAGTCACAATATGATTCCAATTCATGAAACCCTCAACCACAGGCAAATAACCTACTTCTCACTGTGAAATGATTTCCTAAAGCATCGGCCACGAGAGCTCAAAGTGACTGCCTCTGGGGAGACCACTGTTTTTCTCACACAATTAGGGACTATTTGACACTTTGAAATCCGGGCATAGCTAACTTCCGTAAACATATAAAGACCACAGAAAAATCACCCCCGCTTGCAGGACGGTGGTGTTAGCTTCTACGCAGAACTGTTGACATTCATTTCAAATTGGAAATTCGTTCTGATGGGTGAGCCCGGCAGAAACTTCACCCGCTAAGTCCAGGGGGCCGAGTCCACGGGCCGTCGGTTGTATAATGCGGGCACCCCGTTCCTAGTGAAGCATGAAAGACAGTGGGGGGGACTGGCATCCGGTGTGACAAGGCGCTGCGAACGTGTGCGTTCAATTAGAGGCAGAGCGGACGGTGACAGGGAGCCAATCTGTGCCCCCTCATGACAAAGTCTCCCTCTCGCCCAGCTGACACAAATGTTAAGGCAGATTAAACACGGCCTAATTAACCAGCATCCCCGGGACGCGGGGACCAGGGCGAGGTGCCCTTCAGGCAAATAAACAAAACCCCAGGACTTGCCAGCCCTCGGGCCAGCCCAGATCCACCATGTCGGCCAACTGCTAGGCCGTTAGGCCATTTTGCTTTCTCACGTCTCTCCTTTCAGGGAACGGCCTGTAATATTTACAGAAAAAGGCAAGGCGGGTAAACAGCTTCACACAATGAGGTGTGAGGGTTGATAGGGTCCTTATTCAAGCTCTGAACTCCCCTGATGAGCTGCCAAAAGTTGTTATGAATGGCCCAGCTGACAGGGTGTTGACTGATAAAGGGAAAACAAACAGCCCGGGTAATTCATGAGAACACACAGCGCCAAGACAACCCCGAGTGGCGAGTGACAGTCCAGATAATGGAATTTGGGGAGCTTTTCTTACGGGGCCTTCCCTATACAATTATTCTGTGAATAGATTCTCCCCGAACGTAGCTGGATCTTCGACTTTTTCCCGCCAAAGAACACGTCTTGTGATCGCCGGCGGCGAGGGCGCTGGCCTTGGGCTTTGATACAATGGTCAGTTTTTCAGGCCATTTCCTCTTCCCGGGCCAGGATGGATTTCACTAGTAGGTGAGGCCTGTGCCTGCCACTTAAAGAAATAAAATATCCTATTTCCATGTCTGGCACTCGAAACATTTCAAAGCATTCTTCCTTCATCTCTTTCATTCATCTGCTGCAAACCTTTGATTGGAAAATAAATATTGGTTTATGCACTCCACTGCTAATATGTTGAAGGGGAACGATTTAAATGGGCTTGAAGTCAATTTCCAATTCTGAAAACCCATTTTGGGTTCATTTTCTTAAATCAGGCGTGACCAAGCAAGAAAGTACCAATTTGTCAATGCTTTGCCTTTGTACCCAATGGTTTTTCATGAAGTTCGTTGTGCTTTCTATAACAATGGCCTCTCTCTCAATTAATGGTTTAGGAAGCAGGGCTAGAAAGGCATATAT
>NW_006300373.1:3072116-3074615 GCF_000327345.1 Myotis davidii
ATATAGCACATGCACATGCATATGCTATATATGCATGTGCACACAGAAGTACTATCAGATCATGTGCCCAGGGCAGGAAAGCAGGGAACACAGGGGGAATGCCCAGGAGCAGTGTGTTTTAGATCCAGGCTCCCCTGGGGTCTGAGGAAAGGCAGCTGGTTAGGAATGCAGATCCCAGTCCTGCTGCCCCAGCCCCCAACCGAATGGGAATTTGCATTCTAACAAGGTCCCTGGGTGAGGTTCTGGGCAGCTCTGTCATTTAGAGGACGGAGTTTTCCTTCACAGTTTAAGTTTCATAGCTGTGAAAGCTTACGAGTCTGGTGATCCGTGTCCTACAAAGCAGTTGAAAACTCTATCATAAACTATTTACAGCTACCTCGGAGAACTTTAATGTCTTCATTCAAATTTCGGATTCTCTCCTCCTGACGAAGTCGTGTGTGTCCCGGAGCTCACCACGCCTTCAGGAATCGCTTTCCTTTTACCCCCATATCCCCAGGCTCACCCAGCACATTGTGGAGGGGTAGGCACGGGGCAGAGAATACGTGTTTAAACGTTCAGTCACTGTATTTTTAACAATCACCGTTTGACTGTGATATCCAGTGTTCCGCTGCTACCGCACAGAGTAGAGAACCTCACAGGAGGGGTGAGAGAAGCAGTGGGAAGGCCTAGACCCCAGAGGTGGCCTTCACCCCGCCCCCACCCCACCCCAAATCAGCAAACCCCTCCGCAGGATGCGCCTTCCTTTAGGTTTTGTGGTTGTTAACATCGAGTCTTCCTTAGACGTGAGGGGCCTCCCCCGCAAACTGTCCAGCTGCTCCAACAGCCCAGCATGTCCCCCAGCTCCAAGGAAACCCAACGTGCTGAGAGCAGGTCGTGTTGCTCCGATTCTCGGGGCGGTCACATTTG
The DNA here is from genome assembly GCF_000327345.1 of Myotis davidii. Taxonomy (NCBI): domain Eukaryota; kingdom Metazoa; phylum Chordata; class Mammalia; order Chiroptera; family Vespertilionidae; genus Myotis; species Myotis davidii. Next base: position 3,073,023 of record NW_006300373.1, read on the forward strand.
TGACGCACAGCCCGGGAATGAAAGCACTTCTGACATATGACACCAGCCCCTGACACGCGGCCAACGTAAAATGACACAACACCCTGAAAACGGTGATACTTAACTGTGATAACCCACAGACCCAAACAATCAGCATGGAAGAACAATTTCACATGTTAACGCGGAATGATAACCACCCCTTGGTCACGTTATGAAAATGCATCCTTCTCAGAACACTACAAAGATAGCTATGAACACACGTTGTAGACCTGCTGTGTACAGATTTATTTAGAATAAAATAAACTGACTTTATTCCATTTGCCAGTTGGTTGTATAATGCAGGCACCCTGTTCCTGTTCAAGCATGAAAGACAGCGATGATCGCACATCTTCCTCACAACAGCCCTCTCAGGCAGGTACTATTAACATCCCCGTTTTATAGATCAGAAAACCAAGGGCCAGAGAGGTGGAGTCACCTGCTTGAGGTCACACAGCGGGTAAGTAGCAGAAGCTCCATTAATGATGTCGATACATACACCTCCTGTGAAAGGAATCTAGAATTTCAATGTGCCTTTTAAAATTCACTCCATTGCCCTGACCGGTTTGGCTCAGTGGATAGAGCATCGGCCTGCGGACTGAAAGGTCTCAGGTTCGATTCCGGCCAAGGGCATGTACCTTGGTTGCGGGCACATCCCCGGTAGGGGGTGTGCAGGAAGCAGCTGATCGATGTTTCTCTCTCATCGATGTTTCTAGCTCTCTATCCCTCTCCCTTCCTCTCTGTAAAAAAATCAATAAAATATATCCTTAAAAATAAATAAATAAATAAAATTCACTCCATAAACGCCATACCTGTGACACGCACAGCCAGGCAGGAGACACAGAGCATGTGAAGGGTGTGCGAGGCTCGCTGGGTGAAGGTCATCAGCAAACGACGCGGCTTCTGGGAACCTGTCGGTCTCTGACATGGAGATGAGGACGGCATCTTCAATTCCAAAACTGTGGAGCCTTGACAGTTATGAGCCGACTCGTGTCCCCTGTGCCAAGTGTGTGTGCTGAAGCCCCAGCCCCCCGTACTTTATAGATTATGACTGTGTGCGGCGGCTGGGGTTCTAAAGTCACATCATGGTGATGGTCGCCTTTCGGTTGCTACCAAATAGGTTTGTGGCTACATAGGCGCATGGATGGCTCTGCATGGATGGTGCTGTGTAAGCCCGGAAACATGCACAGTATCCTGGAGGAGGCTGGGTCGGGGGCCAGGGGAAGGGAGGGACTTGTTGCTCACGAGCTGTTCTCTGCAATGTGACAGGGCCCCATCGAGCCCAGCTCTGAGTCAACCCTGGAGGATGCAGACCTGGGGAGGGAGGGGGGACTGGAGAAAGCCTTGCCTCATGATTGACAATTAGCATTCTCATCCAAAGCACAGTTGTCTAAAGAAAGGTGCTAAGAAGTTAGGAATCTGGGCCAAAGCCCCAAATGGGCCAATTAGCTTCATGCAGAGAAACCCACAGCTCAGCTCCAACCACAGCCCACCCCCTGGGTTAGGAAGGGGAGCGAGACAGAAAGCAGAGTGACAGAGGGACCGACTCAGCCCGGCTCTGCACACTCCAAGCTCAGG
>NW_006300373.1:3074690-3096207 GCF_000327345.1 Myotis davidii
ATCCCTGTGCAGGGAAAGCACAACAATGGTCTCGGTTAGTCATTTCCTCCCAAACACGTGGGGCCCCGCAGTGCCTAGCAGCGTTCCTTACGCACTAGGCCCAGCAATGAATACTTGTTGACTGATAACATTTTAAAACAAAAATCAGTCTACTACTGTTCATTTAATCTAACAGATGACGCTATGTCTGTTAAATCGGTCGGAGTAGGGTTGGCTCATGTGGTAGTAATGTATTGCACTGTGCTAAAAATCCTGCCCAAAGTGTGCAAATTTTAAAAAATCAATTATCATATTACTTAAAGTTTTCATTCAACATATGCAGTAGAACAAAATAATGAGTCTAGTGCTTTATTTTCAATACAGAAAGCTATCTGGAAGACCTTCAAGAACTCTTCGAGCTCTGAGAAAGTCTACCAGGCAAAGGAAAAAGAGAAAAAATTCAACAGGCTAGCCACCGTGAGGGCTCCCCAGGTCGGCGTGTCCAGCCAGCTTCTATTTCTGCCAGCCTCATCAGGCTTCCCAGCTCTGCACAGGGCGGGTTTGTCACTGGCCAGTTGCACATGTGTGTGAGCAGCCTCCTTGGGCGGGCTCCGCCTGCCCCAGCAGAACCGGTGTGCTGCAGGAGACGCTCCAAGTGGCCGCTTTTGTCCTGAGAAATGCAGAGGTGAGCTTTTCTTCACAGCAAGGCTTCTCTCCCCTGATTCAGCATACCTTGCACTCCTGATCTGGGAACCTTCCCAACTGAAAATTACCTTTAGTTATGCTTTAAAAGACGTCGCTGCTAGGAGAAGGCCAGCTCTCATGCAAATATTGGGGTTTCCAGCGCCTTATCTGAAGGCACCCTTCAAATTCCTCTGCGCTTCCGGCTCCCGAATGGCTCTAACAAGCAGAAAGCACCCACGGGAGGGTGCAGTCCTGCAGCCTGAGTGGTCACCCCCTCTCCTCTCCTCCCCTCTGCGCCCTTGAAATGCTCTTTGAAGTCACCCCCCCAGGAGGTGAGGGCTGACTTTGGTACTTAACACCGGGCCACATGTGGCAGCTACACAAACACCGCCAGGATGTGAAATCTACTACTTGCTTCAGTGGCACTTCCCTCGCCCTCAAATCTTTTCATAGATGAACTTGGGGGGGGGGGGGGAAAACCGAAATGTGTACGGGGCAGTAGATCCTGGGACGCGTCCTGATGCTTATGCCACACTGTCCCACGAGTCTGCAGTCTCGGGCTGCCGGGGAGCGGCGTTGAACGGAAGCCGGATGGCCGGGGATGGGGGAGCTGCCGCTAAAATATTGGGTGTTTCACACTCACCGTCGGTCAGAGGAACATATGTCCGAGGAGGCCCCCGCGGTGTCTTTCTGGGGCCAGGCGCTGTGCTTGTTGACGCTACTCCAGAGGATGGCTTCCTTCATCCGCGGACGAAGGGCCGCATGCACTTGCCAAAGCGGCCCCGGGCCGGCTCTCCTGTCCTCTCTGCCTGTGAGCTGCAGATGCGGGTCCGGCTGCTCCACGCGAGGGATCGGCTGCAAGATGATGGGCGGCTGCCCGTCCCAGGCTCCCGCTCCGGCGTCAGGCAGACCGGGTACAGGTCCTCGTTCTCTCTCACCCCGATTCCCGTGGACCCGTCTTCTTGGAGCCTCCGTTTCCTCGCGTGTGAAAATGGGCATCACGGGGACACTCCCATCCTTCTGGGAATGAAGTGAGATGGTGCGAGTTAACACAGGGAGCGTGGGGCCTGGCACCTCGCGAACGATCCCTCTAAGGGAGCTCCCGTGATGAACATTATTAACTTTCAACCCCAGCGCGCTCATCTGCACGCTCGGCTCCCCAAGGGGCAGGGCTGACGTCAGCACAGCTGGAGCGCAGATGTGGGGGGACCGAGGAACAGCCGGGATCGCCTCTGTGCACAGATCCCAACCTCCGTCCTCCATAAAGAGGAGGAATCCGGCCCATTTCAAGGTGACACGGGTGCTCTGACAGCGGCTTCCTCCGGGCAGCACGTGCACTGGAAAGCGCCCCACTCCCTCCGGTCTAGGACCCCCGAGACCCGCTTTGGTTCGCCTGGTTCATGCTGCCAGGCTTGGGGTGAAGAGTGGTGGGGGACGGAGCCGGCAGCCGAGAGAGCAGGCGAGGTGAGAAGGACAGGAGAACCAGGAGGGGCGATGTAGGCTGAGGCCTGGAGGAAGAGACCAAGTAAAGGCACAACCCACCAGGAAGAGACAGTGAAACAAAACCTTTACACCACGAAAAGAACAAAGCATCACAATCTACAAATTACTGAACATCTGAGAGGACTTCCGAAAACCACAGTTCTCAGAAACCGACAGGTGAAGTATATGAAAAAAAGGTAGTGAGTATTGGAAAACACAATTAGCAAGCTTGACTGAATAACCAAACTTAAGGTAATTTTCCGAAGGAGGAAATACATTTTCTTTTTAAGCATACAGGGAATGTTTACAAACGTTAACAGTGACTACGAAGGAAATCTCAATAGATTGCCCAAGGCGGCTCCATTCTTTAGCTATGCATAAAACACACAAACAAACACCAATCAATAAAGAAACGCAACTGAGTCAATAACTGTTCACCTGAAAAAGCAAATGCGTGAAAACTTAAAATTTCTTTAGAAGAGAAAGAAAGAGGACTGAACAGATAGCAAAACGCACTATAAAAATCTCCGCAGTCACAATTCTGCAGGTGACCCTCCCCCGACCGAGGAAACACCCACCACTGTGCAGAGTTATAACCTGCGGGGCGGGACCTGGGCTAGGGGTCTGGAGAGGGCAGCAGAAACTGGGAAACTTTTACCTTTCGCCTGTGCATTAGTGTTCCATCGCTGCTGTCATCAATTGCCACAAACGTGACAATTTCAACAACAAAAAAAGATGACCTTCCATTCTCTCGGTCAGAAGTCCAAACTGGGTCTCACTGGGCAGCAGTCAGGTGTCCGCAGAGCTCTGATCCTCCGGGCCGCAGGGGAGACTCTGTCTCTCGCCCTGTCCGGTGGCCAGTGGTGGCCGTGACCCTCGGGGCAGGCCTCCGTTCCCGGCTGCAAGGCCAGCAAGAGCAAGGCTCAGGGGGCTCCCCTGTGGCCTCGCTCTGGCTCTGCTGCCCCCCCGCCCCCCGCTTGCACATCTGTGATTGCACTGGGCCTACCTGGCTTATCCAGGTTCATCCCCCTATTTTAAGGTCAACTGACTGGTGACTTTAATCCCACCTGCACCCCGAATTTCCTTCTCCGTGGAATGGAGGTTATTCACAGGAATTAGGACGTGGTCATCCTTGCTTACTGCAGCTTTCTATGCTTCTAAACTATTGCTGTTTGTTCATATAAATTTGTCACGTTATCTAATTTGAGATTAAGAGTATTTGGTAGGTTCTTTTTAACTTTAAAGATTTAAACTTGCATTTATGCTATAAGGCAAACAAGTGTGACACTGCAGGATTTGACAAATGGAATATTCTAAAGAGATGGCATGTATGGGGGGGTATCACATGTGACACAGATGATGTTTCAAACCATGGAGACAAAAAATGGACAATCTGCAAAATGAATCTGTGGGCATTACTGGAAAATAAAAGGGCTGACCTTTTCTTCACACCACACATATATGTAGAGTGCTTTGGATATTGCCCGGCACAAAGGAGTCACTCTATACATGTTAGTTCCATATATGATTATGACATGTGCACAAAAATGCACACATACATGCTGAAAACACACACACGTAGGCACACTCAGAAGTTCATCGTAACATTTATTCACCACAGCAAAAAATTAGAGATGACTTTAAATGACATCAGTAGGCAACAGATAAATTAATTTTTACCTCCAAAATTTGGAATGGCAGTTAGCTATTAAAAAGAATGAGGAAGGCCCGAACCAGTTTGGCTCAGTGGATAGAGCGTTGGCCTGCGGACTCAAGGGTCTCAGGTTTGATTCCAGTCAAGGGCATGTACCTTGGTTGCGGGCACATCCCCAGTAGGGGGTGTGCAGGAGGCAGCTGATCGATGTTTCTCTCTCATCGATGTTTCTAACTCTCTATCTCTCTCCCTTCCTCTCTGTACAAAATCAATAAAATATATTTTAAAAAAAAGAAGAATGAGGAAGATCCGGGCACCAACATAGGAAGATGTCTATGACAAATTAGATGGGGGGAAAGCAAGTCACACGCTTCTAGGGAATGATCCAAAGCATGATCTTTCAATATGCTATAAGAATTAATGTATGCACATATGTAGCTGTATAATACACACAAAAATGTTATGAATGTTTGGTCTCATCAAATTGTTAGTAGAGGAAAGTGGGATGGAGAAGCGGGGTAAAAGGGAGAGTTTATCAAATAAACATCTGCAGTTTTCTTTTCTCTATTCATGTAAGCGTGCATTGTTCTAAAAAATGACAAAACAGAAAGGAAATCTTGATCACTTAGAATAAATTCCCACAAAACTGACACAGAAACAATGGTGAGCAAAAGAGAATTATGAAGTCAATTTGTTCTGCAAGTGTTTTCTTCCAAGGGAAGAGAGAACGATTGGTAAAGGAATTAGCCTAAGTTATGCTTTGAAGAATGTCTGTTTAGCTATGGTTTTCCAAATACTTTGAGTGCGGGCTAAGAATGTCCAAGCCATCCATCTTCCCAGGACAAAGATGACAATACATAGCCTCCATTAACTGTTCCCATTGTTCGTACTCTTTCGTAAGTTTTACATCCCCGAGAGAAAGAACGTTTTAAAAACTCAAATCATGGCCCTGCCGTATTACTTAGGTGACATAAACAAATTAAAATAAGGCCAACCTAAGCCAGTTGTGCTGATCAACCTGATCCCCTCTGAACGCGAGAAATGAAGTCAAACACCCTTTCGTGCTGTTTATTAGCAGGGTAACATAATACATTTTGACAAGCTGAACAGTTGTAACAGGCGGCTGTTAGAGCCTCGGCAGGGCTGTTTAGAATGAAAACAGGAGGGAGAGACAGCTCTATAACTGGGTTTTAAGAACAGCTCAGCCATCAACTACCAGTATATCCTAACCAAGTACTTTTATCCAGTTAATTTACGGAGGGAATCCCTCAGGGTCTCCAGCCGTCTACCCCTGCAGCTCATTAGGGCCCCATAGCCAACGCTCCTCACTGTAACACTGAACGCGTTTATGCCTAAGCTGTAATTAAACTTAAAACAAACAAGAACTTTCTTCCCTGACAGTCCGGCTATTTTTAAATTGACAAAGGCATGAACTTATAGAGGATTATTTGGAAAGCACTATACATTTCAGCCACTTAAGGCAAGACATTTGCCCAACTGTTCGTCCTGCATGCAATTAGAAATCTAAATACTTGGGTAACGGGTTTCTACTGGGAATTAAACTTGCAGATCTCTTACAAACGAGTAATGTGGTGAGACTCGCTGTCCAATGAGGTGTCTTATTGAAATATCCCAGGCCGTTTCACTTGTCACAGCTGTCGTTTCAGCCGCTTGCACTCACAGTGTATAGCTTTCATTACGAAAATAGAAATTTGTGTCCTAAGTGCTGTTACATTACTAATGCTAAATATTTAAGTCCCTGGGGTTCCAATTATGGTTGAGCACTGGCAACACTGATTCTACTTTTTAATAACAACTGTAAAAGCAATCTGAGCGATTTTCAATTAACTAAATACATAGCGAACGAGCAACCTCTTGTCATTTTGCCCTCCAGGACCCGAGCTAATTGGTGTGGAATAAAATGTTTTGAAAATTAACTGATATTCCGGTCGGCGCGCTGTGACACCGTGAAGTTACCGTTTGCGAAATGAAGTCTGTCCTCTAACAGTTCTCCTCAATGTAGTTTGCAGATGTGAGAAAGTACCTGTGTTGTACGTACTTTACAGTGCGTCTAATGGGCGCCGAGTTGAAAGTGGAGAGCCGTTTCTCTAAACACCAGTCAGCGTCCATAATCCCCTCCATTGTTCACAGATAAATGCCACAGATTTCAACAGGAAAGTTTCGCAGGTTTCATTCATTGCGTGCGTGCACAACGTTAGCTTAAACACTTTAAGTCTGCCGCAAGAATTCCTACCGTTGATCATATTCACATAACAAGTTCACAGTTAAATTTTTAGGTTTCTTTCGCAACAGAAAGTGACAAACCAAACATCTGGGAAAGTCCTTCCTTTGGAAGCACTTCGCTGCAGGTTCTCTCTCGCCCACAGAACCATGTCATAAATAAGCTCTAAACAGGCTTCCCCCTTTAAAAGGAGGGTGAGGATGAATCCTAAGAGCAGATGCCACTTTACCCACATTTTAAAATGAATCTTTTCCTGAAGTGCAATGAAATCTGATGAAAGAGACCATCTCCTTGTAGGAAAAAAAAGCGTCTCTGACAGGTGTTCTATTGGCCGTAATCTGAAAGCCACGCTCGGAAACGGAATGCCTTTTGGGCAGCTGTCTTCCTAACCAAGATGATCCCCTAAACAGGTTTCGCTGCCTGAGGAATCTCGGCAAAAGCAGTATGCCTCATGGAATCAGGCACAGGAAGTGAAACTAATCACTCTGGGAGAGAGGGCAGAAATAATAGGGAAAATGTATCTCCATACCGATGTTCAGGACTTAAATCTTTAGTATTTCTAAGGTTTTCGTAACATCTTTTGAGAAATGACTTCTAATTAGAGAATTAACTTGATCGTGCTAGTCTGTGGATATAAGTAAATCAGCCTAAATGTCTGACATTTAAAAATCAAACTGAATAATGAGAACATTTTAGGATTTGGGGTTGGGTTGACTTCTCAAGAAGCAAACACACACACACAAATCAAAATATTCATCTATACGTTTATTTAAGATTTATTTAAATCTTGCTCTATATGGAATGTAATATCTGAATAGACTTACAAAATCATTGGCTTAATATAGGGTGTCCTAAAATTCACGCAAGAAATTGCAAATCTTGCGTGAATTTTGGGACACGCTATATAACTTTATCAATAAAAACATTAATACATAAAGCCATAAAGTGGGTATAAGAAACATTAAATCCAGTTTGCAAGTTATTTTTGCCAAAGGCTATTTTTCCCAGCCCGAAGGACAGTTATATTCTAAAATCTAAAAATAAAAGGAGAGGAAACCTATGCTTTGGATACATGTGGTACAGATATTGTTTGTATTCAGAAATGAGAATCATAATTTATTCCAAAACAATAGGTTTACCATTGTGAGTATGCGAAACACAGAGTTTATTCTTGCATTCTTATTTATTAACGAGAGGCCCGGTGCACGGATTTGTGCACCAGTGGGGTCCCTCGGCCTGGCCTGCGCCCTCTCGCAATCCGGGACCCCTCAGCTGGGCTGAACCAGCAGTCCGACATCCCCTGAGGGATGTAGCAGTGCACGAAGTGGCACGTGGCCAGGGAGGAGCCCGAGCTGATCCCGCTCATCCCACCCACTGCGCCTGCCTCCGCTGTGGCTCAGTAGTGCTATCCTGGCAGCAGCGGGAGAGGCTCCCACTGCCGCAGCTGCACTCGTCAGGCATGAGCCCGGCTTCTGGCTGAGCGGTGCTCCCACTGTGGGAGCACACTGGCCACCAGGGGGCAGCTCATGCATTGAGCATCTGCCTCCTGGTGGTCAGTGCACATCATAACAACCGGTCGACCTGATGACCAGTCGTAAGGGTCGCTTAGGCTCTTATATAGAGAGATTATTGTATTATTTTCCATGTGGACAATTGGAGGCCTACTTTTGCCCCACCCTGGTCTCCAAGTCCACAGAAGCATAAAAGCAGCAATTTGAAGGGCAAGGCGAGGACTGTAGCTGGAGCCAGTAAGAATATAAATGACGCCGAAGCCGGTTTGGCTCAGTGGATGGGGTGTCGGCCTGCGGACTGAGGGGTCCCAGGTTCGATTCCGGTCGGGGGCATGTGCCTGGGTTGCGGGCACATCCCCAGTGGGGGATGTGCAGGAGGCGGCTGATCGATGTTTCTCTCTCATCGATGTTTCTGACTCTCTATCTCTCTACATTCCTCTCTGTGAAAAATCAATAAAATATATTTTAAAAAAAAAGAATATAAATTACAGCAATTGAAGAAACAGAACTGTTTTAAGAAATGCCAATGAAAATTAAGTAACTAAAACAAAACACCTAAGTCCGTCATGAGAGCTGAGTTATAAAGTAAATTCTTACTGGTGACTGTGAGTTATTATCAAAGTTCAATGAGATGGCCTACTATTTTCAAGATAAAAGGGAAAGTTATGATACAGTTTAAATAGGTTCCCATCACAAATAGTCAATGTTATTCTTAAAAACTTGGCTATCCTGAATAACCCACTCCCTCCCTGAGGGTTCCAGATTATTGTGGTTTTACTGTAGTTAGATAGTTTTATGGTTAATGTACTGTGGTGTACATAAATATAGCTTAGCCTAAGCGTCTCCACTGAAAATATGTGTCATAAAAGGACAAGTAAATTAGGTCAATGACCAAACCCATAGTAAATAATTCAAGTATTAAAGAGCATGACATTAGAATAAACTAAAACTAGTCCTCTTCAACATTATGATACATTTACTCAAAATGCACCTTCAAAATAAAAAGCTAAATGCCCAAAGGTAAATGGTGAGTAAAGCAGTTTAAAACTGATAACTTAAACCCTTTTGATAAAATCTAAATAATTATAGGAAAGCAAACCTAGCTCATGCATCTGTGTGATGATCAAGTCATATTCTACCCAATTCTTATTTGATCTCATATCATAAACACATAGTAGGCGCTCAACCAATTGCTGTTGAGTTAGAATATAACTTCTAAGCGATTTGGAAGTTATAGAAATAGAGGATGCGAGATACCAGGAAGAACACCAACTTTTCCGGGTGTGTGTGGGTGCTGGTTAGACATGTAAGACATAAGGAAGGGGAAAGAGGAGAGTTTGAGATTTTAAAGGGCAGCACTCCGCTGACGGCTACAAAGCACACGTCGACTTTGTCTGCGTCTGGGGCAAAGCTGCTGGGTGGCTCGGGTCCAGTTCTGGTCGCTCCCAGAGTCGGAGACGGTGCTGATCTGAAGACACTCAGCACAGCATCAGGAGGTGACAAGGACACGGTCAGAGTCCCGCCTCACACTTCCCCTGGCCCCAGCCTCACTGCTAGGTGAGGCTGACAAAAGACGCCCCGATTTGTGGCTTTGGAGAAACAGGGTGGCAGGGTGAGCTCCGGGGAGCCCTTGGGCAGAGGGAGCTGACAAAGTGTTTACGCATTAGCAAGCCTGCTTCGCCTTCCCTGTGCCGACTGGGTCAGGGTTTTAGTAACCCTGCTGTTTTAGGTTTTCGTTTACATGGCTACTCGGTTTGGGCATTTTAGAGGCAAGTGTGGCTATAATAACTATTGGCCTAACGCATGCATTGCTATACTTCCTACCATTCTATTAACTCAAAGATATTAGTTACCTTTGCTGTTCCGCATCCCCCAGGCTGTGATCGCTCACTGTTTATGCTCTTTTAGAGGGAAAAACCCAGGGATTTAGAAACTCTAAAGGTAAACTTAGCAAGGCCTCTAAAAGGCTATTTAGAGACAGGGCAGAAGGGAGACATTCTCTCCCCCGTGAGCAGGGTTGGGCAAACGACAGCCCGTGGGCTAAATCCAGCCTGCGGCCTGTGTTCATAAATGTTTTCCTAACACTTTTATAAGAATGTCACTGGGACACGGCCACACCCACTTGTCTATGGCGGCTTCTGAGTCGCGGTGACATTGTCTGGCCCACAAAGCCGAAAATACTCACTCCACGGCCCTTTAAAGAAGTTCGCCAAGCCCTGCTTTTGCGGGACTGACTCTCTCTGAGCAGGATAGGGACCCCAGGAATCTGCCTCTAACCTGGGGAGCCACTTCCCCTGACCCCTAGCCTCTCCCCCAATCCTGTGATGCCCAGGTGCCGGTTTCAGTGTCACTTGGTAACGACTCTACCTCCAGGCCGGAAACACACCCTCTCCTTCGAGGTGTGAGATGCCCAGTGAAGACGCAGGGCCGTGGGTGGTCAGGGTTGTTGTGACCTAGTGTAGGCTCCCTCTCTGACTCCATGTTCATGCAACACTGGCTGAGCGTCTGGGCCTGCCGCCTGTGCCTTTGATGTCAAGTGCAGGAAAGCCACAAGGAAGGCGCTGCTAAAGGAAGTGGGGGGTTTCGCCAGGAGAGGTTGAGAGGAGGGAAGGCCTTCCAAACAGGGGAGGCAGGAGACGCAGGCAGGTGTGGAGGCGGCAGCCTGTGCTGGGGTCTCTAGTCAAACCAGCTGCCGAGAGAGAAGGGCCCACGGCCAGCCGCTGGGGCGGTAGGAATGGAGCTGGAGGGGTCCTCCGATCAGGTGGTGAGCGGCCCGGGAATGGCACCGAGAAGCTGAGAAGCGTCAGGCAGAAGGGTGTCGCTAAAGGGTTCAAACAGGCTGCGATTTGATCAGACCTCCATTTTAGGAAGATGTTTCTGACAGCAGGGGCCAGGGAGTTGGGGCAGAGAGGTCTCTGCAATCCCACCTGCTGCTCTGCCCGCCCACCACGTTGGCTCTGAACACCCCAGGTCATCCTTCCCCTGCACTCCGGGCAGTTTGACCTTCTCTCTTGGGGGGACTCACCTGCCGGTCTCATAAAGAAAATTACAACACTATGCCGCTGTAAAAAAGAAGGAACTTTTACCATTTGCAACAGCATGGATGGAACTGGCGAGCATTATGCTAAGCGAAAAAAGCCAGTCGGAGAAAGATAAATATCACATGATCTCACTCATATGTGGGATATAATGAGCAACATAATTTGATGAACAAGAATAGATCGATCTAGAGACAAATGGTAGGGGAGGAGGGGTTAGAGAGCAACCAAAGGACTTGTATGCATGCATATAACCAGTGGACATAGACACTGGGGTGGTGGGGACTTGCCCGGGGTGGTCAATTGGGGAAACAGGAGACATATGTAAAATTTTAGCCAATAAAATAAAATAAAGAAAAAAAAATGGTACCGTTCCCTCCCCCAATGCTCATTTCTTGACTGCCTGCTAGTCCCACACTTCTCCGCCCATCGGCAGTGAAGGACCAAGTGTTTGTTGTTTTGCTTTGTTTCCAAATTCCAATTTCCGGGGACCAATCGTTTTGTAAAGTACAAACTCAGGTGCCTGGATGTCACGGAAAAAATAAAAGCGCTATTTCAGTTTCCAAATGCTTTCTCTTATTTGGGGCATTTATCTTGTCAGGGGCTGATTTTAAAAACAAACCGGTTTGTGGGCTTCCAGCTTCTGGTCTGACAGGTAAGGAGCTGGGAAGTCAGGCCCCACCGCCCCACCCTAACAGCCAGTGACGGGGAGCAAACTGGAAAACCAACAAACCGGTTTAGATCGGTGAGAGGAGGCCACAGGGCAAACCGCTGCCTCCCCAGTTGGACAGACAGATAGGTGCGGACCGAGACTCCCAAGTTAGCTGCACGGGGACCAGTGCCCGGGTGGGAGAGCAGACCCTGTAATTGAGGAATTGCTGGAGGCTCCGCGTGGACAGCTCTGAGAGTGAAATACTCCAGGCCAGTGGTCGGCAAACTCATTAGTCCACAGAGCCAAATATCAACAGTACGACGATTGAAATTTCTTTTGAGAGCCACATTTTTTAAACTTAAACTATATAGGTAGGTCCATTGTTATTAACTTAATTAGGGTCCTCCTAAGGCTTAGGAAGAGCCACACTCAAGGGGCCAAAGAGCTGCATGTGGCTCCCGAGCCACAGTTTGCCGACCAAGGCTCCAGGGGATGCAGTCCTAGGGGGGTCCCACACTTCTGTGAGTTTCCCCCCTAAGGAGTTCAGCCAGCTTCTCACAGTGAAGAGCAGAGAAAAATCCCCCCCACCCTCCCACCGAGCTCCAGGCAGGTGGAGAGGAAAAGGAATCCTTTAAAAAGGGCCAGCGCATTCTGTCCTTCTGTCCTTCTCAGCAGGGTACACTCTGGGGAGAAACTATTTTAACAGCACCTCGCCTGGCCTGCGGGGGTTGTATGGAGCCCCAGTGGCCTGCGGGAAGAGAAAGGGCCACTCCTAGCTGGCTCCAGCCTTCCACACAGAGAAGGGGCACAGGCCACTCCAGGCCCCCGTCCGCCACCCTGTCCCACCGAAGGGGAGTGGGGGTGCCAGAGAAGCGCTTCTGAGGTTCGGGCAAGAGGTCCAGGCTCACCAGAAGTCTGAGACCCATCGTAAGGCTAACAATGCCTCCCACCCACCGCGCCCTGTCACCACATAACTAAAGGCCTGCTTACAGCCGTTCCTTTCACACGGGACATCACGTCTGGCTACCGAGAACAAGCCTGAAGACATACTAAGAGGTGAAAAACAGAGTCTGAAGAGACAGGGCAAGATTCAGAACCAGACTCAGATACGACAGGGATGCTGGAATTCTCAGACCAGGAATTTAAAACAACTATGATGAGAAGTCTAACGGATAAAGTAGACAGCATGCAAGAACAGATGGGCAATGTTAGCAGAGAGATAGAAATTCTAAGAAGAAATAAAGATGCTGGAGATCAAGAACACTGTGACAGAAATTAAGGATGCCTTTGATGGGCTTATTAGTAAACTAGACACTGGTTGAGGAAAGAATCTCTGAGCTTGAAGATATCTCAGTAGAAACCTCTGATGCTGAAAGGATTAAAAAAAAAAAAAGACTGGGGAAAAAAAAGAACGAATATCTAAGAACTGGGGGTAAGTACAAAAATTATACATATGCATAGTGAGAATACCAGAAGTAGAAGAAAGCAACAGAATATTTGAAGCAATAATGACAGAGAATTTCCTCAAGTTAATGTCAGATACAAAACCACAGATCCAGGAAATTGAGAAGAAGGGTAAATGCCAAAAAAAAAAAAACCCCACAAAAACTAATGTAGGCATATCATATTTAAATTGCAGAAAAGCAGAGATAAAGATTTTTTTTAAAATTCTGAAAGAAACCAGAGAAATCAAGATAAAAATTACATCTGACTTCTTAGAATCATGCAAGCAGAATGGAGTGAAATACTTGAGTTGAAAGAGAAAAACTTACCAATCTAAAATTCTGTACCCTAAAATTTTATCCTTCAAAAATGAAGGAAAAATAAAGACTTTCTTAGAAAAACAAAAATTGAGAGAATTTGTTGATAGACCTGTCTTACAAGAAATGTTAAAAATTGTTTAGAGAGAAGAAAAATGATATAATTCAGAAACTCATCTCTACATAAAGAAAGTGTGAGCGTAGGTAAAGAAAGAAATAAAGGCTTATGTGATAAACCCCCTCACAGTGGGAGATTCTAACACCTCTCTTGACTGATAAAAAGAAACAAAGAAATAAGTAATCATGTGTATTGAATATCTGAACAACAAAGTCTATATGATCCGGCAATCTATCGTGCTTCTTGGTTTATAACCCAAATGAGTTGAAAACTTTTACCCACACAAAAACCTGTTTATAGCGGCTTTATTGATAACTGGAGGCCCGATGCACAAAATCTGTGCAAGGAGCTCGGCCCTCGCAGCCGCGGCTTCATCTGGAAGGACATCCAGAAGGACATCCGGAAGGACGTCTGGAAGGTCATTCAGCTATCTGGCCTAATTAGCATATTACGCTTTTATTATTACAGATTGCTAAGACTTGGAAGCAACCAAGATGTCCATCATTAGGTGAATGGATAAACTGTGTTACATCCAGACAATGGAACATTATTCAGCCCTAAAAAGAAGTAGACTATCAAGCCATGACAAGACATGGAGGAACTTTAAATGCATATTACTAAGTGAAAGAATCCCATCTGAACAAGGCTACACCCTGCGTGATTCCAATTATATGGCATTCTAGAAATGGCAAAACTATGGAGAAAGATAAAAGTATCACTGGTTGCCAACAGTTTGTGGGCAGGGAGGGATGGACAGGCAGAAAATAAAGGATTTTTAGAGCAGAACTATTCTTTATGATACTCTAATGGTGGATACGTGTCATTATACATTTGTCCAAACTCATGGGATGTACAACACCAAGAGTGAAACCTGACGGAGACTTCGGATTTTGAGTGACAACGAACTGTCACAAATGCGCCCCTCTGGTTGGGGATGTTGGTAGTGAGGAAGTTAGCATGTGTGGGGCAGGAGGTATATGGAAAACCTCTGCACTTTCTGCTGTTTTACTGTGAACCCCAAACTACTATAAAAATAAAGACTATTTTTTAAAAGTCTGTGGCCCGTCACAGTCCATGGGCCCCACTTTTTGCCCCACTGTGGACTGCGGCCTTTCAAGTACAAAGACTTTGTTTCCTCCACCCTGTATATCCAAGTATCTCTTGCGAACAGGCCAAGGTGTGTGGTTTGGGAGGTTCCAGAAGGTAGAACTCATGTGGCCTGTGAGAAGCTCTGAGAGTAACACTGACCCAATTTGGTAGCTAGGGCAAGAGTGGTGCCACGTACCAAGACGAAATGTTGTGGAGGGCCGAAGAACGAAGAGGCGCAGAGCGATAAAGGAGGGGGATCAGCAGGTATGCTCAAACGATAACGAGCACATGGAACGAACAGTCTATGGGTTACAATTCAGTTCCGAGATTAACACACTTGAATTTGCTACTTGCACCTACGTTCAGTGCCAACACGTTTATATGACATGGAGAGATGACAGCAGGCCTTTCTTTCTGCCATACGTAGAATATTAGAGTAGAATATGCCTAAGAATAGGGCTGTGCGACAAGTATCTGCAAACGGAATTTCCAGAATTGGGGACACGCACCTTCAAGTTGGCAGCAGGTGCTCTGGAGTCAGAAGATCCTCATTATCACTCACTAGCAAGTCATTTCATCGGCCGGGGACTCAGCCTCTTCGTGTGGAAAAGCAAGTCTCCCCCAGCTTCACAAGCCCGCAGGCAGGCGACGCGGCCTGCTGTTTTCATGCATTGAATCTAAAAGGTATTTTGAATAGGAAGGCTCCTGGAAAAATAAAATAAAATAGACGACGAATGTGTCTTGCCACAGACACTGTAGTGTATTCATCCACAGAGGTTAAAGATGACAAGTGGGTTAAGAAAATTTAGGAGTAAGTTGTTCTAAGGGCATTTTGTGGAGAAAATATATATAAACAATTATAGACAAAATTATAAAGTGCCTGGCATCTTAAAAGAACATACAGAGCGGACAGCAATCAGGGCAGAGTCAGGAAGTCTACTGGTAACCAACCTATGATTTGCAATATTTGCAAAAATTTTTTTAAAACTGTCTAAAATTGCACTGTTTTCTTTTTTCTTTCTTTTTTTTTTTTTTTAACTGCTACATAAACAGTACTACAAGCTGATTCCACAATGCTAGGTCATTATATTTACTCAGCACGTCTAAGTTGCCGACCTAATGTAGCTCTTTCACAAAACACAATTCACTGGGCCTCCACATTGGCAATGCCATCAAGTTGGAGATGCGGGAATCAATATTATGACACAGAAAATCCTGAGTTATCTTGATTATACTGTCTTTATTACCAGCGTGGTCGCTCTATGATTCATATACATTGAAAGAAACTATAATAGATCCTGTCTCTTTCTTTTTCCAAGTTCCCAAGCAAAAGGGGCCTCCGTCATATTATAGCTTCCTATTTTAGCCACCTAAAATTAGATGCGTATTTAGAAAAGGCTCTTAGCTCTCTTACTACCTTGAACAGTTAAAACAAATGCACAGAAATACTTGTATTTTCTTAGGATGCTCAAAATAGTTTTTAGTAAGGCCATCAGGTCTACCTCTGAGCTCACACATGTATGCTTTGTGCAACTTTTTATCTCTATGTCATCTTGCAGTTTTAACTTTGGAGTTCTTCAAAAGGACTTTAAGTGCTAATGTTATTTTAAGCCTAAAATAAACTAAAATTTTATAAAGGACTATAGTCTTACAGATTATGCATTTAAGATACTAGAAAAGTATAAAATATATTTGTCATTACATATAAAAAGAGGAAAATCATATTTTGTTTCACACACTCAAACAGATCGAGCCTCATAACCTAAAGGATACGTCCAAGCCCCACTTTCAGGAGAAAGAGCACCCATTAGTTTTTTCACTCAAACCCACATACTAAAATTCAAATATTACTCCCGCCCCCTCCCCCACGCCCCCCCAAAAAAGCATGCCCAAACAATCAGCCTCATTTCTGGTGAGTTCTCTAACACGTCGGAAGCTGTTAAATATACCCGGGCCATGACCTCTCCCTGCGATGCCTCAGGAAGGCCTAGCCAGACCAGATGTACCCCACTTCCAACAAGCACGCCCCTCCCTCAGGCTCAGGTCCCTCTTCCCACCTGCAGTCCTCCCCATCCTCCCTATCGCATACGCGCTCTTCAAAAGGCCAGCCTGCCGCTTTGTGAGAGGCCCACCCCAGCAGTGCAGGCTCCCCCACTCTCTCTCCTGAATTCTGAAGGTTCTGCCTTTCTAGAAAGCACACCCGTGTGGGTCTCTATCTCCGTTTCTTTGTCCCCTCCCCTCCCCACTGCCCAAGCTAAGACCTCTGAGGACCCTGCAAAGAGGACAGTGGGGGGACTGCTCCTTTACCGTCAGGTTCCCCGCGCCTGGAACTGCCTGATAATGGGGTGCTTCGATAGCTGTCAGGGTAAATGACTGCTGGTACAGAAAGAGTCCATGTGTCTGTTCTATCTTCTACCGGGTCGTTCTTAAGGACAAGGATTTTTTGATGATTTTATGTCACTTATGTCACTGTGGTCTTTACCATAATGGGCTAAAGATGAAATAACAGTTGGAAGTACTGAAAGCTGGGGGTCCCCTGAGCCCAGTGCCTCACTCACACAAGTTAAAGGTTGATAATATTGACTGGTATTAGAAGGATCATTGTAACCGGCTAACTGCAGCAGAGGTTTCTTTTTAAAGAATGGAGCGGCCTCCTCCACGAGAGTTCTAAAGACAATCTCTATGGCGAGAAATCAGAGTAAAATCACCCTTGAATATCCTGTCAGTGGGTCTCCCCGAAAACAGAGCACAGGTGATTTTGTACCCACTCACTATGTCTCCGCAGCTATAAGGTAACAGGATAATTTCAACCAGGATTTGGAACAGAGCTGTTTCTCCCATTAAATCTCCTGTAAAGTAGTTGTATTTTTAGGGGCTATGTACGAGGAAGAAAATAATTTATTTCTTTTGCCTACTAAGTGCATAGAGTTGAATTAAATGAGCATTAAATGCAACAGCACTGAACACACCTTCGTGAATTAAAGATAATTAATTGATTCTACAAATAAAAACGGCAGGAAAGATGACGGCAACAAAAGCTAGAGTCCATCAATTCTGAAACTATCGCAACGTATCCTCGAATGTCAAGTCTTTATTTGTTTTTAATATATTTTATTGATTTTTTACAGAGAGGAAGGGAGAGAGATAGAGAGTTAGAAACATCGATGAGAGAGAAACATCGATCAGCTTCCTCCTGCACACTCCCTACTGGGTATGTGCCCGCAACCAAGGTACATGCCCTTGACCGGAATCGAACCTGGGACCTTTCAGTCCGCAAGCCGACGCTCTATCCACTGAGCCAAACCGGTTTCGGTATGTCAAGTCTTTATTAACGCTTGGGAAATTTCCCCTGAATTTCTCCACGTATCCTGTCATCTTTACAACATCTTTTCTATAGTCTATGTCTACTGTTATTTCCCTTACGTAGGAATTATTTACCTCCAAGAAAAAAGCAATTTTTTATAGTTTGGTTTCACTTCGGGTGCTTACTAGCGAGTTCCTGTCTAATTTTTGGAGGCCTCATTTTTATGAGGCCACTTAAAAAAAAAAAGCAATTTTTAAAGAAGTATTTTTATAAAAATCAGGAAAAACATCTATGTTGTGAAAAATTGTATTTTTTTGTATCTGGCTAAAGCTATTTGTGATAGTCTGCATGTTTTAAAATCCTAAACAAATCCAGTTACAGCAAAAACACTGCAAAAACGTGGATGCCCTCCGTCCTCCCTGCCACACATAAAACTTCAATTCTAGTCCCAAAAAGAAATGCTCTGTGCAATTATAGGAACCACGATCGCACTCTTGGGCATTTCTCCCAGAAAAAATGAAAACTTATGTTCACACAAAAAAACCTATACACAAATGTTTACAGGAGTTTTATTTATAATAGTCAAAAACTGGAAACGACCCTGTCCCAACTGGTGAGTGGTTACACCAACCATGGGCCGGTCACACCATGGGATACTGGTGAGTGGTTACACCAACCATGGGCCGGTCACACCATGGGATACTGGTGAGTGGTTACACCAACCATGGGCCGGTCACACCATGGGATACTGCACAAATGATTGGTATCTGCAAGTGGAATCTCGAGAAAATTGTGCAGAGTGAGAAAAGTCAATCCCAAAAGATCACACACTAGATGATGCCATTCATGTGACATTCTTTTTTTAAAAAAAATATATTTTATTGATTTTTGACAGAGAGGAAGGGAGAGGGATAGAGAGCTAGAAACATGGATGAGAGAGAGACATCAATCTGCTGCCTCCTGCACACCCCCTACTGGGGATGTGCCGGCAACCCAGGTACCTGCCCTTGACCGGAATCGAACCTGGGACCCTTCGGTCCGCAGACCAATGCTCTATCCACTGAGCCAAATCAGTTAGGGCTTATGTGACATTCTTGGAAAGACAAAATTATAGAACTGGAGCACGGACTAGCTGTTGCTAGGGTGAGGCAGGGGTGTTGGAAAGGAGTGAGTACAGATGTCGGGGGGATATGAGGAATGCTTGAGGCGATGGAGCTGTTCCCCAGGTGTCGATGTCCAGGGTGCGATATTGCACTATCTATTGTAAGATGTCACTATTGGGGGAAACTGGGGAAAGGGTACAAGGGATCTCTCCGTCATTTACTACAACTGCATGTGAAATCTATAATTATCTCCAACTATAGAGTTTCATTCAAAATAAAAATAACATATAAACACTCTAGCCTCGTAAACTGGCTGCCATATTGCGACCTGAGCTTCAGGGTCCATCATGTACATGGCACTTGGATTCCTAGTAACAGCTAGAGAAGTGGATGAAGTACAAACTGGGCTGCTCACAAGAGTGCGACGCACAGCAGTTTGCACAAGTGGCCCCAGCCTCTGCGAACCTCCCCAGGTCCCTGGCTGAGGGCGGCCTCGGGGGCCAGCCACACCCCTTCCCCTTCACTGTGCGCCCAGGCCTGTGGGCCACAGGGGGTCATCCCCTTCCGCCCTCCACAGCCACCGCAGAGGCCACAGCAGGAACTCCCCGATGGCAGGGCACCTCCCCAGTATACAGTCTCCTCCAACGTAAGGAGTCCGTGGAAACTGGATGGCAACCTTCTGTACAGAAATCAAATATTTAAACACGTCGCACATGCTCTGCCAGCGAAGGCAACTGTTTCTTGTATGTGAGTTTTGAGCTAATAGATTGGTTGAGGAGAAAGTGTTCTATTCCAGAGGCACTGAATATCGAGAATTAAAATATATATATATACTTGTCAAGCCTTTTTCCTCCCCCAAATATAACACGGTCACATTACACAGTGGCCGTAACCTACTCTAATGATGCTGGGAGAATCTCCGTGGTAGAGAAGGGAGTCTTCCTGGGGACCACCTTTTCAGGTGTAAACCTTCATGCCACCCAATAAGGACATTTTAGAAAAAAAAAAAGTCAACATATAAAACTGATTTTTTTCTATATTTTGATTAAAACAGAAAATGTTTGGTAATATTCTACTACTAGGCATTTAAAACTGATGATCAAGAAGCGCCTAGTCTTCTGAATGACAACTGAGAATGGTAATTGGAAAAATACCGGCATCTATAAATAGCAGCATCCAACGTGTATTTAAACCTCTCGAGCCCTTGATTCGTCCACGTCCTTTGCATCTACATTGCGCAGAGCACAGGAAGTTCAGACCGATGGCCGGATCTCAGGGAGAGAATAAGCCATTTAGTTGTCACGACCGCTGTCACCACCAATCCCTAAGACCTTACACTTCACCAGCTGCACTTGACTCTGCCCTGCTGCTTTATGCTCAGGAGAAGATAAACCAGTCATCAATTATGCACACTAATTAAAAATGCTACCTTAGGAGGCATTTTAATAACTTAGAACCAGGAGTGAGTTTTTCTTCTAACTGCTTCCTTTAAAACACATTTGACAACACATTAGCCAGGAGGCACTGAGCATTTGCAAAGACTTTATAGTCTACATAAACTATCAAATTGCCCCCCCTCCCATAGAGGTAGCATTATTCTGCAACTAGCTGAGGCCACGTGGAAAATAAAATTATATACTAATTTTATTTTAAAATTGTTCTATATTAATTTATCATGAAAGGTTTGACCAAACATGGTAAAATGAGTTCTGGGGAAAAAATTAATGAAGTAGATTGGTATGTACCATAGCAAAGTAAACTGTTTATTTTAAGAGGTACAACTACAAGAAATATTTTACAAACAGGGGTACTTCCTCCTTTTCAAAAAGTAAATGTTTTAACCAACCCGAGGCAATGACTTGCATGGTTTGAAAACACTTTATATAGTTTTACCTTAAAGGGGAACAACAAAGACAGGCTATTTGTCTTTAAGGGGAGAGAGGAAATGCAAAATCGTCCCACACATGTACCGTGACATGAACACACAGGTTGAAACTCAATGGTGGGGTCAAGGCGTACTGACTATGACATATTTATTATTTTACTCCAAAATAAACTAAACAACAATTGGCATAGATTCCTTGGCATAGATTCATCTGAAGAAACTATGCTTTATTTAAAATACTTTAAAAATCGATACCCTTTTCCCCTAGAAGGCATACGCTGTACATACGCCTCATCCATAGATAAGTTCTGTGGATACTATACCGACTTAGAAAACTACAAACCAAATTAATGGTTGAAGAATTTGGGCTGCTGGTTTTATAAATGATGGTGGTGCATCCCTCAGATTTCTATTTTCAAAGGTTCTTATGTAGACACAGGGAAAGAATTGGGGGGGGGGCGGGGTGACGGAGAAATGAAATCTTACAGGAACTGGTTTTATAAAGCATCTCGTTTACTGCAGGACACAAGTAAGACAGGTAACAAAGATCATCTGTGTCCCACCCTGAGGCAAATACTTGGGGGTGGGGGGGGGGGGGGAATTAAATGATAAATTTTTGTTCTAGAGCCGATCCCTCTTTTCATTAAAAGATATGTTTATACTTTTCATTTCATTGCAACGGTTCCAATGCCGATGGCACAGGTGGACTCGCGCTCACAAAGAGAAATCCGCGTGTTCTCGGGAGCATAACTCCTTTTTAATTTCTAAAGGGACTTTACCTATTGCTTTTAATAAGCCGTTATTATTATTGGCGATCGTAAACTACGCTAGGTTCCCGTGAAATAGCAGTTTGACATCTTGTTCAAATAGTTACTTCTCTGCTGTGTATTCCCGGCATCGTTTGCCGTATTTCCTTCTTACCAAGTTAGATATGGCGATGCTTATTCAGGCATAAAACCTTCAGGCTCCTTGATGGACCATAAAATAAAGCTAAGTACTTCTCTGCAATCATTCCT
>NW_006300373.1:3096228-3104037 GCF_000327345.1 Myotis davidii
AGATCTTTAACCCTAAAAAAAAAAAAAAAAGGTGAGAATTACCTTTGAGAAAGGGGGAGAAGGCTGACAAAAATGAAAACACGCACTGGTGCCCACAATAGCAGGACTTAAGTAAATTAATCTTCATTCCCACTGAAAGCAATCTGATGTCCAGGGACTGGGAATTATTCTACCATAAAATACGGCACATTAAATACTACAATAACCCATTAGAAATGTCTGAAGATAATGATTATGTCACCTACACATGATTGTACATATAGTTCTATTTTAATATTCATTACCGGGGGTTCTAATGCAAAATATGTCAAAATTGTAAAAATATTACGTGGGTCAGAGATCAGATCAAGCAAATCAGGAGCCATCCTGTGACGAAGAGTAAGACTCCAAATGAGATCCGAAAAAGACGCGATGAAAGCCAGGGCACACACAAGATGGGGGCCCTGCCTCTCGCAGGCAGCCCTGCCCTTCCTGGTGCTTTGCGTATAAAGCTCCTTATCTCCAGGAGCTGGATGCAAAGAATGGAAAGATTCTCCCATCCAGCCAGAGAGCAAGTCTCTCCCCTGCTCCTCGAAAAAGCTCATTTTCACATTACTCAGGCTTCATTATGCTAAATCAATATTCGTTTAGTCACTGGGGTTATTGACATATTTTAAAATAAAAGTATACCCTTCAGCTACTGCTCTCATTACAGGTCATTTGTCTTGTCAGAGAGCAGGGAATATTATCCTAGTCTTTCAGGGGCTGACAGCCCATGGAAATACCTCCCCATGGTTACAACTGTAAATAATTTTAAGGTAAAATATTGAAAAATCAATGACTGTTTCCTGCAATCTGTCACAAACAAATCAATCATAATCTGCACTGCCAGCGAGTGTGATGGGAGGGAGATGGGAGCAGATGTAACTCCTGGCTGGAATCTCTCATTTCAGAATCACTTCACATAATGGTGTCATCATTTAAACACTTAACAGTCAGTGCGACTGCCACTGTGACATCCAGTTGGACAAAACCACAAGGAGGAGGAGGAGAAAATGCCATCACTGTTATGTTAACAAACATTTAATTTAAATGGTCGCTGCATTAGGATATTTTCCTTGAAAACCGTTCTTACCAGCCCCCTTTCAGAGTTCTAAATTAATCAAAGCTGGTTTCTATGTACTGATGCTTAATAAATTAGCCTGTGACTCCAAATTTCACCCTCTAAAGCACACACACCTTTTATTTTAAAAGTCCATTATAGAGAATAAAATTTGGAATTAATAAATAAAACATTTGGAATGTAGAATAGCCATAATTCTATCTACATAACAAAGACCAAAAAAATAGTGTCATAGATGTCAAGATTAGACTTTTAAAGTAGGTTTAAAGGTCTCCGTTGCCCAGATATTAAATTTTATATTTTCCATCTATTAATAAATATTACATTTTAACTCTGTAATACTGTAGAATATTTTAAGATGACCAGCAAGACCTATTAGTTCATTCAAAAAGGCCCTGGCATTCCATATACAAGCTATTCCACAGACTTGTATTTTACAACCTGGAGGAGTAACCCAAGTACATGAAGTGTAAAAGTTGGTCGAGGTTATAATACTGAATTGTTTTGCAAATGTAGGTAATCACTTGGATATCCCCATTTTTCCAGGCTACATTTTAACAGCTCCCTCGGCTGTTTACTACCGAGGCGTGAATAAAAGAACCTGAGATTGGTATATGTCTCCCTTCCTGTTGTGTTAACCAAAAACATCCTTTGAGTTCAAGATTAAACAGGCTTTCCCTGAAGGTTTTTGTTTTTAAATGTATATTAGCTCCTTTAATGGAATAAATTAATTTTAGTCACTGCACTGCTTACCAATTTCCTCATTATATAATTAGACACCACGAAGTCCTTTACAGTTCTACTAATATTCCTGCATAGACCCAGCTCAGGGAATAGATATTTCTGATGACCAGAAAAGTATATAATTTTTCTTAAAAATGAAAAAAAGGCCATAAACACCCTTACACAATTGAAGCCTGTCTAACCATGTTTAGATGCAGGAATTCATCCTTGAGAAGCGGGCTTTATGTTTTGAATTTAACCTGCACACTCAGTGTGGTAGCGCAGCATGAGAAGATAGCAGCTCTTCTGATGGACACAAACTGAACATCTATTTGCTCTTCAAGAATCTTAGCTTCAGGGGGGCTTAAGGGGGGGGAAGGAGACATATGTAAAACTTTAGACAAAAAAAAAACAACCTCAGCTTCATTCCTTAACACCGACATTAGTTTTTTGAAAATGAAACAGCATGTGAATACATGGTCACAAACATCATCCAGAAGAAGACAGAGTCCCCTCCCCATTCCCTGTGAGTCCCTAGGACAGCTGCAGAGCCAGCAGCCAGCCAACCTAATGAGAGAAGGAGAGCATTACCCGTGGCCTGGGATTATGCAAACGAGGGAAGGGGACTGAAAGCTGTGAACTGGGAGGAGAACCCATGAGCTTGAGCTCCAGAGCCCAGAGTCTGGGCCCAGCCACCGCCTGGCAGAGCTCTGGAACCCGCTGCCCAACACCCAGTCCCCACTCAGCCTCAGGCCCTGGCTGGCCCTGGCTGGCCCTGCCTCAGAGGAGGCCTGGGAGCCTGGGAGGGACATGAGGCCGGCTAAGCAACCTGCTAAATGGATCCACGTCAACGACAAACTGAAATGATATCTACCAGCGCTGCGCCGCCACCACCGCAGACCGAATTCTCAGAAAGACGCTATTTTAAGGGTGCTGAGTGTGCCCCGATGAGATGTCTCCGCTCTCCCAGCACAACCCACGGCCCTGGGAGAAGCCGCTCGGAAACTTAGCGCAGGAAAATCAGATCATTTTCATATCTCAGATGGAAAGAAATGGCTGTGGGCTAGATAACATTCTCCTGTGCCATAAGGCTCGGGATGATGGGGGAAAGTATTCTTTTAAAATAAGATACTCTTACCTCCCTATCTTCAGAATCTCCTCCTTCCAGGAGTCGGTACGGCCGCTCCTTTATGAACTGCAGATTCTTAAAAAGAAACACAGCAATAGTTAGCTCCGTCTTCCCTTCTGCGACTTCCTTCTTTGATGGAATGACAATTTAATTACCAATACTTCAGCCGATTTTATTAGTGACTGATACGTTTCTCCAAGAGCACACCCCCGCTATTTCCACTAGAGAACATTTACTGCAACCTTCCCAATTAATCAGCCGTAACCTATTACTGTTGAAGGGACAAGTTTTCTTAATATTCTCAAAAGAGTGGGGAACCTCCTCCCCACACCCCCCACACACACACACAAATACCTATTTTATATAAAAAGAGTCTTCGTTTTAATATGTTTGAATACCCTTAATATGCATGACGTATGAAACAATATATTTGGGCTGACAAACAGATACAAAACTCAGCCAATTCGCATTCATGTTTAGGTTTTTCCTATATTTATCTTTAGGAGAGAAAAAAAAAAAACACAACCAATCCTCTTATCTTTTAAATTCAACAACTCTACCCAGAGGTTAAAAAAAAAAAAAAAGCTGAAAGGCAAACAAAGAGAAATCAGAATGCTCACTGCTTCCCATCTTCTCTCTGTGTGCTGTGTGTTCTCTAACTTGCTGTAATGCCTCAGCTCTTGGTCAGATGTGAGAGCCCATGAGGCTTCACCAGCGATGGGGGTTCACCGGCATGTTATTTAAGCACAATTATGTGTTACTTTGTATTACGCGAAAAATCACTTTCATGCCTTTGAAAGTCTTCACAGAGAAACATTTGTTCTGCTGCAGGCTCTGCTAACTACAGAAGCCTTCTGTAAAATTAGCTTTTTTGGGGGTCACACAACCATCTCTTTTTACTTAACAAATGTTCCTTATCACTAATTCCAGTTCCTTGCTCTCCTCACTAGACAACACAAATATTTGGCAAAATATTTTTTTTTCTCACTGCTTTTCTCACCTACTTGTATTCAGCAGCTCCCATTTTGACGAAAAAAAAAAATGACATTTTACACATAACTGTGTACTCTTTGTCATTTAAAGAGTTTGGTACTCATGACTGGAGCGGATACTCCCACTAAATTTATTCCGAAAAGAACTGGGTAATGAAAAAAATCAAAAACTGCAATTTGGTAGAATCAGATTATTTCCTTTCGATAATCACTCTATTATTAAAAAGTATAGCATTAGCCTTAATTTTTATGAAAAGCACTGAGTTTATAAATTTCACTACTCAACTACATCATTAAAAATAAATTATTCAGCGGATTTCCATGAAGCAAAAAATGTTCTACTTGCTGAACCTTGGTTGAATGCATTAATAAAATTATATAACCAAAGGCCTCAAGTGACATTCTGTACTCCGTCTCTATTAGCAACATAAATACTTTGGTAAAACCAACACTGATGCTATCTGGGGTTTACTCCACACACAAGCACACTGTGCAGACACTCACTTGAGGATGAGCCTGGGGAGATGCAAGGACAAAGTCCAGCCAACATCTGGAGGAACCCCAGGGCTCAGAAGTCAGCTTAGCTGAAAACAGCCAAATGTATTTTGGAAGCATCATCCTTATCACCTGCACAGAAAATGGAAATGACTCTGTTTAAGGAAACACAGAAGACCAGTTAAGTACTTTGGGGATATTAAATGTGAATATCTAATTTTCTCCAAGGTATCACTCTCTATTATGGCAAATAAACAAGTAAAGGCCCTATCACGGCGTGGAATGGCATTCGCCTGAGAAAAGCTAGAAAAACAAATTACGTAAATGACAACTGCAGTAGAAAATTATATTCCCTCCTCTTGAACAAACGTTAAGTGCCTCCTTACTAATAAAGGCTTAAATGCAAACTACGTTAGAATACTCTCGTTTTCAATTTTGAAGACTCTAAGTTAATTTGCCAGGCTAAATTGGTGGTTAGGTTTACCCTGGCAATAAAAATACTGCAGATTTATGTAGAAATAAGTCAGGAGAATGACACGTCAGAATAGTGATAAAAGCAAACCAGAATCATTATTGAATAATTCCAAGATGTTACATCTTCTTAGAGGTGCCTCACTTGCTATTCTATTTAGAATGATTCTTTTCTACGAAACAGCTAATAATCACACAAAAAAGATGTTAAAAATGCAAAAGTCAACACAATGTAGAAATTGAAGGAAAATACACAAAGATATTGAGATATTATCGCAGAGTTAAAACATTACTCCAAAATACAATACTGTTTTCATAACCCATAATTCACTCAGGATTAAACAATTTCATTTACTTGAATGGTATCATCCAAAGAAGTTTTAAATTTTTCTTAAGATTCCCACGATGTAAACATACATTAGTGATTACTTGTGTCATTAATTAAAATGAATGACAGGTAATTAGTTCATATTCCTATTTCATTTCTTTTAACACAGCATATCAAATTTTAAAATAAGACATGGAAAAGAGCCTGGAGATGCTGACCTTAGCTGCCAGAAAAAGAAATTAGGGGAGTTGGAGGGTCAGTAAAGCAGTTATCCTCAAAAATGAATGCTCTTATTGGGATTTCAGCAAACCAATCTAAATAAGTCTTTGATTTTAGTTTACCAGGTAATTCCAGCCAGCTAATTATCCCTGGAGTCAGGAATGAGCTATGACTGTACACCTGGCTTCTCCGGTCATATATGCCTGTGGCCTCCTCCCCTTTCATTTCCTCTTCCTACAGTGAGTTTGAATATTAAAGAAAAACACTCACACATCTTACATAGACCGTGATGGACAGCCAGCTTCCTGGAAATCATGATCTACAAAGAGAGGGGGAAACCTTAATGCAATACTTATGTCGAAGGGTATTAGGTGCTGGGTAAGCCAAGGGTAATATGATCAACAGCATCCGTCTTGCTATTGTTTTTGCATTTAGAGATTTGAAATCAAGGACGGTAATATTAATTTGCTGGTCACCCAGGTTACGCTTCCGATCCTTAAACTACTAAGAACCTAAATGCATTATCTTCACTTGCTCATCAACTCAAATTTACAGAACCATGCTTTGGGAAAAAAATAAAACAGGTTTTTTTTTTCTATTTCTGGAAATAAAAACAAGGAATTCCATAAGCAATGTAGCTAAGTGCCTGATGACATGAAAACAGTAATTGTTTTAGATCAGTAAAACGTTCTAGGAGAATGCTTTCCAAATAATGAAGTGGCGTAACTGTCTCCCATATTTACCTTTTTATTTCTGCTACTGCACATCAAGCATGCCTTCCTCTACAGATTTATCCCCAACACTAATAAACATTTGCTTAATAGGCTGCTCTCTGCCTTTCTTTCTAAATTAGTAACCATTATTCAACCAAGATAGAGCACAAAGAACGCCGCTAAAGGCATTGCCAAAAAGCCACAAGTCCTACGAGTACATGCCAGAACAGTTAACATTAAACGACCATTTCTCTCTCAAACTTCCCTTGCCAAAGTGCTCACAAAATCTGGAAGCTCAGAGACAGGTTTCAAGTGCAATTAAATTCTCCCAAAGCAAAACTGTACCACAAAAAAAAAAAAAAATGCCGCCCTTCTTATGTCACCATTTTATAGACAACATTTTCTCAGGATCTTAATTAAGATAACGACGCACACCTGTGTCAACACTCTCCGGCAGGACAGCCTTATCAATCATAATCCTTTAAGTACACTCCAAAACAGCCAAGTGATATGACAGGAGCAATCTGCTGCCTTTCCTACTGCGGGTGTCGTGTCTCTCTCCCCCACAAGAATGATGAGACCTTCAGGAGGCAGCAGACCTACTTTTACGAGTCTTTCAAGTTTTCCCTGTAAACACTGATGACACTCAATAAACAGGTATAACCTCTTTGGCACTTGATTTACACCGTGACAGCTCTCTCCAGCCAAAACTCGGAGAGCCAGCTCCGCGGCCCACGTCTTCCCGGGGCCACTGGGGAATCTTATGCCAAAGCGTTTACATGGGAAGAGTTGGGCATAACTGGGACCGGTGCAGGCACGACCCACCGGTAAATCCTCGCAAAGCTTTCACATGAGCACATGGGAAGTCTGGCAGGAAGAACAACCAGGACAGACCGATCCCCTCGTCTAAGTGACAATGTTCAGAAAGAGAAAATGCATTAGTCAGCCCACCCCCCTTCCCTCCCCCTACCCCCCAAAAAGAGCATCAGAATTGGTCGTCTTGGTAACCCGAAAAAAGAGGGCGGTAGCTCCCACCTCTGCTCCGGGGGCGGAAAGCTTCAGTAACAACAGCCCATGGACAAGACTGCTAACAAGCAATAGGCTCCCAGACGGAAAAACTGATGAATAACCTGGGGAAACCGAGGGGGGGGCCGGGGGGCGCCGAGGGGGAGGAGAGAGGAGGGGGAGGTCATCACCACCAAGATACAAAGTTTAAAACGTCACTTCTACCGGTCAAAACCTGAAAGCTTTCACCGGGAAACGGAGAAAACCCGCCCGCTGATGAAGGACCTGCCCTTCCCTTTCGCGTGTGGACACAAGTCTGTCTCCGCGGCCGGCCGCGCGCCCAGCCGTCAGTGTGCAAATACAGCGGGAAATAGAGACGTCCTTAAGAAATGAGTCTGAAACTTGACGTGGAGCGGAGGTGACAAGCACAGCCAGCAGAACCAGACATTCTAAACGCTCCCGGGTCTTTCCGGAGTCTTTCTCTCCGGTCCCCGACACCAGAAAGAAGACGGTAGAGGAAGAGGGGGTGACGCGGCGGGGGTGGGGGGACGGCCAGCGGCCCGAGTGGCAGGATGATGTAATGAGAGTGTCGGTGGGACGGCTCAGGTGCTCCGTGGCACACACACACCTCC
>NW_006300373.1:3104840-3105977 GCF_000327345.1 Myotis davidii
GAGCGCCAGCGGAGTGCCCACCCGTGTGCCGCCCCGGTCCTGGTTCACCAGCGCCCCTGTCTGTCCCTGACGTCCAGTGCGTCTGCGGCTCGTGGCGGCGCGGGGTGGAGAGACCCGCAGTCTGTTCTGCACTCTGCGTGGCCGCGGTGGGCAAGGGCTCTGCCTGTGACTCAGTTGTGTGTGTTTGCCCTGCCAGCGCCTCGCTGAACAAACAGTCGTGGGGCTGGGCACTTCTCTGTGGAGTGTTTACAGTGGAGCCTGGGCGGGGGTGCGAGCGCGTTAGAAGGGGAAGGGGACCCTCACCCTCCACCACCGCACCGCCGGCCTCCGCAGGGCGAGCTGCGGGTGGAAAGCGCCCAGAACAAAGCAGCGAGGCTCGGAACAGATGGGGAGGAGGAGCGGGGTCCGGAGACCTGCTCCGGTGGGGCTGCTTCTCAGTCTGGCAGCTCTTGCTCGCTGCCTCCCCTCTAGAGAAAGGCTACCCGCCTCCGTCCCAGGTCCCCAGTGTCGTCTTGCTCCCTCGAAATCTGGCAGGGAGTTGGTGGAAGTAAGAGCGGCTCTAATACGTGCAGATGCCCCAGGCCCGCCTCTTGCCCACCTGCTGCTGCCGGCGGAGAGGGACAGTGTCCCGGACTCCCTACGCCCCGGACCAGGGCACTCGTGGCACTTCTCCCAGGGACCTCCATTCCGGAACTTCAGCTCGTTCTCGGGTCCCCTGCCTGGTGGGAGAAGCTAGGGGCGGCGGGGCGGCGAACCGAGAAATCCGCTAATTCCGGGATTTACAGTGGCAGGGAGAGAGCCGAGCCTTCGCCGCCGCGCCCTCCTCCGCCGAGGTCTCTTTGTACTTCGGGGCGGCCAGGCCCGCCACCAGGGCCCGCGGAGCTTCGGATTCGCCGCTCCACCCGGACTTAGCCGAAGAGGAAAGTTGGAAGAGATCGGCGCGCCTGGGATGTGATTGTCATCCTGGGGCTGGCGCTCGAGAGTCTAAGAGAGAGGAGGGGGGAGGCGGGGGAAGGGAGGGGGCAGAAAAAGAGGAGGGTGGAGAGGAGGGCAGCGTTGGAGAGGCGGGCGCGAGGGAGGGGCGAGGGGAGCGCCAACGAGCGAGAGAGGGAGCCGGGGAGGAAGAGGGAGAGGGCG
>NW_006300373.1:3106657-3107266 GCF_000327345.1 Myotis davidii
GGGGAGAGGGCAGCCGTGTCTGGCTCGGACCGCTGAGCTGGCGGAAAGGGTCTGGGGGAGGAGAGGTCGCTGCAATTAAAGAGCAGCATCTGGTTCAAACGTGAGCTCCAGGCCGCCCTGCGATTTGGATTTTTAAAATTTTTTTTTTAAGTTTTGCAATTTTGGGAAACTAGTCCCAAAGAAATAAACCCGGAATCTGAGCAGAAGCGTGCCAAGTTGATGTAAATGTGTTTGGCTTCGCCTTTAATTAGTCCTCCGAAATGTTGCAAATCCGTAATCCTATCTCCGCAATCCGATTGGGAGGTATTAGATTTCTGAGAAGTCGGCCGAGCTGCGGTGCATCCGGGATTTCTCGGCCGGGTGCACTTTCTGGAAAAGCGCCGCGGCTCCGGTTTGGGGAGCGTTTTCGGAGGGGCGGAGTGCCGGGCCAGCCGCGGCTGTTCCTTCGTCCTTCTCGGGAGGGGAGAATGCCTTCCCTCCCCGGGCTCTCTCCCGCCGGGCGCCTAGAGCGCAGCCACCCGGGCTGGAAGCGAGGAGTCGCCGCCGCTGCCCGGACCTCTCGGGGTGGAGGGCCCGACCGCGGGGGTCGGATCCGCACACCCGGGACCA
>NW_006300373.1:3107336-3107863 GCF_000327345.1 Myotis davidii
AACCGGACTCGGGAGTTGGCGCTCCCGCTGCGTTCCGAGGAGGGGGGGGGTGCCCTTAGCTCTGCGCCCACGAGCGGAAGCCGGAGTGTGGGCCTCACCGCCCCGCAGACCCCGGGGCGCGGGGACAGTGTACTCCGGTCGCCCCGGTGGCAGTGGGGACCGTGGCCCACTCTCACCTTCTTCTTTCTGCCTGTTGCCTGCAGGGTTCTCCCTACGACCACACGCCGGGCATGGCGGGCTCCTTGGGGTACCATCCCTACGCGGCGCCCCTGGGCTCCTACCCTTATGGGGACCCCGCGTACCGCAAGAACGCCACGCGGGACGCCACCGCCACGCTCAAGGCCTGGCTCAACGAGCACCGCAAGAACCCCTACCCCACCAAGGGCGAGAAGATCATGCTGGCCATCATCACCAAGATGACCCTCACCCAGGTGTCCACCTGGTTCGCCAACGCGCGCCGGCGCCTCAAGAAGGAGAACAAGATGACGTGGACCCCGAGGAACCGGAGCGAGGACGAGGAGGAGGAG
>NW_006300373.1:3127761-3128368 GCF_000327345.1 Myotis davidii
CTCCTACCCTGGGGACCCCGCGTACCGCAAGAACGCCACGCGGGACGCCACCGCCACGCTCAAGGCCTGGCTCAACGAGCACCGCAAGAACCCCTACCCCACCAAGGGCGAGAAGATCATGCTGGCCATCATCACCAAGATGACCCTCACCCAGGTGTCCACCTGGTTCGCCAACGCGCGCCGGCGCCTCAAGAAGGAGAACAAGATGACGTGGACCCCGAGGAACCGGAGCGAGGACGAGGAGGAGGAGGAGAACATCGACCTGAGAACAAGATGACGTGGACCCCGAGGAACCGGAGCGAGGACGAGGAGGAGGAGGAGAACATCGACCTGGAGAAGAACGACGAGGACGAGCCGCAGAAGCCCGAGGACAAGGGCGACCCCGCGGGCCCCGAAGCAGGTTGGTGCGCGCGGGAAGGGGTGTGCGGAGTGGGAGGAAGAGCCTGGGAAGGGCAGGAGGGGGGACGTGCGGAGAAGGGGCGCCCAGGGCCAGGAGGTTGGGTGGGAGTCTTGGCTTTGCGGGCTGGGACGGCCCCCCCTCCCCCTGCCCGGAGGCCTCTAGGCGGCTCACGGCCTGGGTTTCGCCCGCAGGAGGAGGAGAGCCGAA
>NW_006300373.1:3128709-3130757 GCF_000327345.1 Myotis davidii
CTCGCCAAGCCCAAACTGTGGTCTCTGGCCGAGATCGCCACCTCCTCGGACAAGGTCAAGGACGGGGGCGGCGGGAGTGAGAGCTCTCCATGCCCACCTTGCGCCGGGCCCATCGCCGCGCAGGCTCTCGGAGGCAGCCGCGCCTCGCCGGCCCCTGCACCGTCTCGCTCGCCCTCGGCGCAGTGTCCCTTCCCGGGCGGGACGGTCCTGTCCCGGCCTCTTTACTACACGGCGCCCTTCTATCCGGGCTACACGAACTATGGCTCCTTCGGACACCTTCATGGTCACCCTGGGCCCGGGCCAGGCCCCACGACCGGTCCGGGCTCGCATTTCAATGGATTAAACCAGACGGTGTTGAATCGAGTGGACGCTTTGGCTAAAGATCCGAAAATATTGCGGAGCCAGTCCCAGCTAGACCTGTGCAAAGACTCTCCCTATGAATTGAAGAAAGGTATGTCCGACATTTAACACGGGCTGCGTTGTCCCAGACTTTCCTAATTTATTTAAAAAAAAACAAAAAACAGACACATGGCCTTGGCAGTTATTTTTCCATCAACAAGAGAGAAAAAACTACCCCTCCTATTAAAAAGTTTATAGTTGATGGAGATGGATGACATAAAAATGTAAACATCTCCACACACACGTGCACACACCCACACACACACACAAATGTCTTAACCCACCGGAAAGTTAAAATAAGGATTTGTATTAAATCTTATTCTGTATATTTAATGTAGCATTTTGTATTTAAATTGATAATTCAATATCTTTGAAGTAAATTATGAAATTAAGACACCTATACAGGCATCTAATGGTTTTTTTGTAATATAAGTATATACATTTGTGTCCCACCCACCCCCAAAAAAACTGTTTCATAGTTTAAAAATACAAGTTTAATTTAATTTTTTTACACCTATTGATTTTTTTTTCTGGGTATGAGCTAAAGTATTATTACAGAAAGGAATCAGGTTATACTCTTAGATTTCAAAAGTAAAAAGAAACTGCAGCCGCCTTTGTAAAATGCAAAGTATTTAATTAAAAGAGATTTTAACATAATCAGAGCCTCAATGACTTTTTAGAAGCCTCAATACACTGTCCATCGCCTTGGACACAAGGTGCAAACTGCAACTTTTTTTCCCCAAGTGGGGAGGGCAAGTTTCCGTAGAACCTCGGGGTGCCAGGGTTTCATCGCAGGCTGCAAGCCCTGGGGAGTGTGGCCCTGCCCAAGGCAGGTGTGGATCACAGATGCGGGGCTGCCTGGGGGAGATTGGACCCTGGAGGAAGGAGAGAGACCCTAGTGTATGCCCAGAGGGAGAGAAGATGGCAAAGTCAGCTAGAGACACGCACCAGCCAGAGCTCCGTCACTTAACCTGATTACTTCCAATCAGTGTCGTGTTTTATGCAAAGCAATCAGCTGGTGAACTTTGCTAATGAGTTCGATTTTATGCCGGATTTAGCCTTTATTACTATTTCAAAGGTGCTGCGGGCTACTGCGGGCGGAAGCGTTAGGGGGTGCCAGGGAGAAGGCCGTCCCAAATCACTTGTACGCGTTACCCCTTCCAAACTGGGCATTGATCTCTTCCTGGGGTGTGATCAAATTAGTAAATGTCCTCTTTTTGATGGCGCGGAGAGTTAGGATGACCCGGTAGAGTCCTCGCGCAGTCTCGGGGCGGGGGCCGCGGGGCCGGCGAGGGCACGGTTCCCCCCTTTCACAGGTAGGTGTCACACTTGTCCTGAATTTCAAGCCTGCACTTTGCAGGGTGGGAGATTGTGGAGAGTGGGCGGAAGTGGGGGGAGGGGGCGCCCCAGGGGCTTGAGGGAAGAGTGAGGACCCCGAACAGATCTGGAGAGCCCTCGCCGCCCCCGCCCTCACCCCTGCAGCGGGCCCCGTTTTGTTCCAGGGGCCTTCAAAAGTTGGAGGAAATGCGCCCGGATAGCGATGCCTCTGTGCACGCCACCGGGCTTGTCATCGCTTTAGCACGTTTCTATCTCCGACTGGAGAGTTCGAGTAGCTACAGAAGCAGTTCTGAGATTGTTACAGTCTCGTC
>NW_006300373.1:3150758-3152967 GCF_000327345.1 Myotis davidii
GGCCAGCCCTCGCCCCCCCCGCCCTCACCCCTGCAGCGGGCCCCGTTTTGTTCCAGGGGCCTTCAAAAGTTGGAGGAAATGCGCCCGGATAGCGATGCCTCTGTGCACGCCACCGGGCTTGTCATCGCTTTAGCACGTTTCTATCTCCGACTGGAGAGTTCGAGTAGCTACAGAAGCAGTTCTGAGGTTGTTACAGTCTCGTCTGAATCCCGCATATTTCACCTCGACGTGTGAAAGGTGGGGATGCGTCGCCATCCCGAGTGAAAAGGAGCCGCGGCCCTGCGCCCCAGGCCCGCCCGCGCGGTCAGTGCTCGCGTCTCTATTTTGCGCGCGGACGTGCGGAACCGCGGGCGCGTTTTCACTTCGTGGGAAATGTTCGGCGGTCGGGGGAAAGGGGAGCGTTTACTGGGGGAGAAAAACAAACAACTCCAGCCAGGGGAATTCATTTGCTCTA
Organism: Myotis davidii; assembly: GCF_000327345.1. NCBI lineage: Eukaryota > Metazoa > Chordata > Mammalia > Chiroptera > Vespertilionidae > Myotis > Myotis davidii. Next base: position 3,151,213 of record NW_006300373.1, read on the forward strand.
TTAAACTCATGCCTGAGTGTGGAGAGAATGTGTTTGCACATAACACCGGCTTCATTAGGCTAAATCAAGGTGCACTGATTTGCATTGCGACTCAAGCTTACTTGATCCCTACTTGCCTTTTTAAACACCCCCCAAACTTTCATCGGAGTTTTGATGTTTGCTGGGGGTTTTTTGTTTTTGTTTTTGTTGATATTGTTATTGCTGTTGTTTTTTAAGCAGCCACGGAGCGCTGTTAGCTTTTCCTAATTTAAACGAGTTTGAAAGCTTTGTCCAGATGTGTCCCCCCCCTCCCCCGCTTCCCTGGAACAGCGGTCGACTTCAGATTTTAAATTAGCGAGAAAATTCACGCAGGGAAAATGGTTTCAAAGCTGGAAGTGCGAGTGATTAAATATGCATGAGGCGATCGTATTTTATTTTGTCCCTTTAATTATAAATGATTTTTTTAAACAATTGAATTCCAGAGATGACGGGCCCTACCCCCCTCTCGCCCCAGCCCCCTCCCTCCCGCCCCCTGCAGCCAGGCTCACAATCAGCTTTTTCGCCCTGTTGATTATGCAGCCCCAGGAGTCACCTTGTCTTCTGAAAAAGTCAGAAGAATAGGCCGGTCCTCTCCTCTGAAGAGTGAGAGTTTCAGGGCGACCTCAGCTCTGCAGGGTTTGGGGAGCCCTGGCCCTACACCCTGCCCAATGGTTTTTCAAGAGAAAATCGCAGGCCTCCCCGTGTCCCCAGGAATATGGAAATGGCGCAGCGCGGGCCTCCCCAAGTCTGGTTGCGGGGCTGCCTGGGAACGGGAACCGCACACCGGGGAGCCCCTCGGCCTTTCTCCTCAACCGGGTGCCGCTCGGGGAGCCCCCAGGCTGGGGAGCCAAACTACCGGGGGCTAGAAGGCTGGTGCAGGAGTCGCCGCCTGCTCCCTGCATCCCTCCCGCCCTTGGCCCCTGCAGGGTCTACGGTTTTCTTTGCGTACTTCGTCTTCAATAAAATTAGGGGTTTCTCCTTTGCGGAGCTGGGTTTTCGGTGGCCAGTGGTTTCTTGGGTGTCTGGAATCCTTCCAGTTTGGGGAGCGGCCCGCCGGCCGGATGGAGGTTTGGGCATTTAGAAAATGCCTCGGGCCTTGAATCCCAGAAGTAGCTGCGTGTCTGCAGGGTCCTCGAGCCTCCACTGGGCCGAGCCGGAGGCGATGCCAGGCGCCTTGGAGGAGAGGGAGGACTTCCGGCGAGTGCCAGCCTGGGATGGGGTTAGTTCGCAGGCCTGGGCTGGGGCGCGGAAGTGGAGCGAGGCCGCGGCTAGGACACCTCCATGCTGGAGCTGGGAGGGCATTTGCCACCTGCGCTCCGCTGCACTTAGGAACCAGGAGGCCCTGGATCCCTGGCGATAGAAACCATGGGATCACTGAGTTGGGTCTATGCAGTCCGCGCCCCCAGAGGCAGCGCCCCACGGGGGACGGGGTGAGTTCATTCCTCTATCCCTGGGTGCCGGGAGGAATCCGTTCCTGGGACTTGGCGATGCGGAGCGAACAGCCCAGTCCACCCCCGAGGACGCCCAAAAGGGGACTGAGGAGAGGCTGTGGAGGGGGGCCGCCTCGCCTCGCGGTGCCGGGGCCCGAACTGTTCCCCGGTCTGGGTGTGGGGCCTGCATCGAGGCCTCCTAGTTTGCAGAGCGCGGAGCCGCTCATTCCCGATGAAGTGCGCGAGTCTTGGGGCGCGGGAGGCGGGAGCGGGCTGGGGGTCGCCGCGCGCGCGGTTTCCAAACGGG
>NW_006300373.1:3153067-3155132 GCF_000327345.1 Myotis davidii
GCCCCCCGCACCCACAGCTGCGCCTTAGCTCTGAACCCCAAGCGGGCCAAACGTTAACCGCTCCACCACCCCATTCGCTTCTGCCCGGGACCCAGAACCCACTTAACATTGGGGATTTGGAGAGCAGACCTGCGACTAGAACTATTTCAATGCTACAGATTCCCACCGTGACTCAGGCACCGTCTGGAAAACCATCCGGAAGCTAAGAAATAGGCCTGCGGCTGACATAGCCAGAGGGTGGGGGCTGGGGCTGTGCGCATCCTGGCCGGTCGGGGTCCCGGGGCTCCCACGCCCCTTCAGGTGCCTGCACTGGAGGTTCTGCTGGCCCGGGCTCTGGACCCCGCACAGTTTTGTCTAATTTGCGGTTCGGCATATCTGAGGTCTACCGTGCAACCTTGCCCCTCAGGCCGGTTCTGACTTTTGGACTGTGGGTTGGACCTCTGTAGGAAAAGGAAAAACAAAACAAACTTGCCCTCCAATGCGTCAACCCCTCCTATTTCGGAAGAACCTTGAACGAGGTCGACGTGGCAAGGCGGGAGGTGCTTCCGTGGGCGTCCCCAGCGCCCCTCCCAAAGCGCTAACGGGTAGAATCAACTGCCCCCCCCCAACCCTCCCTGCAGGGATACTGGGGGAAATCGCGGACGCGCCTTCTACTCGGCTCTTCGCATCCCTCGCCACTCGGCCACCGGCCACCAAACAGGAGTCACACCAAAATCGGGCCTGGCTAGCTCCTGGCCGCCTGCACTGCCCCAGACTAGCTAAGGCCGCGGGACTGTCCCCAGCCCCACCCCGCGGGTCTCCCTCTGTGACCGGGCAGGAGCGGGTCTCCTTTTCGTTTGAGCGCGAAATGCGACTTGGGTCCGGGGCACAAGGCGTGGCCCAGATTGTGGACTAACAGGGGCTGGCCTTCTGAGGCCGTGCTCCAGCTCTGGCTGCACCTCTGGCTCTGGCCTGTCCCTCGGGGTTATTGGGGTCTCCGGCCTCCTGGCGACCGCAGGCCCCAGTCCTAGATCCCCAAGGTCGCCGGCCAGGCCGCGCTCGCTTTCAGCGCCCCGGGAGCCCGGCGGGCGCAGACAACACTTTCCCCGGTGCGATCTGCTTTTTGCTCCCAGCAAACCCCGGGCTCCCCGCGCTCCCGCCTGGTGGATGCACAGGTAAATGCGCGCTTATTTAATTGGATCGGGCCCCCAGATAAAAGAGATAAACGGCTCCCCGTTTGCTAACTTGTTTCCGGAGGCAGGCGTGCGGGCCGCGTGGAGAGGAGGCCAACGAAGGCGCGGCGCGGCGCTGCAGCTCCCGGCCCTCCGCTCGGCTGCAGCTGCGGGCCCTCCACGACCTGCTTGGCCCGGGCCCTGTCCGCCCCGGAGATCCCCGCGGGGCCTGCTGGGCACCAGGACGGGGGAAAAGTGCGACGACGCTTGCAAGCACCTCACCCCTAACCACATTCTCGGGCCGGTTCCCCTCCTTTCTCACCCAACTCCCCACGCAGGAGCCACCCCGGCCGGGCCCACTCCTGGAAGGTCCCAGGCGGCGCCATCCACCCCAAGTGGCATTTTTTCAGAGAAAGATGAGCGGACCACGAAAAAGACGAGGCCCGGACCTCCTGTCCCTCGGGTGCCTGGGGAGCCGCCCTGCAGATGGAAGGACCCTTCCCTGTTCCCAGATGGCCCTCCTTGGGGGCCTGAGGTCGCTTTGGGAAAGGGCTGGAGACCATGCATGGGGCCCTTCCCCCGATCCTGGACGCGCGCAGCACACACAGCCCTTCCGTGTGGTTTCCAGGTGCCGGGGAACCCCAACTTCCAGGCGTTGGGAGGAGAAAGGGCTGTCTGACGCGTTCCTCCCCGAGGGGGCTGGAGTTGGGAACTTCAGCGCCTGCAGCGTCGGGCCCCCGCCACCCTCAAGTTCGTCCCCCGATTTGGGGCCTCGGTTTTCCCGAAAAGTTTCTCTTCTGCTCAGACGAGCCGGGGCGGAAGGTGGTGTGGGCAAGGGCCAGAGGCCCGACGGAACAGCCCGAGGATGGGTGCAGAGGAGCCGGGCCCAGGGGGCACCCTCGGTGGAGACCCTC
>NW_006300373.1:3155173-3162086 GCF_000327345.1 Myotis davidii
AAAGCACTTATCGCTAAACTGAAATTACTGTCTTTTCAGGAGCTAATTTGTGTAACTCCCATGGAGGGGCTAGGAGGGGGCTTGATGAGGCATAAAATGATGATTAATGAATTTATGGCCGCCGCTCATCAAACAAGGGCTGGCGAGCCCTGGGGGTTCGCACCGGTGGCCTGGAGGCGGCGCTCCGCACAACTGGGGTTTGGCCTCCAGGGCCGAACGCCCACGGGGTTTCTCCTAGAACCGACCAGGGCCCTGGGCGCTTTCCTGAACTTTAGCTGCTTTCTGCTGATAGGATTGGGGCTCCAGCTTCTAGCTGGGCCACCATCGCCCCCTGCAGGCTGGCTGCTCAGCCTGGGGGAGACCAGGGCTCCTGAGGCTGCAGGCCCAGAGTGGGAGAGTGGGGGTTGGGTGGGGGGCGGGGGGCTGAGAGGAGGTCGGTGGCCTCTTTGGGGGCCTCAGTCTCAGAAAACAGGACTCCGAGTGTGATCAGGGCAGCCCAGACAATGTGGAGATGGAGACAGGGGTTGTGGCTTACTGGTTTGGGCCTTGGTGGCTCAGTCCTCCCTCTGCAACTTAAAACGCTGTGTCTTAGATCAAATAACCCCTCTGAACCTCAGTGGCTTCCTCTGTAAAAGGGGGCCCTGGATTTGTGAGGATTCTAGTGGGTGGCCTATCGTTGTCCAATACAGTGATTAGGGCTGTGCTGTCCTAAAAGGTCACTTCATGGAGACCCTAGCCAAAGCCTGGGGGCAAGGGGGAGGAGGGGAACAGAGCCTCTGGGTCCTGACTTGGGGAGGACCCTGCCAGAATGGCTGATGTGCCTCAGCACTTCCTCCTCTCCCCCACCTCCTCTGGCCACGCACCCCTCCCCGGGGCTTGGTCTGGGGGTACACTGGGGAGCCTGGAAAGGCAGCGAGACAGGAGTGTGACCTGATCAGGGTTGAACTTTGGGGAGCCGGCTGGACCTGACTTGGGATAGGGTTGGATTTCAGGTTCGTCCCCAGGACAATTCAGAGCTCCTCCTACTTATAACCCACCCTTTGTCTGCAGGCTCCTGTCTTTTGAAATCTGTCCACAAGGGCCTTTTAGCTACTTCCTCCGGTCAAGTACCTGCAGCCTTATGAACGGATACATTTAGCTGGGATTATTTACCTACCTGCCTCCCTCCCTCTTCCCCCTCCTCCCCTCCCCCCTCCCGCCTCCTCTCACAGGCCTGCCCAGATCTCCCAACAATCGCCCTACCTGTGACTCCCTTGCACATGCTGCTCTGAGGACACAGCCCACAGGAAATCCTGTGGCATCGGCCTCTCCAGTGGAATGGTGAGGCTGGCCTCCATTTAGCGCAGTTCCACTGAAACTGCTCCTTTCCTGACTCCAACGGACACCGATCGAGCATCTGTGATATCCCAGGCGCAGGGTTCTAGGTGCCCAGGATGCAGAGATAAACTAAACAAAGTCCCCGCCCCGCCCGGCCTGCCCTGAAGCTGACATTATAGAGGAGAGATGGAAGGCCAACAAATGAGTGCGTTCATGGCTTGTCCTGAGGTCCAGGTGATCAGTGCTGGGAGGAAGATGAAGGAGGGTCAGGACTCGGAAGGGAGCGTGCTCATCCTGTGAGGGCTGTCTGGGAAGGGTGAGGGAAGAGCATGGGCAAAAGTCCTGAGGTGGGACCAGGTTGTGGGACCAGGTTCAGACCGCAGCAAGGAGACCTTTGTGGGAGGGGATACGGCCCAGGCAAGGTTATAGGTCCTGTTTGGTCCTGGTGAGATCTTTATTTTTTCATATGTTTTTATTGATTTCAGAGAGAGGGAGAGAGAGAGATAGAGGCATCAATGATGAGAGAGAATCGTCCATTGGCTGCCTCCCATACGCCGCCCCCCTGCCCCCCAGTGAGGATTGAGCCTGCAACCCTGGCATGTGCCCCAACCAGAAATTGAACCGTGGCCTCCTGGTTCATAGGTTGATACTCAACCACAGAACCACACCGGCCTGGAGAGATCTTTGGGTTTTATGATGAGAGAGAAGAAGAGATGGAGAGTTTTAAGAGGAGTGTCAGATCGAATGTATGGTTTAAAGTCATGTGTGAGGCGCTAAGACTTTTGGAGGGCAAGAGCAGAAGCAGGGACCAGTTCGGAGGCTGATGGAGAGAATCCAGGGGCAGGTAATGCTGCCTTGGACCAGGGAGGTAGCCAGAGAGGTGGGCAGGAGCGGTCAGAGTTGAGCTGTGTTTGGAAGGTAGAGTCAGCAGGCTTTGCTGATGGGTTGGGTGTGCGGGATGAGAGGAGGGGCATCCTGGAGGCCTCCAAGGATGTGGGCCCGAGCACCCAGCGGCATAAGGGTGACTGGTGCTCGCTGAGATGTCAGACAGTGCAAACCCTACAGCAAACACATCCTCCCTCTGGAAACCGGAGGCCTCAGAGCTCTCTGACCACAGCCCCCTCTCCTTTATACGCGTCTTTCTTGTTCCTTTTGTTCTCCGTGGAGAAACTGAGGTTGGGGAAGTGCCAATGACCCGCCCAAGCCCACACCTGGAGCTGAGAGGCCGAGCCCCATTGCAAACCCAGGTCTCCTGACCCCCCCGGCTCTCTCCCTCTGCCTTGCCCAATCTAAGTTCTCCGGGATATCTCTATTTTAACAGAACTCCTGGGAACAAAACGCCTTAACAGAGAAGAATGAATTTATAATGGTGGCACCTCAGACACCTTGACAGGCTGTCAAGGGAGATATTTTTAGGCCGGGCTGAGAAACATCTTAGCCCTCCTGCGGGCCGCTGGGGCAGGGCTGCCTCCGCAGGCCTCCGTGTGCAAAGTGCAGATGAGGGCGACGCCAGGCAGGTGCCCCGTCTCCCAGACACTCAATGGCAAGGAAGAGCAGGGGCTGTCTCCCTGGGGGAGGGGGGTGTCCTTCCCTAAATAATTGCTCCCCCAAAAGATTTGCTCATTTCTCCTGTTGGAGGTTGATTCCCGGCCTGCCCAGAATGATCTCACATAATTGCAAGCAACAATGCATGTTCCTTGGTCCGTCACTTTGCAGAGCAACTCCTAGCAAACAGTTGAGTTGGAGGCGAGTTCCTGCATGATGGGGCTTTCATGCATTTATTTGAATTTCTTTCCTTCCTTCCTTTCTTTTTTCTGTGTCTCGGTTTGACTGTTTTCTCCTCCTCAATCCCCTCCTTGACTGCTGGTGTTGTCTCTATGGTCGTCAGCTCGGGCACGTTTTCTGTAAAAGTCTCAGTGGCTTTGTCCCCCAGGGAACCCACAGGCCCTTCAGAACAGCATCCTGACATCTCTCAAGCGGAGTGAGACATCTGTTAGCTCTCGATTCCGCACACCCTCCCAGCTCCCGAGCCCCAGACACCTTCCCAGCTAATGCGGTCTGACATCAGACTAACCACCCAGTTGTCATTTCTGAGGCTTTGTTTTTTTAGATCCAAACCGCAAGGTTTTTTTTTGTTTGTTTGTTAGTTTTGTGTGCCCTCTATTTGTAGCCAGCATCTAAATCCAAACCCGGCGGCTTTTTTTTTCCAAAGACTCCTCCGTGCAGATGTTCCCTGGCTGTCGGGGACGGCTTTTCCTGGATGACAGAGGAGAGTGGATTAGTGGCAACTTAGAGAAAAGGGCTCATTTGGAATAAACACCACCTCTTCGCTCCATGAAGAGTGTGGTAGAAAGATCGTCGGCCTGGTGTATTTTGGTTGGTGGAATTGTTTTTCTGTCCAGTTTTTTTTTCTTTCTTACTCTTTTTTTTTTTTTTTTTTAATTTTCCCTTTTAATCTGGGAAATGGCTGACAGGTCCTAGCAGATGTGGGGATGTCTGGGAAACCTCCCTAGAACCAGAGACTGCAAGGACAGGGCCCTCCCTTTGGTCAGGGTCCCTCGAAATGGACTCATCTGAACCCCACCCTCAGGACCCTTATCTTAGCCTCCGACTGTTGAAACTACCATTTGCAGAGTCATTTCCTTCAAATTTGGTCACCACTTATTTTGTAAAAAATACGTATGCTGCTACTGTAACGGAGAAACCAGTATCGCTTTGCACGGACAGAAGACAATTATTAAAAACAACAACAACAAATGGACTGAATGAAGTCCTTGGCCCCCTGGGCTTTGAGAGCGACGGGCAGCTCTCAGCACCTCTGCCTGTTCCTGAAGGTCTCCCAGCCCCGTGCCTCCTGCTGCGCGGGCTGCACTCACAGCTCAAGGGGCCACATGGGCGCCTCTTCACCCCCCACCTGACATCATCGCATGTCCTGCCAGAGCTGTGCTGACCACCCTTTGGCAAACAGTAACTGCTCATTTCCACATGTGGAAACTGAGGCGCCGGAAGGTAGAGCGACTTGCTGCAGATCACACAGCTGGTGGGTGACAGAGCCGGGGGGTGGAGGGGTGGGATGGTGCCTCCCTGCCCCAGCCTGCTCCCTGCACTGTCTCCTTCTTCATAAGCCTTTGCACGCTAATCCCCGTCATAGGGTGTGCTTAGGAGTGGAGGGCGGGGCAGGAGCACCTCACAAAGCTGCAGTGCTATTGTTCCTTCCGTCCCCCTGGTCTGGCTCTACGAGGTCCAAGCCCCCTTTTCATGTCTGTGGGTCACCCTTGGGGGTAAGAGGCCAAGGTTCACAACCTAAGCTGCTCTTTGACCCCACAAAGGACTCGGGCCCCTGTCCTTTCCTCTGCGGGGGAAGGGGAGGGGGCTGGGGTCCCCAGCTCTGAGCAAAGTGTGGAGAAGGGTTGGTGGGCTTGAGGGGCGGATGCTATCTCCTGCCCCAGCGGTTCCCCAACATCCTTTCTTCAGAGGCTCACAAGTGGGAGGTTCCTATCACATTCCCCTCCTTCCTGAAGCCACCCACAGGGACACAGGGTAACTTTCTTTTAAAAAAAATATGCTTCTTTTATTGATTTTAAATATATATTTATTGATGTCAGAGAGGAATGGAGAGGTAGAGAGAGAAACATCAATGATGAAAGAAATCATTGATTGGCTGCCTCCTGCACGCCCCACACTGGAGATTGACCTTCCTTCCTTCCTTCCTTCCTTCCTTCCTTCCTTCCTTCCTTTCTTTCTTTCTTTCTTCCTTCCTTCCTTCCTTCCTTCCTTCTTTCTTTCATTGACTTTAGAGAGAGGAAAGGAGAGACGGATAGAGAGATAGAAACATCGATGAATGGGCTGCATGCCCCCTACTAGGGATTGAGCTGGCAACTTGGGCATGTGCCCAGACTGAGAATCGAGCCAATGACCTCTTGGTTCATGGGTCCGTGCTCAATCGCTGAGCCACACCAGCCGGGCCAGGCGAACTTCCTTTAGTGCTAGTAAGTGGGAGGCTGTTGGGTTCCCGAGGCCTTCAGCAGAGCTTGCTGATGGGGTCGCACCTCCCCCACCTGCTCCAAAAGGTGTGCTGTGCCCGTCGGTGGCCCTGCAGCACACCTGGCTGGGCTGGGCATCCAGTGCCAGCTCTCAGCCCTGCGCCAGGCCACACAGCCTGCTAGCTGAAGCCAGTCGCCAGCGGGCAGGACCACCAGCACCTCTAACTCAAAATGCCCCAAACCGAAGCCAAGTCCCTCGCAATTCCTCCTCTCGCCTCCGCCCCAGATCTGCTTCTGTCGCTGCCTTCCTTCATCAGCCGCCCTCCTTCACTGCCAGTGGAAGGGTTTGGAAACACGCAGACCTCTCCACCCCCTGCCTCCCACGCAGCCGCCCCTCACGTCCATGGATCCTCCTGAGAGTTCTTCCACCTCCTCCCCTCCCCTGCTCTCCTCGGAGCCTGTGTCGTCTGTGGACAGATGGCAGCTGACCCTCCTGCCCGGCTCGCTGCCCCAGTCATCTTCACAGACCAACACAGAGCCCAAGGCCTGGAGCGCCCTGCATCTTCAGTACACGTTGGTGGGAATGAGAACAAACGCATGGACCCCCAGGCAATGTCCTTTGTATCTTCCCGTAAGAATATGCATGTTGAGCCCTCGCCGGTTTGGCCCAGTGGATAGAGTGTCAGCCTGCGAACTGAAAGGTCCCAGGTTCGATTCCGGACAAGGCTACATACCCGGGTTATGGGCTCGATTCCCAATGGGGGACTTGCAGGAGGCAGCTGATCCATGATTCTCTCTCATCATGGATGTTTCTCTGAAATCAATAAAAATATATTTTACAAAACCCCCACAAATGTATTTAAAAAAAAAGGAATATGCATTTTGAAACAGCTCTGGGGGCAGATAAAGGGAAGGTCAAATCCTGACTGTACTTCGTTATCTTGAGTGTATTCGTGAGACATTCGATGACGGAGAAATGTACACAGAGGGCCCGGGACCTGAGGTGATGGAGAAGGTGAGCTCAGCCTCTCTGAAAGTCAGTGTCCTTGTCTATAAAACGGGAAAACAACGGTATCTACTCCAGAGGGTGAGGGTGAAAGGAAATCATGGAAGCCACGCCCACCAAAGCACTGGTTCCTTCTCCATCAATGTAAGCTCTTACCATTATTCCTCAATAAATAGGGTTTCATCTGATCTCGAAGGACACCCTCTGAGAATGTCCAGCATCGTGTAGTGTGTTTCCCCCCAGTCCTTAACTATATCTTTTTGCTGACCAGCAATGGTTAAGATGCCTAGAGTTTTTTTAAAAAAAAATAAAATAAATAAAGCTTATTTTAAGAACCATTCCTTGGAACATTATTTCATTACTTAAACTTTCTGCTGACTCATCTGTTCCTTGGTAACTGAGTCTTTCTTTACCAATAACTTTAATTACATCAATCACTCATTCCCAAATCTGCTGAGTAATGAAAACTCCTAGCGGCGATGCCATGGACTTCTGTCACACAAGCAGGGCTTGTGGAAGGAGGACAGGTTTTTTTTCCTCCCTTCCTTCCTTCCTTCCTCCCTTCCTCCCTCCCTCCCTCCCTCCCTCCCTTCCTTCCTTCCTTCCT
>NW_006300373.1:3162167-3162854 GCF_000327345.1 Myotis davidii
AATAGCCATCAGTACTTCAAACAGGGAAACTATGTTTAGCTTTCATGATCTGCTATCTGTCCATCTACCTCTCTATCAATTTATAATTAGCAATCTCCATGGCAGGAGGAACGACAACTCATAATTTCTCAAATTGCATGGGGTGAAATTTGTTTCATCTGATATTTCTGAGTCATAAGGCTCATGTCTCCACCTTGGGGGTAAAATAAATAATGTTTGAGAATTCCCACACCTGTGCTAACAGCTGCTAATAGCATCCGTTCAAGGGTTAACATATTAACTAAATAATTGTTTTGTTGTCCATAATAATAGCTACCTTATTGAGCTCTTAGGAGATGCCAATTATTGTACTAAAGGTTTTACATACATGATCTCGGGAGCTCTCCATCCAACCTATGGAGGAGGTGCTCCTATTATCCCATTTTACAGATGAGGAAACTAAGGCACTGAATGGTTTACTTGTGTAAGTAGGTGTCAGAGTGGGATATGAACCGGGAAATGTCTGGCTCTCATTTTCTGGGCCTCGATGGAGCAGGAGGGGGGACCAACCTATGGGAGGTGCTCCTATTATCCCATTTTACAGATGAGGAAACTAAGGCACTGAATGGTTTACTTGTGTAAGTAGGTGTCAGAGTGGGATATGAACCGGGAAATGTCTGGCTCTCATTTTCTGGGCCTCGATGGGGA
>NW_006300373.1:3164250-3164612 GCF_000327345.1 Myotis davidii
CTGCCATCTGGGCTCCTCAGTAGCCCCAGCCCAGTCCCGAGTCCTGACACTTCCCTATGGAATGCCAATCCAGGGATTTGGAGCGCGTTGGGATGAAGAGCGAGCTTGGGGACCACGTTGTATGGGTTCCTGTCCCTCCAAGCCCTCCCTCCCCCGCCCCACCTCAGCCAATGACACCACCATCTAGAAACCTGAGACTCAGCCTCTGCCCTTCCCACCTTCTCCAAAGTGTCACCCCCCCAGTGACCAAATCTGGATGAGATTTGGTGGGTTCAACCTCCTCGATCCCTACTTCCCTTCGTTCCTCCCGCCATCCCTGAGACCTGCTGTCATTTCTCACCTCCTCGGTGACGCCCCAGCAT
>NW_006300373.1:3182842-3186719 GCF_000327345.1 Myotis davidii
TTCGCTGTTTTTCTGGCTAGTCATGGCTCGATTCTACTGCGAGTAGATGAAGGTACCGGCCATGTTCTGAGCTTGAAATGTTATCTGATGCTGCAGGGAAGCAGGGATCCTCCATTTGGTGAGAGGAGTCAGATGCAGGTAGGGTGTGGTGGGTGCATCTCTTTAAACCCTGCCCGGGGCGCACGCTTTTCCTCCCCTCGCCTCCAGGCCCTAGTCGCCTCCCTCTGAGGCTGTGACGTCAGCCCCCTCACAGGCCTCCCTGTCTCCAGGCTCTCCCTACGCCTTCCCATCGTCATTCTCTTACCTCATCAGCCAGGAGACAGAGGCCGGGGGAGCTAGGGGAGGTTGTAGAGCAGGAGAGTGACAAAAACAGAGCTGAACTTCAGCACGATTAAAGTCCCAATTCCTCCCTGTGTCATTGGAAGCTCTTCATCTGCCTGACCCCACTCTCCGATGTGACCCCGTCTCCCAAAACCCTTCATGGGCATTTTGCTGGGGTCACACTGGCTAAGCAGTCACTCCACAAGCCCCTTTCCAGGCTGGTTCTTCAGCCTCAGAGCAGCCCATCCCAATCACATTGTCTAAATCCCTTCTCAGCTCTGAGATCGACTCGAGTGCTTCTAGAGGCTTCTAGGGCTTTCTCAATGGCTCCTGCTCACCCTGCGTTCTCTCCGTGGGGGCTGCTGCTGAGGAAGGAACAGCAGAGTGCCAGGCTCTGGGGTCAGTGGAGCTGGGTTGGCATCGCACCTCTGCCCCGTACCAGCTTCGTCACTTTGGGTGAATGGCTTAACCTGCCAGAGCCTCCGTTTCGCCACAGTAAAGTAACGATGACGGTGTCCGAGTCCCGGGAGCATGTCTGTGGAGTGCGGAAGGGGTTGCTCATTCATTCTAGCATCCCTGCAGAGCCAGTATGGTCACTGGTGACATTTTGAGTGGCCGCGCTTAAGGACTGGAACCAAGATGTTTCTTGGCATTGGGTGGTTCCGTACGCACATAGATCTGGTTCTGAGCTCTCGTGGTCCACTTGGCTGGAGCCTGTGCCATACCATTTGTCTTACGAGGGCTTCGCAGTGTGTCTTCAAGCCGGGAGGGCAGGCCTTGCTTTTTCCTCTTCCTTATCGAAACCAATTGAGTATTTCATTCCCCCACACCGAGTTCTAGATGAGTTGATCAAGCGTTTAAACCACGTATCTCTGTAGACTCTACAAAGAGTGTAAACCAGAGTGTACCAGGCCCAGAGTCTTAGCTTCAGAGTCATGGGGGCAAGAGCATCCAGGGGATGGATGCTCTGAGGACACAGGATGAGGGCGGAAGAACGTACACACCAGGGTTCTATCAGAATCCACTTCGAGAACCCGGGCAGCCAGTGCTCAGGGGCACCTGAGGGCCCGGGGGTCGCACCTCGGGTGGGAGGGAGGACGAAGGCCTGTGCGGCTCTGAGGCGGGTGGGCGAGGAACCAGGAGGAAGAGGCACCTCCCTGCTCTTTGTCGGGGTGGAGCCGGCCTCGTGAATACTTGGGCCCTCCAGGCACCCACACCCAACGCGGGCAGTTTCCTCACTTCCATCTGGGCTCCTCAGTAGCCCCAGCCCAGTCCCGAGTCCTGACACTTCCCTATGGAATGCCAATCCAGGGATTTGGAGCGCGTTGGGATGAAGAGCGAGCTTGGGGACCACGTTGTCTGGGTTCCTGTCCTTCCAAGCCCTCCCTCCCCCGCCCCACCTCAGCCAATGACACCACCATCTAGAAATCTGAGACTCAGCCTCAGCCCTTCCCACCTTCTCCACAGTGTCACCCCCCCAGTGACCAAATCTGGATGAGATTTGGTGGGTTCAACCTCCTCGATCCCTACTTCCCTTCGTTCCTCCCGCCATCCCTGAGACCTGCTGTCATAGGCCAATGGATTAAATAGAGAACCCAGAAACCAATCCAAACCAATAAGCTCAATTAATATTGAGAAAGGAGGTAAAAACATACAATGGAGACAAAACATCTCTTCTATAAATGGTGCAGGGAAATTTGGTCAGAGATATGCATGCCTTCCCCTCCCTGCAATACTTCATGGCTCGCTGCTGCCCTCATGCAAGGCCCAAACTCCAAAGCACGACACTTCTTCAAGCTCTGTGCTCTATACCTGTGACCCTGTGCCATTTCTATGCACTATTTTGTCTCTGGCTGTCACACATGCTATTCCCTCTGCCTGACAGGCCCAGGCGTCACTCTCTCCCTTCTCCCTTCTACAGTCAGCGCCGCCGTAGTAAAAGGTCTGTGCGCAGTAAGAGCTCCCTCCTCCCTCGGTCTCTGCCCCTCTCTGTGCTAGAGGCATAAAGTAGGGGATAAGCACAATTTGCCAGTCGTGTGACCGTGGGAACTTAATTCGCCTCTGAGGTTCAGTTTCTCTATCTGTAAAATGGGACACCGTCATGGTGACAAGAGTCCATTTCAAAAGTCAATGTATGATTCGGTGTCTCGTAGGATTGTTGTGAGGGTTGAAGGCACATTTTTATAGGCCAGAAGGGGAATAAACAAAGGCATAAGGCCCAGTTCTAGTCTTCAGGAACTTTCCATGAGATCTGATTCCTACCACCAGGGCTAACAGCTCTTGGAGGGCCCTTGCCTTCCTTCTTTTTTCATAAAGGAACCCCAACTTGGTTTGGGATGGCAACATACCCAGACCTAGGGGATGAACCATGTATGTCCAGGCCAGCTGAGATACGTCCATTCCCCTTGGCCAGATAGATGCTCACTTTCTCAGCCTTCCTTGCTGCTAGGTGATCATGTGATCAATTCTAGCCAATGAGACATGAAGAGACAGATGTCTACTTCTTTCTGAATATCAGCCTCTACTTTCGTAAAATGAGGACATGGGGATCAAAGAACAGTGATGTTTCACTTCCCTACCCCCTACTTTTTAAGAGTAGAGGATCTCAGTTTGTTTTTTTGTTCCAAAAAATTGCACATGGAATCCTAATATATACAACAAGTAAAGGACAATCGGCCACATTGGAAGGGAGATGGGCGAGTGCAGGGACCCTCTCATAGACTTTGCAGGCAGCCCCTGAAGTACGTTTACAAAACAACACTGGGAAAACCACTGGGTTGGAGCACCTCTGCATCCTGTAGGAGACGTGTGATTTTATTTGTGCATTATTTTTGGACCCTTATTCTGGTCCAGTCTCCTTAATTTTTGTCAGGAACCATCTCTCCTTGCTCCTGGACCCATATGGGTTGGATGAAGTTAATTCAATTCTGATTCTCGGGCAGGACATATTATTTAGGCCTGACCAACAGTCCCTGCCCCCTGGATACAGGGATTGGTTCAGGAATGTGCACATGACCCCGTTTGGTGCAGAAAGACTGAGATCTGAGATGTTATTAAAGTTGAAGAGAGGTGGAGGCCTTCCTTTCCCATTGAACTTGAACCCTGGGACGATGAAACCTGAGAGCAGAGCCCACATGGAAGGCAGCAGAGCTGAGCGGTGGAAAGAGACCAGACCTTCGAGACTTTGAGCTCTTGGATTCAGCTTTGCCTGAAGACAGACAGCGCTACCACGGGATTTTTTGTGTTTGTGAGGCAATAAATTCCCTTTGGTTTAAGTAGTTTGCGTTTTACCTTCTATTTTTGTAACCCAAAGAGCCCCAATTAGTACAGATCCTTTCCAGACCCAGAATCCTGGGATCTTCTGAGAGGCAGATATGCAGTCTGTTCACAAACTTTCCAGTGGTCCTCCTCCTGGGCCTGTGGTAGGATTGTACTTCCCACTCATTGTGAGTAGTAAGCATGGCACCTGACTTCCTTGGCCAATGAAATTCGAGTGGAAGTGAGATGGGTCAGTTCCGGGTGGGCTCTTTAAAAGCCAGTGCGTGGTTCACCACTC
>NW_006300373.1:3186796-3189190 GCF_000327345.1 Myotis davidii
GCCTGGGTCCCAGACTGAGGACAACGTGGAGCAGAGAGCCCTGCTGACCCTCAGTGGATCTGTACCGTGAGCAAGAAATAAACTCTTGTTGTTTTAAGCCATTGAGATGTTGGGTCCTTTGTTACAACACCATACCTTAGCCTATCCTGAAAAACACATTCAGAATTCTTCTTCTGCTCCTCCCACTTTTCCTCTTCCTCCTCCTTCCTCCTCTTCCTCCTCCTCCTCCTCCTCCCGTTCATGGAAAAAAATTACTACTACTCTGACATTTCTAAAAACAAAACAAAAAGGGTGACAATATGATAAAGATACAGCTACAAGGAAGAAGAGGGCTCAGCTAGGGCTGGAGGGGTGTGTCTCCCTGCTTTGCCCAGCAAATATCACTCCATTTCTTATTTTCTGTCCATAGATGTTAGAAGGCATCCATGAATGCTCATCTCCTGCCTTCCCAATGATATCCAAGTGGACATTGGCAGAGATAACCACCCTCCCCCTACAAAACCATGCCCCTGGCATCACCACCGGTGCCAATCAATCGCAGCCGTCAGTCAGGCATCCTTCCCAGCACTGGCATGAGCAGGCCAACTTCCTAATCATATTACTGGACTCAGGGCTCTGAGTTCTGGAAGAAAACCTTCCCCAGTAATCCCCCCTCATTAGCTTATGACAATTAACAAGATCCTGAAGGTTGCACTACGGAATTCATAACATAGTGCTCTGCCAAGATTTTTTTTAAAAAAATCGATGATTAAAAAAAGTTACATTGGCCTTCATTGTTAATAAGCAATTTCTAGAGCGGATCGGTTAATTAGGCCAGAGCTCAAGATCCTGCAGCTGGGGTGGAGGCTTGGCAATGACTGAGTTCTTCGGAAAGCAGAAAAGTAGAAGCAAAACATTCCTGAAGCTTGAATGTGATCATCATCACTCACATATAGGACACTGGTGTAGCTCAGGTGACTCAGAATTTCCTGCCGACCAGGGCCAGACAGCCCACGCCAACACGCACACAGCAGGCCTTATGGGAGTGGTGGGGACTGCAGGGAATTCACAGGGACACCTTACCTACATTCAGCCCTAGCCGATAGTCACCACACAGGAATGCAGGCCCCATGTTGCTAGTTTTTTCAACACATTTTTTTCAGGAAAATTTAAAATCCACAGACGTCGTCGCTGACATCACATTTCCCCTAAAATACGACTGTAACATCCAAACTCCGTGAGCACCGCAGGCAGAATGTTTGGTAGCGTGTAACAGGGTCGCCCTTCTTATCTCTTTGCATTGGGAATTATCTCCATTCTACAGACCAGGAAACGGAGGCTCAGGAAGGGGCAGTGACTCACCCAACAGGACATGGCCAGACTCAAACTCAAATCCATACCCACTGATCCAACTCGACGCTTTCTCTTCCTCTTGTATCCCAGCTGTCTCCTCACAGCACAGGTATGTGACAGACAGGCTCCATGCCCACCCCAGATTCCTGCTTCCACCTCTGAGGGATGCTAGCTAGGTTTTCCATGGGAAGCCACTGCCAGGACTACATTTCCCAGCCTCCCTCTAGGTCAGCGGTTCTCAACCTGTGGGTCGCCAACCTGTGGGTTGCGACTCCTTTGGGGGTCGAACGACCCTTTCCCAGGGGTCACTTAAGACCATCGGAAAACACATATATAATTACATATTGTTTTTGTGATTAATCACTTTGCTTTGATTATGTTCAATTTGTAACAATGAAAATACATCCTGCATATCAGATATTTACATGACGATTCATCACAGTAGCAGAATTACAGTTATGAAGTAGCAACGCAGATAATTTTATGGTTGGAGGTCACCACAACTTGAGGAACTGTATTAAAGGGTCGCGGCATTAGGAAGGTTGAGAACCACTGCTCTAGGTGAAATCATGTGACTAGTT
Organism: Myotis davidii; assembly: GCF_000327345.1. Lineage (NCBI taxonomy): Eukaryota > Metazoa > Chordata > Mammalia > Chiroptera > Vespertilionidae > Myotis > Myotis davidii. Next base: position 3,188,710 of record NW_006300373.1, read on the forward strand.
CTTGCCAATGGAATCTGATAGGAAGGAATAGCTGTTATCTCCAGGCATCAGCAATTAAGAAATGAGTGTGCTTTCCCTTCTTTCTCTTCTTCCACCTCTGACACAGCTAGCTTGGCAACCATCCTTAGAGATAAAAGGAACACAAGGCAATAAATCTGGGTTTCTGAGTCATCATTTTGAGGAAATCTACCTCCAATTAGAAGCATTCACTGGGACTTGACATCAGGGAAAACGAAATTTCCATTGCATTTGAGCCACTATACATGTTTGGTTGTATTTGTTACAGCAACTAGCATTACCTTGATCATAAACATATGAATGGATTTTTAAAAATACCCTCCCCCCCACTTCTGTTTCAGTGGGAGGACTTTGTAATGGACAGGTCATCTACCTGAATGCAACAGGACTTGGGTGAGAAAATGACTCATATTAAGTTTGGTTTCTGGAGATGGGGGTTGAGTGGCCCTGAGTGTCACTGCAT
>NW_006300373.1:3189379-3193109 GCF_000327345.1 Myotis davidii
CCACCGCCGCCCGCCCCCTGCCCCGCCTCAACCTGGCTTTGAAGAAGGACTTGTTCATATTTCAGCTGGAGATGAACATATCATCATATGCGCCCTCCTGGAGGAAGACAAAAGACAAAACAAGCATTTGGCCTGTCTGGGCCACACACCCTCAACCAAGATAGGAGCCAGCATGTTTGAGAACATCAAAGGCAGTGTGATATCTTAAGCATAAGGAGATTAACATTTACAAAGCTTTGCCCCTCGGCCTGTTCCCAGGAATCCAGCAGACAGAGCCAGGAGGGACAATTAACATCACCCATCTACAGCGGGGTCCTCTGCCAGCTCATGTTTGAGCTTTCTGCTAGATTGGGGGTGAAGGAGGCAGAGCCTGGTCTCATATTCCAACGAGAACCCTCCGTACACAAGGGGGGGTGTTAAAACGCCCTGGGAAATGAGAGCATGGGTACCAAGTCCTGGGGGAGAATTCTGCCCCCACACATACCAAGCCACAAGCCACTGAGAGAGAGAGAGAGAGAGAGAGAGAGAGAGAGAGTCTTTACCCACCTTCATACAGTCAGAAGCAGTCAGCGCCCTCCTAAGCCAGCCAGTCCGTACAAAAGCAGAGATGAGATGGTCTTCGAGGACGGAGGAGGGGTGAGGCACGGGGTTGTCTCTTTGAAGCAATAGGCCAAGAATATCTCAACACACTCCCCAGTACCAGCCACAGTAGGCAATGGACGGGGACCAAAATCCCTTACAGCTGTTGGAAACCATACCCTATTCAGAGATAATTGGCAATTAGTTAAACAACTCCTGTTTAAAAGACTCCTCCTCTCCACCCTCAAAGACAGCTGTGTTTAAAAGGGGGCGGGGAGAGACTTCTGAGGAAATGTGGAAACCTAATCTTCAAGTCAATAAAACAAAACAGGAGTAAGCGAGCGAGAGGATTTAAAAATATGGAACATCTCTCGAAAACCCACTGCTCCAGATTCCGCTTGCCACATGAGATGGCCGTCAGTTTGGGGGTCAGAAAGGCCGAGGTCTGAGTACCTGCTCTGCCATTGACCAGCTGTGTGAATTTGGCTAGTTTCTGAAACTTGTCTCAGACCCAGTTTTCTCATCTGGAAAATGGGGGTGATGGTGTTGTGAAGGTTAAGTGAGAGGGTGCAATGAGCCTGGCACACAGTGTGCACTCAGAAGTGTTAGCCCTCAGGCATACACGCGCCTTAAAATCCAAATTCCTCAGCCTGGCTTTCAGAGTCCTCCACAATTTGTCGCCGGCCTACTCTTCCACACTCCCCACTTTTTATGTCCTCTATGAACTAGCAACGGAAAGGAAATGAGTCCCGGAGGCCTTAGTCTCCCAATCTGTGAAATGGAATAGATGACCTGGATTCTCTCTCAGGTCCCTATCAATCCTTTCCTCCCATCTCAGGTGTCAGCCATACCAAGTCCTCAAGAGGAGGCTCAATGGCCACCAGGAAGCTTTGCTGGGAAGGAAGGGATTGCTACCTGTAAAGCTCAAACCGGTTGCAAACGCTTGGCCCTTTTGATTGACCTGCACTATATTTTTAAACAACAGAAACTATTGCAAAAAATAAATAAATAAAAATGGAGGGGTTTCCAGCTTCTCTAAAATAAGTCAGAAAACCTGGCAAATCTGGCCCCACATTCCTGGACAAAAGCTATCATCTGGAGATGGGTCACTGCTGCCCCCTGCAGGTGGGGCAGGCACTTACAGATTTCTCCACTTCCAAAGTTTCCCTGATGGACTTTGCCTGCCTGAGCCCTGGGATCATCATCATCCCCTCTCTGCCCCTCCTCTTCTTCTCCCTCCTCTTCTTCATCCCCTCCTCCTCACTCCCCTCTTTCTATTTTCTTCTTGTAGGAACCACTTATTGCTTTTTAAAATATATTTGTATTGATTTCAGAGAGGAAGGGAGAGGGAGAGAGAGAGAAACATCAATGATGAAAGGGAACCATTGATTGGCTGCCTCCTACATGCCCTCTACTGGGGATCGAGCCCCAACCCGGGCATGTGCTCTTGACGGAATCAAACCCGGGACCCTTCAGTCCACAGGCCGATGCTCTATCCATTGAGCCAGACTAGCCAGGGCGGTTTATTGCTTTCCACCAGCAGCTATTGCCACCCTCCCCACCATGGCAGCCCTTCCTCCTCGGCCCGCTGCCCCGACCCATGTCCTCACTGAAGTTCAACTGCCCCCCTGCCTCTGAGGCCGGGAAGAGACAACCACTGCAGAGCCACTGACTGCAACAGAAATCAGACGGCGCAGAGAGAGGGGGAGGCCGATCCATAATTTATGGTATGGCGGAGTGTGAGTGACAGGCAGCAGCGGGAGGCCTCAGCACCTTATCGATCCTTTCAAAAAACCTGCGAAAGGGCCCGTGCTGAGGGCCGGGGGAGGCATCGGAGGTGCAAGCGGGGGCAAGTCCATTAAGGACGCACCGCAGCCAGGCCGGCCGCCGGGGTGGGCAGGGGGCTCGGGCAGGTGGGGTACGCGCGTGCACACACACACACACACACACACATGCACGCTTCCGATCGATGACACCATGTCAAACCATAAAATGCATGCGTTGGCTCTTAAGCCAAATGTGCGTGAGATTTTTTAAAAGCATTGATTCAGGATGGATCAATGGAAATTGAGGCCTATATATGTTTTTTCTCCCTGAGCAAAAAGGGGGTAATGACACTTTGCAGAGAGGCATCCGGCAGGGGTGAGAAGAGGAACCGTTCTATGAGGAGTGCCTTCTCCTTCCCTGGCCACCAGAGAGCTCTGGGGGGGAAGGTCAAGTGCCTGCTGCCGCTTGCCCTCCCGCAGTGGAGGTGCTCGCTGTAACTGGGGTGTCCACCTGTCAGCATCCAGGATTGATTCCACTCTTTCTCCACCCGCGCCCTCCCCGCCCCCCCACGTGACCGTGTACATGCTTTCCCATAGCGCTCAGCACGACTGATAGGATTGCTGCTGGTGTTTTGTTTGTCTGTGATTTTTGAATAGAAGGTGAATTACTTGAGGGCAGGGGCCTCGTGTGTCTTGTGCACTCATATAGCCCCGGAGCTTAGGATTTGGCACAGAGCGGGCGCTCAGTAAATATTTGTTGAAATAAGGGAAATAGGGAATGAGAGAGGGAAGAAAGGAAGGGAGGGAGGGAGGAAGGAAGGGGAGAAGGAGAGAAGGAGGGAGGGAGAAGGAAGGAAAGGAGGAGTCACACCAAGTAGGAGACCACACCCCAGAGATGCTGCCATCAGCACTGTTCCTATAAAATAGAAAAACAACAAGCAAGCTCACCAGTTGTGACCTGCGGGCTTTCACGGGGCTGCTCCCCTCGGGCCAGGCACCCTAACCAGACGCTCTGCATTTAGGCTTTAGAGCAGGGGTGGGCAAACTTTTTGACTCGAGGGCCACAATGGGTTCTTAAACTGGACCGGAGGCCGGAACAAAAGCATGGATGGAGTGTTTGTGTGAACTGATATAAATTCAAAGTAAACATCAGTACATAAAAGGGTACGGTCTTTTTTTTCAATAGTTTTATTCATTTCAAACGGGCCGGATCCGGTCCACGGGCCGTAGTTTGCCCACGGCTGCTTTAGAGTCACCCAGAAACGCCTGTTATCAAAAGTTGCTCTTTGGGGGGATGACCTCGTCATTCTGCCCGAATCAATGAAATTCAAGCAGCACCCCGATTGATCGAGCCTACCCAATGTGTCAGGGCCGGGGGGGGGGGG
>NW_006300373.1:3193256-3201231 GCF_000327345.1 Myotis davidii
GGCATCCGGGCTCTCCCTCGGGGATGGAGGCTGGAGGCCTGCTTTTATTTCTCGGTGCCCTTTCCGGAGCCACCTGTCATTTTTCACTGTCGTGAGCACTTACCTGGCCAGGACAGTCAGACAGGATGATGGGATGAAATGAATCTTCACCACCCGCGAGAGAGCCATGGGGGGGAGAGGTAATTCCACCAGCAGGCCTGTGACCTGCCCCCCTCCCCCACCACCTCACCCCCTCTTGGGAAGAAACGGTTGGAGAGAATCATTTGATGTGGCCGGTGTTCACGAAGATGATTATTTATTTCCCTCAATCACTTTCCAAGACCCCAGTCTCATTCGATTTGTTATCGAAAGGATAGCTGAATCACAGACTCTGGGGGTGGGGGCGAGAGGGAAGCAGGGATGGGGTGAAGAGTATGGGAGGGGGCAGAGGAGAGATTAGAAAGTGCTTGCTCCAAATGATTCGCTCTCCTTTTACTCTTTTTTCCAATTGCTTCAATATGTCTCTCCTTTTTCCCTTCCCAATCCCACTCGCTCCCCACCCCCTCCTCTCCTCTCTGTCTGCTTCTCTTTCGGTTTAATCGGCCCCCTCTCATCTTCCCTTTCCCCCTGCCTTGGCCTCCAGCCAGGCTCACAGACAAACTTGACCTCTAATCATCTCTGACAGTGGGATCACCTGTGCAGAGCAAGGAGCCGTGTCTTTCACTGGGCGCACCCTGTGGGCTTCCAGCAGCGAGAACTCAGCCCCTGGGGAGCCTGGAACAGGACTGGCTCCTTCTCAGGTCCTGGCTGTTCAGGCCGAGGGTGCCCCTTGACCCCTGATCTGGTCTCTACCAGGAAGCCTTCAGCCATTCTTGGGTGCTGCTCAGAGTCGGGGGGGGGGGGCGGGCGCAGCGTTTCCCAGATACCTCCTCCCGCTCCTAGATGCTCTGTCTGCACAGTGTTCGGTGCCCCCAGGGCAGGGGGCTGAGCCAGCCGGCGAGTCCTGCATGAGGGCGTCCCTTGGCCCTCGTCCAGAGTCTTCAGCCCCTGGAAATGCCTTAGAGCAGTGGTTCTCAACCTGTGGGTCGCGACCCCTTTGGGGTCGAACGACCCTTCCACAGGGGTCTCCTAAGACCATCCTGCATATCAGATATTTACATTATGATTCATCACAGTAGCAACATTACAGTGATGAAGTAGCAACGAAAATAATGTTATGGTTGGGTCACAACATGAGGAACTGTATTGAAAGGGCCAGAAGGTTGAGAACCGCTGCCTTAGAGTCCTGCCTGAAGTCCTCCGAGGGCCTACAACCGGAACAGGAGGTCCCTTTTGCAGAGTCTTCCCCTTCACGTCTTTTATGACCGCGGCAATTCTGTGATTGGCACGGTGTAGGATCCCCTCCCCAGCAGTCTCTAAGCTCCATGGCGTCGGGGGCCACGTCTGACTTGCTCATGTCTGTACCCTCAACACCTAACACAGTGCCCGGCACATAGTTGTCACCCACTCAGTATTTTTTTTAAATATATTTTTTATTGACTTCAGAGAGGAAGGGAGAAGGAGAGAGAGAGAGAGAAACATCCATGATGAGAGAGAATCATGGATCGGCTGCCTCCTGCATGCACCCTCCTGGGGATCGAGCCCACAACCTGGGCATGTGCCCTTGACTGGAATCGAACCCAGGATCCTTCAGTCCCCAGGCCAGCCGACACTCTATCCACTGAGCCAAATCAACGAGGGCACCCACTCAGTGTGGATTGAGTGGATGGATGGATGGATGGATGGATGGATAATGGATGGGTGGATGGATGGATGGATGAATAATGGATGGATGGATGGATGAATAGATGATGGAGGATGGATGGATGATGAAGGATGGATGGAGACATCATGGAGGATGGATGGATGGATGGATGGATGGATGGATAATGAATGGATGGATGGATGGATGGATGGATGGATGATGGATGGATGGATGGATGGATGGATGATGAATGGATGGATGGATGGATGGACGGACGGATAATGGAGCTGAGATCCACAACTAGCCCACGTTTTTCCACCACATTCGTTCCAACACTGCCTGATGGTTGGCAAAGGGGATCCTATCTGGGCTAGAGCTGCTCCTCATCCCAGTGGGCGGAGCAGGTCAGAGCGAAGGATCCGGATGTGCAAATCCCCTTCAACGGGGCACACGTGACCCCGGGATTCCACGCCGGGCGTAACGGTTGCACCCGATTCCTTATTTCCATTAAGGAGAACGGTGGCAGGTGCAAAACCCGGAGATTAGCCCCAGAATTAAGATATGAAAAGCATGTGAGATCACTAAACTCCAATTAGGGAAATTAAATTGTGCACACTTCCCTCCTGACGCAGTACCGGGCGCTTGCATTAGCTCTGGGCTCCGGTTCTAATAAAATTAGAGAATAACACTTTAATTGAATTGCGCTTAAAAGGATCATGCTGACAAATGTGATTGTATCTGCCTGGGATGCACACCTTCTCCTGCAATCGTTAAATCCAATGAAATGCCAGCCCAGAGATCTTGACAGGTTTCTGAAACAATCCGTGAACCGTGCTGTATCTGGGAGAATCTAATCAATTTAGAGCCGCCTCATTAAGGACTTGGCTGCGAACGGATACTTAAAAATCAAAGCAAATTACTGCACTCCACGGATAACTAGCTAATCATATCGATACAACATGGATGGATTGTGTTGCAACAATTCATTTCCTCTTTAAGAAGCCTCTGTCACCCATAATTTAGGGATTGAGATTCATAAGCCTGGCGCAGACAGCTCCAATGTCAATGATTTTCCTGGGCTCAGCACGGAGCGGGTGCACGCTCCCCCAAGGAGTGGGGGTGAGCCAGAGACAGTCCCTTCACCCCTTTAATGTATATTCAGCCCACTCCTCAAGCTCATTCCCGGAGGTTGAGCCTAAGGCTTCCGTTATGCAGAAGGGGAATTGCAAGCTCCGAGACACAGCAGGATCACCGTGCTCGTCCTAGTTGGGAGGACCATCACCTCCATTTGCAGAGGAGGAAGCCGAAGCACACAGGGAAGGAATGGCTCATGCTGCGTCCCATCCCAGCGCTCTCCGTGGGTTTCTCTAGAACTTTCCAGAACTCTCCTTGGGTCCCGCTCTTTCCACTCCCAACCACCTTCTGGGGCAACTCCCCCTGGTGCCAGCGTCGAGGCCTGAGGGTCACGGTGAGTGGCGGGGGCCTAGACAGCTTTCCAAGACGCAGGGCAGACCCGTTCAGACCACTCTCCCTGGGCACCCAGCTCACGCCTGCACAGATACACCTTTCCATATGCTCCTTTTGTGTTTTATTATTATTATTTTTTTAAAATAGATTTTTATTGATTTTAGAGAGGAAGGGGAAGGAAGAGAGATAGAGACATCAATGAAGAGAGAGGGTCATCCATCAACTGCCTCCTGCACTCCCCACACTGGGGATGGAGCCTGCCACCTAGGCATGTGCCCTGACCGGGAATCGAGCCGTGACCTCCCGGTTCATAGGTCGACACTCAACCACTGAGCCACACAGGCCGGGCTGCTCCTTTGTAGACATCTGAGGAAGTCCCCAGAGGTCAACATTGTCCAGATGGTACTTCCTGAGAGCCAGGATCGACCAAAGAGGACTGGCTCTCTGATGGATCGAGTCCACACACAGTGACGGTCCTGCCGGGACCATTGGAAGGGACCTATCTACACCATTTCCCCGCCCCCCAGCGTCCCTCCCCCCCACCAAGCCCCAGCCTAAGTAAGCTGGCAGCCCTGGATGTGACTTACGAGTGAGGAAGACTCAGCGTGTATGTTCCCCTAAGCAGGCCTCACCAGGGGCCTTGCAGGGCAGATCTGAAGGGTGGGCTGGGGGAGAGAGCTGGAGCCCCCACGCTGGAAGAGAGAGAGGGGGAGAAAGTTTGCAGAGATTGTACCCAGCTTCACGAAATGCATGCCCTTTGAGCGCCCTATCTGCACTGGCTAAGACGGTAATTGCAGACCGTCCCGACTCCGAGAGAGGGCAGGACGCGGGGCCTGCTATTATCATGTTCTCCCGGGCACAGCGGCTTGTTTACAGGACGGCGGTGGACTGCAGGGCCATTGTCTGGTGGCTCCAGGGGCAAGGGCTCGCCCCCGCCCTCTGCATGCTCTTGGGCCGATGGCCAGCAATCCTAAGGCTCAGTCCGCGGGCGCCCCGATCGTCCATGACCAGTTCCCCGTTCATGCTCAAGTCCTCCCCACCTGCCAAGGCCCACAGAAGGCCACGCTGCCCAGCTGGGCTGCTCGGTGGGAAGGCACTTGGAGACTAAAGGCAAGACCTCTGGGGCCAGGTCTGGAGTCCATTCTTCACCCGCTGTGGGACCCTGGCAGGCCCCTCCCCATTCGCATCTCAGCCTCTCCATTTTAAAATAAGAGTCCCACTAGATTCGCGCTTATCACATTCAGATGATATGCCCCCCTCTTGGAAGGGGGTGCTTCCTGTGGATGCTAAGGTTCGGCACAGATTATTTTATGTTAATGTCACTTCCATATTTATACGCGTGTTGCCAACAACAGAAAACATGGCTATTATTAGCAGAAAACATGAAAGGCCATGGAGTGGCTAACAGACTCTCCCCGAAGACGAGGGAACAAGGATGGAGGCCCCGCAACATCACATCGAATGACAGAGCCAGTCCTGTGGAGCCTGAAGTGCGGTCACTGCTGGCACGGAGGCCGGAGTTGTCTCTGAGACGCCACCCATGCGCCACCCAGGTGTGGCAGCCGCCACAGCCAACAACCTCCCCTGAAAGGGATCCACGTGGTCTCTCTCCTTTTTTCCATCGTGAACTTCTGATCAGTCTGGTGAGAGTGCACCTGGACCCAGGTCATGTGATTTTCCTCTAGCAGCAAGGGAGGCTGGCAAAGCAAATTGCTGGCATTTTCAGCTTCTCCATTCGGAAATAGGCCCTGATTCATAACACGGCGATTCCACTGTCATAGGAAGAGGGTTCTAAGGCTGGGTGACAGGGTCAGCAAGTGTCCCTCTCAAAATCCTATATAATAAAGAGCTAATATGTTAATTAGACCGGACAGCAGAACGACCTTCCACAACAACCTTCTGGAACGACCAGTGGGCAGGGCCGCGGGGCCACAAGGCAGCCGGGGCTGTGAGGGCTGAGCCCCTTGCATGAATTTTGTGCCTCAGGCCTCTAGTATAAGTATAAAAACTAGCTTATAGCCCTAATACAGTTGTATAATGCAAACACAAGGATGAATTAAATATTAACTTAGCTAACAAATAGTAAGATTCAAATTTAAAAATACAAATATTTCAGATGAAAAGTAATATTCTTTCACCAAAACCAAATCATTACTTGGGATAAGAATATGGCGCTGACTGCTTCATCAATACTCTCTTGAGTCCTGGAAACAGTGCACAATACATTTGTCAGTTGGTTCTCATTTGGCACTACGGCGTCTTTTCCTATTGAGTTTATCTCTGTTCCTTTTCCCCTTGTGTCTCAATGATCACACCTGGACTTCTTGACACCAATGTGGTTATGAACACAAAAGTAGACATGGCATTGGGATGTGTGGCAGTTCTCACTTATAAGGTGGTCATCCCAGTGGCCAAAGTAGTCTGAGAAAGAGTTACAAGTGTGAAAACTCTACAGTCTCCAGGGTCTGCTACCACCTAAGGGATCTTGTCACAGGATCCTCGTCAGTGCGGTAGCTACTAGTCCTGCTCGACACAATTTTTAGTTCCGCCTCCTCTGCCTCCCAGACACACAGAGGAAATGTACTTCCTTCTCCCTTTAAAGTTGGGTGTGGTTTTGTGACTGGCCCAGACCAATGAATGTGTCACTTCTGGGGGGAAGCACTTTAGAGCTAAGTCACAATTCGCCACTTTCCCTTCCCCCTATCGTGACAGCCACTGATATTGCAGAGGGTGCCTCCGTCAGCCTCTGTAAATGAAGATGGCATGGAGCAGGGCTCTGTGCCAATGTCTGATGGACATGTCGTATGAATGAGCCTGTGAATCTCTGTTGTTTCCAACCACTGACAGTTTGGAGTTGTTTGTTACGCAGCATGACCCAGCCTGTCCTGACTGATAGACCTAGTTAAGGTGGGAATTACAATGGCGATGATCTCCCCAGAACAAAGAGCTCTGGCACAGAGAGTTTGAGGGCCTTGTTCATAGTCAGACAGCTAGAAAAACTCGGATGTAGGACTCCAATCTCAGTCTAATCACCCCCAATCCCAGGCTTCCCCCCAGGGTCTCACACAGCCGAGGAGACAGAGGCCCTGCAAGCAGCAGGCAGGGCTGAGAGAAAACATGGCACGTCTCGGTGGCTGGAGTGCAGGTGGTCAGAGCCACCTAAGTCAGAGATTGTCCTGATGCCAACTGCATTTCCACTTCAGAGTTCCCCCACACGAACAGGGAAGCATTCTGAATATTTAAATCGAAAAAGCCACAGTTCTCAAATGCCTGCCAGCAGCCTGGGAGGGTGGCAAGATGATAGATGTGTTGGGAGCTGTTGAGCTTCCCCTCCAAGAAGCAGTCTGAGGCTGTCAACGTGGTCACAAGCGTGATGTGTCCCCATGTCTGTGGGTGGCCATGCAGTTCTCCGGGGAAGGACTCCGCTCCCTCCCCTTTGGGCTCCGTCCACCTTCACTGGAGCCGCAAGCACCTCCTCTGGAGGCAGATCGGCTGGAAGGCAGGTGGCTTGGGCAAGCACCAGGGTATCTTGCAAGGTTCACAGTTGCCCACCACAGGATGATGTTAGGGGGACTTGAGTGGAAGTAGGCAGAGGTTGCATAACCAATATTTTTTTCCAAGTAAATCAGCATTCACTGGGGATTTAAAGCTCAAGTCTAGATGCACATTTGAGAAATAAGTGCTTCCTGGAGGTTCCTGTACATTCCCAACTTGGGACTCCTTGCCAAGACATCTGGGCTGAAGTCAGGTATATTAGTATACATATATATCATTGTGAATGCTAACACTATGCACATTGGTCTACTCTATCTCTATCTCTATCTCTATCTCTATCTCTATCTCTATCTCTACCTTTACCTCTACCTCTATCATCTCTACCTCTATCTCTATCATCTCATCTCTATCTCTATCATCTCTATCTTTATCTCTATCTCTCTCTATCTCTATCATCTATCATCTTTCTATATGCCTTATTTCATGAAGATCTATCTATCTATCTATCTATCTATCCACAGAGAGCTTTAAGGAATTTGCTCACATAATTATGGGAGCTGGCAAATCCCAAATTCGTAGGGTAAGCTGGTAGGCTAGAGATTCTGGTAAGAGCTGATGTTGCAGTCTTGAGTCTAAAGGCTGAAATCTTGAGTCCAAAGGCTGAAAACATGGACAGAACTTCTATGTTGCATTCAGGAGGCAGAATCCCTTCTCTCAGGAAACTCCGCCTTTGTTCTCAAGGTCTCCACCTGATTAGATGAGGCCCATCCACGTTATGAAGGGCGATCTGCTTTCTTTCAAGTCAACTGAGTGTAAATGTTGGTCACATCTAAAAAATCTCTTTACAGTGACAACCAGACTAGTGTTTGACGAAACAACTAGTGGCCAGCGTCTAGCCAAACTGACCCATAAAATTAACCGTCACACCAGGATCGGTCTCAAGAACATGTACTGGAAAGAGGCATGTCCATGGACAATAAAGAAAGGTCCTATGGGCCATGACCACACATAGAGATGTCCACTTCTGATGTTTCCGGGATCTTAGCCACTAAAAGCCCCCTGAGGGCGGAGGAAAGCCCCATGACACAGGATGCTCTCCTCGGGAGCCTCACACCCATCCTGGGAGAGGCCGGGCAAGGATGGTGAGTTCCATTTTGCAGCTGGGGAAATTGAGACCCAGAGAGGGGGCTGTGCTCAGACCCCAAAGATCATACAGCTAGACATGGTGGAGCTGAGAATGCAAGCCCAGGTCTGTGTGATCCAAAAACCTGTGTTCTTAACCACTCTTTC
>NW_006300373.1:3201265-3206186 GCF_000327345.1 Myotis davidii
ATCCAACTTTCCTGGAGGCAAATGGCGTATTAGTAGGGCAGAGAGTAACGCCTATTCCACTTGGTAAGTGATGTGACTGACACTGGGAGAAGTCAAATGACTTCGAGGTAAAAATGGGTCCAGAAGCAATCCTAGGTCTCTTTTTCCTGGTTCCTCTTTATAGAACCCAGCTGAGTGCACTTTTCTGACTAGAATCTTCCTCGAACATCTGTTCTAGCTTTCTGCTTTGTTAGGGGGGAAAAAAAAAGGCAGGGAAGATTACTAGGTAGTTTTGGTTCCTAAAATGCTCTCTGAACCTTTATTCATAGCAGCATAAGTGAGGCAGGGACCTGGGCCAAGGCGGGCAGCATCTGCCTTGTAGGGTTCGGGCCTGGGCCCTGGAGAGGGCTGGAGCTGCGGAGCTGGCACGGGATACTCCTCTGGGGCCACTGGAAGGTCAAGGTCACAGAGGTTCCTGGTCAGAGGGCTCTGCCCAGGACTTGCTAAGGCAAAGCCAGGACAGGACTGGGAGGCATCCTGAGTGTGGAAGACTCATGGGCACTGGGGTCAAGCAGGCCTGGGTCAACTCCTGCCTCTGCCACTTATCCAGTGTGTGACCTGGAGCATTAAAAGCATGGCATCTCTCTGGGCGTCCGTTTCCTCATCTGTAGGATGGAGAGGATAACCTGAACCTCGTGGGGGACCCCAGTGGAAGTAGGCAGAGGTTGCATAACGGAATACCTTCTATCCAACCAGGCCACTTTCTCCATCGACAAATGTCACATGGGCCTGGGAAGTCGTGAAGGACTTCCATGGAGGGTGGAGACGCCTTGGGGCCATCTCACTTTTCCTCACCCCTCTTTCCTCCGTCCGTTAATACACTTCCTTTACTTCTGCAAGATGGCCGCCGCTCATCGCAGCTGGCAAGTCAAGGTCACTGGAGTCTGCTCCCAAAGGGTAAGCAGGTCCAGAGAGAGGGAGAGAGCATCGAAGCCAGGCCTGGCCCTGGGCCCTGGCCCTCCCTGAGCCTGAGCTGGGCCCCTCCCTGATCATGCTGCTCGGGTTGGGGCCCAACCACCTTATTTATGTCCACATCCCAAAGAAAACCCGCCAGGTCTGCCCTTCTGTCGAGCCGGCCTTGCCCCTCGCTTGCGTCACCCCAGCCCTTGTTTTCCACTCCTGCAGGCCCCAGGCCCCGTCCCGCGGGACTCCTCTGTAAACTTTACCTCTCTGTCAATAGTCCCCGTTCAGGGAAATTGGCTCCTTTGACACCGTTTTAGACAAACCATAATGTGTGTGGAGCTGACAGAGGTTCTATTTACAAGTCTTCAGGAAATAGCCCTGGGCAGAGGAGGGTAATTGTAGGGTGAAGGCTCCCCAGGGGCCCCGAGGGGAGAGAGCACCGCCCTGGGCACAGGGTGCTGGGATGGGTGACAGCGAGGGCAGGGGCTGCCTCGGCCCCCAGGACCTGCAGGGGCAGAAGGATGGAGGAAGGGTCCCGAGGTCTCTCCTTCCCTCTCCTCCAAGCTCCCTGTGCCCTCAGCACGCGGTGCCTCACACCTTCTCCCAGGATGCTCTTCCCAGGAATTTGAATGGCTCGTCCTCTCACTTCGTTAGCATGCTGGTTCACATATGACCTTCCTGGGTCACCTCTCCCAGCCCCCTGCACAACTCACATACATGTACACACATGCATGTACACATACACACATATGCAGCACAGGGATATACACGTACACACATACATGTGCACACACATGTATACCTACACAACACATTTCCTATTTCTTTTTTTATATTTTTTTATTGATTTCAGAGAGGAAGGGTGAGGAAGAGAGAGAGAGAGAAACATTAATGATGAGAGAGAATCATTGATTGGCTGCCTGCTGCAAGCCCCACACTGGGGATTGAGCCAGCAACTTGGATATGTGCCCTGACCGGGAATCGAACCGTGATCTTATGGTTCATAGGTCAATGCTCAACCACTGAGCCACGCCGGCTGGGCATCCTATTTCTTTAACCCTGCTTTATTCATGTTCATGGCACCCGATGTCTCCAACCACATGGCTTCATTCATCTCTGCATGCTTGTCTGTTCTGCCTACAACATAAGCTCCATGAACACATGGGCGGGGGGCGGTGGTAAGTCCCCCACTGGATTGCTTGTGCCCAGAAGAGAGCCTAGATGTGGATGGCGCACACTCAGAGGGTGTTTAAGGAATGACTGATCGAAGGAACAAGTGAGCGAATGAATGGACGACTAGATCCCAATAGTAAGGACCTCTTAGCGCCCCTCCCCTCCCTGCGTGGAGGTGGGATCCTGCATGCAGTACACTTTGACCTTCAAGCTGAATAAACCACAGACCCCATTCTACCAGTTGGAGCCTCTATCTGCTAGAACCCACAGGGAGCCCCCAGAGAGCTGTCCACAAGCTGGCCAGAGCCAACTGTCTGATCTCTGCCTGCGATCACCCAAGATCAAGGTGTGATGGAGGCTCAGAAGCCCTCCTGCTCCGGGTCCCCGAGCCCACCCATGTAGCAGATGAGAAAACAGAGGGCCGAGGGAGACCAACGGTGACCGGGGTCCTCACTTCCGCCATTCTGAGGCGGCAGCCTTGACTGACGGGATTTCAAGGTGTGGAGAAGGGGCAGAGGAGGGAAGGGCTGGTGGGGTGTGGGGAGGGGACATCAGCACACAGATTTCTCCCAGACCATATCCTGAGAGGAGGCCATGCTGACTGCGATGGTCTTACAGCTGCTTCTCAACATCTGGCCCGGCCGACGTGGCTCCATGGTTGACCATCGACCTATGAACCAGGAGGTCACAGGTTCAATTCCTGGTCATGGCAAATGACCAGGTTGTGGGCTCCATCCCCAGTATGGGGAGTGCAGGAGGCAGCCGATCCATGAATGATTCTCTCTCGCCATTGATGTTTCTCTTCTCTCTCTCTCTCTCTCTCTCTCTCTCTCTCTCTCTCTCTCTCTTTCCTCTCCCTTCCTCTATGAAATCAATAAAAAAATAAAATAAAATCCCTGACACCTGTCCTTCACCTACCACTGGTGTGACCTTCGCAGGTCACTGAACCCCCCTGGAACCTCCCAGCGAATGGCCGTGTGACTAACATGAGCCAAGACAGAAGAGCTCATGGGTGGGTTTGAGCCCCAGCAGCCTGTCCCTGGGAGGCCAGGACGAGGTCCCCCCCTCCCTCCCAGGCAGGGAGGCCAGGCCCAGGCGAGGGTAGAGTCCAGTCACCTCCGTCTGGCCTCGGTATTTTTAGCATCTTCCCTCCTTTCCTCCTGCCCGCAAGCCACTAGCCCACTCCTTGCCCAAATAACAGTCACCGAAATAGCCCTGGCAGCTGACTGAGGGGTACTGGGAGGGCCCCCTCCCTCCCTCCTGCCGGTCAGTGGTCAGTCAGGCCTGAGCAAGGCCCTGGGGCTGGGCGAGGCCCGAGCGGAGGCTGTTAATTGCACCTTTGGTCGGAATAAAAAAATAGTTCTCCCCGGGGCTGATTGCAGCCGTGGTCCCAGGAGCCAGGTGCCTGCCGCTCCCCGGCCCTGGGCTCGCGAGGACCGACGCCCCGGGGTCTGGAGGCGGCCTGTCCCCCGGAGGCGGCAGCAAGGTGGGCAACGTGATCCGAGAGAACGTGTGGTCTGTGTCTCCCTGTTACACATGCCACACAGATGGGGAGACCGAGGGCCAGAGAGGACAGTGGGCTCCATGGCACCTGCTCAGAAGTACCTTCACTGACCATCCTGCCTCCTCACCAGCCTCTTAGCTGCCTCCGTTCTCGTCATAGCCCCCGCCACTCACTGCCCGGCATGGCATCATGCATCTGCTGGCAGGTGTATTTCTAGGAGTCAGCGCCCCAGGCAGGGTCCTCGCCTGTCTGTCCCCGCCGTGTCCTCCGCACCTAAACTCATACCTGGCACTCGATAAGTCCAACTTTAGTAAATAACTAGATGGAAAAGAAAACTACCGTCCGACAGCCCTCGCCGGTTTGGCTCAGTGGATAGAGCGTCAGCCCTCCAACGGAAGGGTCCTGGGTTCGATTCCGGTCCAGGGCATGTACACTGGTTGCAGCTTCAATCCCCGGCCCTGGTCAGGGTGTAGTGAAGGCAACCAATCAATGTGTCTCTCTCACATTGATGCTTATCTCTCTCTGTCTCTCCCTATCCCTTCCACTCTTGCTAAAAATCAATAGAAAAATATCCTCGGGTGAGGATTTAAAAAAAGAAAAGAAAAGAAAACCCACGAGGTATAGCCGCTATGGCCAGTTTTCGACTTCTGCTGGTGGGGAAAAGCCAGCAGAGGGAGAAGCAAGAGGCAAGGCCCTCACCCTCACGCCCGGTTCCCCTAACCAGCCCCTGACAGCAGTGAGAACAGCCCTCCTGTGTGCCCAGCCGTGTCCCGATCTCACAAGCCGCAGCCGGGACGGTCCCTGCTAACAACCAGGAGTGAGCCCTTGCTAACTGCCTTGCTCATGAAATGGACACAGGCGGTTCTGGCAGAAATCCTACAAAGGTAAGTGCCCTAATGATCCCCACGTTATAGGTGATGAAGCCGAGACCCTGAGAAAGGCGGCGGCTTGCCCACATGGCGTGGCCCCTTCGGACGGAGCTGGGATTTGAGGCGGGCAGCGGGCTCCAGCGGCCCTGTCTTCATATCTGCACGTCGGCCTGTTGGCTAATGAGCCCCCTGTTGCTCAGCGAGGCCGTGACCGTCCCTGAGCCAGACTGGACGCTCGCTGCCCTGCCCCTGTCACTAAGGCCACGGCCACGGCCTGCACACCCCTTACGGAGCTTCCTGCAGGTCCCCTCATCCAGTCTTCTTCTTCTTTTTAAAATACATATATTGTTATTGATGTCAGAGAGGAAGGGAGAGGGAGTGATAGATAGAAACATCAATGATGAGAGAGATCCATTGATCAGCTACCTCCTAC
>NW_006300373.1:3206291-3212116 GCF_000327345.1 Myotis davidii
CTCTCTCCTGCACACCCCACACTGGGGATCGTGCCCACAACCTGGGCATGTGTACCGGGGATCGAACTACAACTCCTGGTTCATAGGTCGACGCTCAACCACTGGGCCACACTGGCCAGGCTCATCTGCTCACCTTGACCACCTAAGAGGCTGTATTGTCACCGCTCCACCCATTTTTCAGAGGTGACAGCAGAGGCCCAGAAAGGCCACTCCGCGTGGCACCTCCGGCCTTTCTCTGCTTCCACAGAGCGTGGCCTCCTTTCTGCCCCCTGCGCCTCTCCCTGGTCCTGACTCAGGCCTGGATGCATGTGTGTGCAGCCATCTGCCTGTCGGCCCAGCAGGCAGCCCTGGCCAGAGCCCTCGTCACCACGGCCCTGTGATGGGATTCACACACGGAGGGGCCACCCAAGGTTTCGTATGAGGAAAGCATCTCACAGAACAGAAAACAAGTCAGAAAAAACTCTGCTTTAAGTGTTTTTTAAAGATCAGAGCAGCGCCCGGCCGGTGTGGCTCAGCGGCTGAGCATCAACCCAGGAACCAAGAGGTGGCCGGTTGGATTCCCGGTCAGGACACATGCCTGGGTTGTGGGCTTGATCCCCAGTGGGGGCCGTGCAGGAGGCAGCCAATCTGTGACTTACTCTCTCATCAATGTTTCTATCGCTCTTCCTCTCCTTTCCTCTCTCTCTAAAAAAATCAATAAAATAAAATAAAAACAGAGCAGCATATCCGGTCCTGGGGCAGAGATCGGCAAACATCTCCTGGAGGGCCAGGTGGAGGGCCAGGCAGTAAACATTTCGGCTCCGTGGCCCTAGTTCTCGGCAGCCACCCCACTCCGTCTTCGGAACCTGAAGGCAGCCAAGGCGACCAGGACACGGGTGAGAGTCTGGCTTCTTTTGTGATGGACACTCCCATGTCACTGAATGCTCACAGCCATGTCATCTTCTTTGCATTTTCCCAACCATTTAAAAACGTAAACATGATTCCTGGCTCTCAGGCCATCAGGAAACTGCAGGCGGCCGGCAGGATCGCCCCTGCGCCCGTGTTTGCTGGCCCTCGGGTTGGAGTCCTGCTTGGCCACCGGCTCATGCAGCAGCCTTGAGCAGCTAGCGGCCTTAGCCTACCTGGGGCGCAGCGTCCCTCTCTGCAGAAGGAAGGCCTGGGCTCGATGGCCTCCAAGGCCCTAGCCCATGCTAACACCGAAGGGTGGAAATTTCGGGAATTTTGCTGGCCGGGTGGAAGGAGACAACTTCTGCCAGGAGTGAGCGAAGAAGCCCTGGGGGGGACCCCTCAGACCCCGACATCTGGGACGAGCAGAGGGTGTCTCCTTGGCTCTGCCTGGCTTCAGAGTCCACTGGAGGTTGCGTGGGTCTTGGGGGCCTCAGGGACCCCCATGACCTGCGGACAAAGGGTGTTTGGCTGGAACCTCAGAAGCGATGCTCCCCACCCGCTTCCCAGCTCCCAGCTGGGCCCCTCACCGTTCATGCCTGGCCGCCCCCCTCACCCCGTGCCTTGCTTAACAAAGAGAGAGACAGCAGTTAACACTGTAATGTTGAAAATTGCTTGTTTCGGAACATCCCATAAACAAGCCCGTCTTTGTTTTAATCCCAGCCCGGCTTACTGTAGTTAATTATAGGAATTTGCGGCTATTTACGCGAGCCCACGACAGGCGAAAACATTCATTTGCCGGCCGTGTAAGTGCCGGGTGGGCAGGGGCGCCGGGAGCTGAGAGGGCCTGGGTAGCATTTGTCCTGGGGGCTGTGCAAGGTGGGGAAGGGCCCAGGTGTGTAATTATCCCCTCTGCCCCCCAAAAGAGAGAGAGAGCCGCCATAGAAAGTGACACCTAATGACTGTTTTCGGCCCGCAGTGGCTAACGGGGCAGCCCCGTGTTTAGGGCACTTGCCTGAGAGGTGGGTCTGGCACCTGTCAGGTGGGCTGGGTTATTTCTGGGCCCATCCACCGCCGGCCCCTTGTCCCTGTCCCTGTCCCTGTCCCTGTTCCCGGTGGGTCTGGCGAGGCGGAAGCAGGGCCCAGGTTTCC
The DNA here is from genome assembly GCF_000327345.1 of Myotis davidii. Classification (NCBI taxonomy): domain Eukaryota; kingdom Metazoa; phylum Chordata; class Mammalia; order Chiroptera; family Vespertilionidae; genus Myotis; species Myotis davidii. The sequence continues at coordinate 3,208,329 of NW_006300373.1, forward strand.
CAGGGGCTGGAGGAGCTGGGAGCGGGGCCGCGGAAGCCAGAGGGCACGGGGGCCGCCTCCCCTCCCTCCTGCTCCAGCCCCGGAGGAGCCACAGTTAGTGAGGAATGTTAACAAAGAGGAGACAGCACTGGCTAAACAGAGGCCCCACGACAATCCCCGGCCCAAACAAAGCCCCCGGGCCCCCACCCGCCCCAGAAAACAAGCCAGGCCTTTGTGCACACTCAGTAATTATCACCCGCAATTACGCAGGCAGGGCAGCGGGCTGTGCCGGGCGGCGGGCATGCAGGGAGGCACCCCTGAGAGCTCTGGGCATCGGGGCTACAGTCCGCTGCTCAGGCCAAGCCTCTAGGCCAGCGGTCCTCAACCTGGGGGTCGCGACCCCTTTGGCGGTCGAATGACCGTTTCACAGGGGTTGCCTAAGACCATCCTGCATATCAGATAGTTACATGACGATTCATAACAGTAGCAACATTACAGTGATGAAGTAGCCATGAAAATAATTTTATGGTTGGGTCACACCATGAGGAACTGTATTTGAAGGGCTAGAAGGTAGAAGGTTGAGAACCACTGCCCTAGGCCACCGCCTGCCAGAGGGGCCCCAATGGGTCTGGATGCCTTGGACTTCCACTCCTGGCCCAGCTACTGGGACTCAGCCCCCATGCACAGTGAGCCCACACATCTGGTGGGTTCAGGCCTGCATCCTACGCTGACCTCTCATCCCTGTGACTCCCACTGCCCATCTCTGATCTCGCACATGCCCCTCTCTCTGTGTTCTGGTCCTGGCCTTCTGCTCACTTCTTTTGTTCTTCTCACCTTCTCCAGCTCCAGAGCCTGCCTCTTCCAGGAAGCCCACCGGGACTGCTCCACCCAATGCATACATCTCCTTGCCTGGCCTTTCCCAAGTTAGTGATTCACTGTCTTGTCCCTGTTTCTTGTGCATGCCTGTGTGTGTACACAGGAGTATCATTCTGCCAATTCAGGAATGAACTTCGTAATAATAATAACCCCACGGCAATAATTACACTCAACATTTATGGAGTGCTTGCTATGTACTGGGCACAGCTCTAAGAGTTTCCCAGGAATTTACCATTTAAATCTTAACTTTAATCTTAAGAAATCGGCACTATTACCATCCCACCTCGCACTTGTGGAACCTGAGGCACAGAGAGGTTCAGTGACTTGTCTGAGGCCACAGAGCAGCCGTGGTAGAGCTGGAGCCTGAGCTGGCACAGGTGTGTAAGCTTGTGAGCTGATCCCTGTGCACCTTTTCCCGACGCTGCCTTCGTCCCGCTGATGCCTTAAAGTCAGCCGTGGTGGTCACATTTCCACCAGAGGAATCGGCAAACACCAGGACTAAGGGTTACTCCCCTCCCCGTCCAGCCGTCCAGCGACCAAACCTGGGCTGCCTGCGTGACGGGTGAGGGTGTTTGTGCATCTCCCCTGCTGACGCCCACACCACGGGGTCGTTCTGGGTGCATATGAGGTGAGTTTGTTCCTCCGCCCACTCGAAAGAGCAGGTGGCTTTGGGGGAGTTAGCCAGGGAGAGGGAGTTCGGCTTTTTGGTGGAAGAGAAGAAGGCATCACCCTCTTCCTTCATCCCTGCAGCCCTTTGGTCTAGAAGGTCCCTGTGATTCCCTTGTGAGCCCAGAGCCCTGGGCCTTCAAGGGTCCCTTGGGAAAGAGCATCCTCCGGGCCTAACCCTGGCCAAGGCCCCGCCTCTCTGTCCAGCTGCCGGGCAGAGCCGAGAACGGCAGACACAGATCAATTAGAGACTAGCTTCTTCTTTGCTTCAAAAAAGGCAAGTGGAGAAAAGCTGTGGATAATGTTAGAAAGGCTCAAAGTTCGCTTTCTTTTTTTTTTCCCCCCCAAGAGCCCCAGGAGGGCCGGGCCCGGACGGCTGTCTCATAAAGTTATTTTGGTTTTCCCGCCTGGTGGCTTGGAGCAATTTGCTTGGCACCCATCGGCCAGAGGGGCCAAGAGGCTCCTGCCATTGGGAGCTGCCATTTTACACCAGGGTAATGATGGTTTCTGGGCAAGAGAGATCAATAGCGGGTAAAAATAGGCTTCCGTCACATCTGGACGCCGGCTCCGGGTTCCTAGACGATTCAGAGGCAGCCTGGAAGGAGCTGGGGTGGAAGGCACTGGACAGGGCAGATCTGGCAAAGCTCTGTTCCCCCCGCCCCTCAAGGTCCCGTGGCCCCCAGACCCAAAGGGGGAGAATTCCATCTGGGAAAGGCCATGTGGTACCCACATTCCCACCCAGTTTCCTCAGAGAAGGCCCCTCCCAGCTGCCGGTAGAGCAGGCAGAGTGCGGCCTGAGGGACCTGGGGAGAGGGAACCGGCCAGCACTCCCTGGCACGGGTTCTGGGTCTGCGACAGGCGCGAGGTCGCTGACTCTTGTGCCCCTTCAAGAACTCAGAGTCGGGGTGAGGCAGCAGCCAGGGGAGCAGACCAGTACGGTAGATCAGTGACAGAGCGGTAGCCCTGCGGGGCCTGCTCTTGGAGGAAAGCCGGACCCTCAAACCCAGGACGGGCTAGGCCAGTGATGGCGAATCTTTTGAGCTCGGCGTGTCAGCATTTTGAAAAACCCTAACTTAACTCTGGTGCCGTGTCACATACAGAAATTTTTTGATATTTGCAACCATAGTAAAACAAAGACTTATATTTTTGATATTTATTTCATATATTTAAATGCCATTGAACAAAGAAAAATCAACCAAAAAAAAATGAGTTCGCGTGTCACTTCTGAGACGTGTGTCATAGGTTCGTCATCACTGGGTTAGATGTTTCTTGACCGGAGCATGTGTCCTGATTCAAGTCCTTTCCCCAAGGCCAGGGTCGGCTCTTTGCAATGTCTCTTCCTGCTGTTCCAGCCCAGGTCCCATTGTTTGTTGAAATATTGAAATGTGCCCCGGCTGGGGTGGCTCAGTTGGTTGGGCATCATCCTATGCACTGAAAGGTGGTGGGCTGGATCCCTGGTAGAGGGTGCAGGAGGCAGCCCATCACTGTCCTGCTCTCACCTTTCTCCTTCTCCTTTCTCCCTCTCCTTTCTCTCTCTTTCTCCCTCTCCTTTCTCTCTCTAAAATCAATAAAAATATATTTTAAAAGTATCGAAATCTACTCAACCAGCTGGCAATTACTGTTATCTCAAGGCCCTCAGAACCTTCACACGCAGCTCCATGACCCTGTTTAGGATCCCTGACTCCCACAATTTGAGCAATTAAAGGGGAAAGCCTGACTCAGTGCGCCACCCCCCCCGCCTCCATGGGCTCCTGACAGCCTGTGGGGAGCACTCATTAAACATTTGGGCTATCATTCCCGATCCTGCTACTCCAGGACTGTGTTTTGTCAGATGCCTGCCCCCAAAGGTCAGCCTTTTACTGGGTTCCCTGGACGTATGTCCACCACCTACCACCCTCTTTTCTCCTCCTCCACCCAGACGGGGCCGGAGCAAAGGCCGCCTGCGCCCAGCCCGGCCTCCACCACCTCTCCCGCCGGCTGGGGAAGGAGGCAGTGGGACTGTCACTCTGCAGGGAGAACCTTCTCCGAGGCCTCCGTGCATCTGATGAGATCTTCCCTGGGCAGAAAGCTGGGGACCCCTAAGGCAAGTGCTCATCTTCAGGAAAATGACAGGTGCGTGGGGGTATGGGACCGGCTCCCTCAAATCCACAGAGAACAAGGGGTGGGGGCCGAGCTCCTACCAGGAGAAACCAAACCTCCGCACAGGCGGGGACGGATCCAGGGAGCTTCACCTCTACCTCAGGAGCTGGGCCTGCTCTCTTCTCTTT